>NC_090446.1:1129727576-1130030606 GCF_031143425.1 Pleurodeles waltl | reverse complement strand
TTGTCATATGTCTAAATTGCTTTTTTCTTTTTTCTTTTTAGTGGGATATCATTGGTGATTGCAGAGTAGTTGCTTGGTGAGTAGCTGTTTCAGGCAACTGTATGGTATAGTTTTTTGTAGTACATAACTCTTTGTGATAAAGCTACACTTTGTTTATTACTTATTTTAGTGCTAGTTGTTGTTGGCAATCCATTTGTTGTTAGGATCATGGCTAGCCGCAAAGTGACCGCTCAGCAGGTTGTTTGCATGTTCTTTGAGTCGTCTTCAGACCATGATTACGACACTGACTCTGCATCTGAGGCAGAGGAGGAAGCAGGAGATTCTGGAAGTGAGTTTTCTGTCCGAGAGTATTCTTCTGATGAGGAAGCTACTCTCAGTGCAGATGAAGGGCCTGTGTTAGAGGAGGACATTGATGTGCCAAGAGTGCAGCAGCCTGGGGCTGCAGGGTTTCCCATTGGAAGACCTGACACCTGGATTGCCCCAAACATGGAGCAGCCACAGTTACCTGCATTTACTGGTCTCCCAGGGTGTAGAGTTAATACAGAAAACGTTCTGCCTGTCCATTTCTTTCACTTGTTTATGGACGATGTATTTTTGGAAGAGATTGTGGAGCAGACAAATGTGTATGCAGAGCAATATTTGCGGGACAACGCTGCCAGACTTAAGCCTCAGTCTAGAGCTACTCATTGGGTTCCCACATATCTGGAAGAGATGAAAAGGTTTTTAGGTTTGTCTTTTTTGATGGGGTTGATCAGGAAGCCGTCACTGGCTTCTTATTGGTCTACTAGTCCCTTGATGGCAACTGCTATATTTCCTGCAACTATGACACGTAATCGGTATTTGCTTCTTCTTCGTATGCTGCATTTTGTAGACAATGCTTTAGCCTTGCCACGAGATCACCCTGATTGTGACCGCCTTTTTAAGATTAGGCCTGTCCTTGATCATTTTGTGGATCGGTTTTCAGAGGTCTATGTCCCAGGCAAAGAGATAAGTGTGGACGAGTCTTTGGTCCTTTTCAAGGGGCGTTTAGTTTTTAAGCAGTACATTCCTAGTAAGAGGGCACGGTATGGGATTAAATTGTATCTGCTGTCAGAAAGCAGTACAGGATGTGTATAATTTCCGGGTCTACACTGGTAGGGATTCCAGTATTGACCCTCCTGGTTGTCCGGCCACTTTTGGAGTTAGCGAAAAAATTGTGTGGGAACTTGCTAGACGGCTGTTTAACAAAGGTCACCATTTATACGTAGATAATTTCTACACTGGAGTGCAGTTGTTCAAGGAGTTGTTTAGGGTGGACACTGTTGCTTGTGGCACAATCCGTTCTAACCGGAAAGGCTATCCAAGGGAGCTTGTCTGTAAAAAACTTGAGAGGGGACAGTGCAGTGCCTTGCGGAATAATGAGCTGCTAGCTCTGAAATTTTCAGACAGGAGGGATGTGTACATGCTATCGACCATCCATGATGAGAGTACTTCCCCTGTGGCTGTTTGGGGTCAGGTTGCGGAAGTGCGCAAACCTGCGTGCATTTTGGACTACAATAGGCACATGGGTGGTGTTGATAGAGTAGATCAGAGGTTAGAACCTTACACTGCTCTTCGTAAGTCATATGTGTGGTATAAAAAGTTGGCCCTACATTTATTTCATTTGCCAACTTTTAATGCCTTTATTGTATACAAGGATTGTTCACCCGAGTCAAGGATGACATTTGTTAAATTTCAGGAGTCGGTGATAGAAAGCCTTATTGTGGTGGAACCGGCAAGAGTTCCTAGAGTAGAAGTGGTGGAGGATGTGGCTAGATTGAAAGATCGGCACTTTCCAGATCACATTCCTCCCACTCCCAAAAAAGACATGCCCACAAAGAAATGTAGAGTATGTGCCCGGAGATTAATCCGGAGAGAGAGCCGGATGTACTGCCCCGAATGCCCTTCAAAGCCTGGGCTGTGTGTTCCCGCCTGTTACAGAAGTTACCATACCCCAAAAAAATTCTGGGAAATACCTTGAGCGTAAGCTGTCTGTTTTAAATTTTCATATGTTTCACGGTTGGCATCTGTTGTGTATTTAGTTAGAGCTTTTGTGTTTGTAGTTTTGTGCTTATTTTATAATTAGTAGTTTCTTTGTTGTTTATAAATAAAAAAAAGTGATTGCGGTGTGCGTGGGGTGGCGCTTGGCTTGCGGTGTGCGTGGGGTGGCGCTTGGCTGGCGGTGTGCGTGGGGTGGCGCTTGGCTGGCGGTGTGCGTGGGGTGGCGCTTGGCTGGCGGTGTGCTTGGGGTGGCGCTTGGCTGGCGGTGTGCGTGGGGTGGCGCTTGGCTGGCGGTGCCAGCCGAACGGCAGTCCACACTCCCATCAGCTGATGTGATTCTTGTATCAGGCATGTGGGCGTATGTAAGTGATGGGCCCTTGAGTGGTGCGGTCTGTCGATGTGAGTGTTGTAATGTGCTGGGCCCGTGGCTGGCGGTGTGAATGGTCTTGTGCGTGTCATGTATGAAAGGTGTGTGAATGGCCTGTAAAGCGGTTGGTGCCTTGTCGCGGCTTTACAGCTCACGAGCTGTGAGTCATTGGTTCAGTTTTTTGCCTTTCAGTTTTAGCAGTGCATTTCATTTTTGTGAAATCTCTTGTAAATAAAATTTGATCCACTGAACCATCACTCACCCTCGTGCCAAATCCAACCAGTATGTGTTGTAAAAAAAGACAAAACCTGCTCCGCTGTAATCAGGCGTCGCAGCACACCTGTGACACGCTAGGTGCCTCGGGTGGGACCCCGATGATAAAGCATGCCACCAACTTGGTTGGTGGGTGAGGGGTCTTCTTCACATAACCTAAGTGTGTTTCTTTTCACAATTTTAGTGTTTGGCACATCACGGACGTATGTGCACACATCAAAGTGATATATTCCAAAAATGCCTGTGTTTGGGGGGGGAGGGCCCACCTATGTTTTTGGTCCAGGGTGCGGCTGTCATGTAGGGAAACCTACAAAACCCAGAATTTTTTTAAAAATAGGCACCCCAAGGAGTCCAGGGAGGTGTGGCTTGCGTGGCTCCCCCAACTATCCCTTCTATCCCTTCAGGTTTTGGGCCTTATTCTGTTGCAGGCACCTGGCCCACCCACACAAGTGAGGTATCATTTTTATCGGGAGACTTGGGGGAACACTGGGTGGAAGGAAATTTTTGGCTCCTCTCAGATTCCAGAACTTTCTGCCACAGAAATGTGAGGAACATGTGTTTTTTTAGCCACATTTTGAGGTTTGCAAAGGATTCTGGGTAACAGAACCTGGTCCGAGCCCCGCAAGTCACCCCATCTTGGATTCCCCTAGGTCTCTAGTTGTCAGAAATGCACAGGTTTGGTAGGTTTCCCTAGGTGCCAGGTGAGCTACAGGCCAAAATCCACAGGTAGGCACTGTTTTCTTTCAAAGAATGGGATGTGTCCACGTTGCGTTTTGGGGCGTTTCCTGTCGCGGGCGCTAGGCCTACCCACGCAAGTGAGGTATCATTTTTATCTGGAGACTTGGGGGAACGCTGGGTGGAAGGAAATTTGTGGCTCCTCTCAGATTCCAGAACTTTCTGTCACCGAAATGTGAGGAAAACTTGTTTTTTTAGCCAAATTTTGAGGTTTGCAAAGGATTCTGGGTAACAGAACCTGGTCCGAGCCCCGCAAGTCACCCCTTCTTGGATTCCCCTAGGTCTCTAGTTTTCAGAAATGCACAGGTTTGGTAGGTTTCCCTAGGTGCCGGCTGAGCTAGAGGCCAAAATCTACAGGTAGGCACTTCGTAAAAAACACCTCTATTTTTTTTCCAAAATTTAGGATGTGTCCACGTTGCGCTTTGGGGTGTTCCCTGTCGCCGGCGCTAGGCCTACCCACGCAAGTGAGGTATCATTTTTATCGGGAGACTTGGGGGAACGCTGGGTGGAAGGAAATTTGTAGCTCCTCTCAGATTCCAGAACTTTCTGCCACAGAAATGTGAGGGACATGTGTTTTTTTAGCCAAATTTTGAGGTTTGCAAAGGATTCTGGGTAACAGAACCTGGTCCGAGCCCCGCAAGTCAGCCCTCCTTGGATTCCCCTAGGTCTCTAGTTTTCAGAAATGCACAGGTTTGGTAGGTTTCCCTAGGTGCCGGCTGAGCTAGAGGCCAAAATCTACAGGTAGGCACTTCGCAAAAAACACCTCTGTTTTTTCCCTAAATTTAGGATGTGTCCACGTTGCGCTTTGGGGTGTTTCCTGTCGCCGGCGCTAGGCCTACCCACGCAAGTGAGGTATCATTTTTATCGGGAGACTTGGGGGAACGCTGGGTGGAAGGAAATTTGTAGCTCCTCTCAGATTTCAGAACTTTCTGCCACAGAAATGTGAGGGACATGTGTTTTTTTAGCCAAATTTTGAGGTTTGCAAAGGATTCTGGGTAACAGAACCTGGTCTGAGCCCCACAAGTCAGCCCTCCTTGGATTCCCCTAGGTCTCTAGTTTTCAGAAATGCACAGGTTTGGTAGGTTTCCCTAGGTGCCGGCTGAGCTAGAGGCCAAAATCTACAGGTAGGCACTTCGCAAAAAACACCTCTGTTTTTTTCCAAAATGTAGGATGTGTCCACGTTGCGCTTTGGGGTGTTTCCTGTCGCCGGCGCTAGGCCTACCCACGCAAGTGAGGTATCATTTTTATCGGGAGACTTGGGGGAACGCTGGGTGGAAGGAAATTTGTAGCTCCTCTCAGATTCCAGAACTTTCTGCCACAGAAATGTGAGGGACATGTGTTTTTTTAGCCAAATTTTGAGGTTTGCAAAGGATTCTGGGTAACAGAACCTGGTCCGAGCCCCGCAAGTCAGCCCTCCTTGGATTCCCCTAGGTCTCTAGTTTTCAGAAATGCACAGGTTTGGTAGGTTTCCCTAGGTGCCGGCTGAGCTAGAGGCCAAAATCTACAGGTAGGCACTTCGCAAAAAACACCTCTGTTTTTTCCCAAAATTTAGGATGTGTCCACGTTGCGCTTTGGGGTGTTTCCTGTCGCCGGCGCTAGGCCTACCCACGCAAGTGAGGTATCATTTTTATCGGGAGACTTGGGGGAACACTGGGTGGAAGGAAATTTGTAGCTCCTCTCAGATTCCAGAACTTTCTGCCACAGAAATGTGAGGGACATGTGTTTTTTTAGCCAAATTTTGAGGTTTGCAAAGGATTCTGGGTAACAGAACCTGGTCCGAGCCCTGCAAGTCACCCCTCCTTGGATTCCCCTAGGTCTCTAGTTTTCAGAAATGCACAGGTTTGGTAGGTTTCCCTAGGTGCCGGCTGAGCTAGAGGCCAATATCTACAGGTAGGCACTTCGCAAAAAACAGCTCTGTTTTTTCCCAAAATTTAGGATGTGTCCACGTTGCGCTTTGGGGTATTTCCTGTCGCCGGCGCTAGGCCTACCCACGCAAGTGAGGTACCATTTTTATCGGGAGACTTGGGGGAACGCTGGGTGGAAGGAAATTTGTAGCTCCTCTCAGATTCCAGAACTTTCTGCCACAGAAATGTGAGGAACATGTGTTTTTTTAGCCAAATTTTGAGGTTTGCAAAGGATTCTGGGTAACAGAACCTGGTCCGAGCCCCGCAAGTCACCCCTCCTTGGATTCCCCTAGGTCTCTAGTTTTCAGAAATGCACAGGTTTGGTAGGTTTCCCTAGGTGCCGGCTGAGCTAGAGGCCAAAATCTACAGGTAGGCACTTCGCAAAAAACACCTCTGTTTTTTTCCAAAATTTAGGATGTGTCCACGTTGCGCTTTGGGCTGTTTCCTGTCGCCGGCGCTAGGCCTACCCACGCAAGTGAGGTATCATTTTTATCGGGAGACTTGGGGGAACGCTGGGTGGAAGGAAATTTGTAGCTCCTCTCAGATTCCAGAACTTTCTGCCACAGAAATGTGAGGAATATGTGTTTTTTTAGCCAAATTTTGAGGTTTGCAAAGGATTCTGGGTAACAGAACCTGGTCCGAGCCCCGCAAGTCAGCCCTCCTTGGATTCCCCTAGGTCTCTAGTTTTCAGAAATGCACAGGTTTGGTAGGTTTCCCTAGGTGCCGGCTGAGCTAGAGGCCAAAATCTACAGGTAGGCACTTCGCAAAAAACACCTCTGTTTTTTCCCAAAATTTAGGATGTGTCCACGTTGCGCTTTGGGGTGTTTCCTGTCGCCGGCGCTAGGCCTACCCACGCAAGTGAGGTATCATTTTTATCGGGAGACTTGGGGGAACGCTGGGTGGAAGGAAATTTGTAGCTCCTCTCAGATTCCAGAACTTTCTGCCACAGAAATGTGAGGGACATGTGTTTTTTTAGCCAAATTTTGAGGTTTGCAAAGGATTCTGGGTAACAGAACCTGGTCCGAGCCCCACAAGTCAGCCCTCCTTGGATTCCCCTAGGTCTCTAGTTTTCAGAAATGCACAGGTTTGGTAGGTTTCCCTAGGTGCCGGCTGAGCTAGAGGCCAAAATCTACAGGTAGGCACTTCGTAAAAAACACCTCTATTTTTTTTCCAAAATTTAGGATGTGTCCACGTTGCGCTTTGGGGTGTTCCCTGTCGCCGGCGCTAGGCCTACCCACGCAAGTGAGGTATCATTTTTATCGGGAGACTTGGGGGAACGCTGGGTGGAAGGAAATTTGTAGCTCCTCTCAGATTCCAGAACTTTCTGCCACAGAAATGTGAGGGACATGTGTTTTTTTAGCCAAATTTTGAGGTTTGCAAAGGATTCTGGGTAACAGAACCTGGTCCGAGCCCCGCAAGTCAGCCCTCCTTGGATTCCCCTAGGTCTCTAGTTTTCAGAAATGCACAGGTTTGGTAGGTTTCCCTAGGTGCCGGCTGAGCTAGAGGCCAAAATCTACAGGTAGGCACTTCGCAAAAAACACCTCTGTTTTTTCCCTAAATTTAGGATGTGTCCACGTTGCGCTTTGGGGTGTTTCCTGTCGCCGGCGCTAGGCCTACCCACGCAAGTGAGGTATCATTTTTATCGGGAGACTTGGGGGAACGCTGGGTGGAAGGAAATTTGTAGCTCCTCTCAGATTCCAGAACTTTCTGCCACAGAAAAGTGAGGGACATGTGTTTTTTTAGCCAAATTTTGAGGTTTGCAAAGGATTCTGGGTAACAGAACCTGGTCCGAGCCCCGCAAGTCAGCCCTACTTGGATTCCCCTACGTCTCTAGTTTTCAGAAATGCACAGGTTTGGTAGGTTTCCCTAGGTGCCGGCTGAGCTAGAGGCCAAAATCTACAGGTAGGCACTTCGCAAAAAAAACCTCTGTTTTTTTCCAAAATTTAGGATGTGTCCACGTTGCGCTTTGGGGTGTTTCCTGTCGCCGGCGCTAGGCCTACCCACGCAAGTGAGGTATCATTTTTATCGGGAGACTTGGGGGAACGCTGGGTGGAAGGAAATTTGTAGCTCCTCTCAGATTTCAGAACTTTCTGCCACAGAAATGTGAGGGACATGTGTTTTTTTAGCCAAATTTTGAGGTTTGCAAAGGATTCTGGGTAACAGAACCTGGTCCGAGCCCCACAAGTCAGCCCTCCTTGGATTCCCCTAGGTCTCTAGTTTTCAGAAATGCACAGGTTTGGTAGGTTTCCCTAGGTGCCGGCTGAGCTAGAGGCCAAAATCTACAGGTAGGCACTTCGCAAAAAACACCTCTGTTTTTTTCCAAAATTTAGGATGTGTCCACGTTGCGCTTTGGGGTGTTTCCTGTCGCCGGCGCTAGGCCTACCCACGCAAGTGAGGTATCATTTTTATCGGGAGACTTGGGGGAACGCTGGGTGGAAGGAAATTTGTAGCTCCTCTCAGATTCCAGAACTTTCTGCCACAGAAATGTGAGGGACATGTGTTTTTTTAGCCAAATTTTGAGGTTTGCAAAGGATTCTGGGTAACAGAACCTGGTCCGAGCCCCGCAAGTCAGCCCTCCTTGGATTCCCCTAGGTCTCTAGTTTTCAGAAATGCACAGGTTTGGTAGGTTTCCCTAGGTGCCGGCTGAGCTAGAGGCCAAAATCTACAGGTAGGCACTTCGCAAAAAACACCTCTGTTTTTTCCCTAAATTTAGGATGTGTCCACGTTGCGCTTTGGGGTGTTTCCTGTCGCCGGCGCTAGGCCTACCCACGCAAGTGAGGTATCATTTTTATCGGGAGACTTGGGGGAACGCTGGGTGGAAGGAAATTTGTAGCTCCTCTCAGATTCCAGAACTTTCTGCCACAGAAAAGTGAGGAACATGTGTTTTTTTAGCCAAATTTTGAGGTTTGCAAAGGATTCTGGGTAACAGAACCTGGTCCGAGCCCCGCAAGTCAGCCCTCCTTGGATTCCCCTAGGTCTCTAGTTTTCAGAAATGCACAGGTTTGGTAGGTTTCCCTAGGTGCCGGCTGAGCTAGAGGCCAAAATCTACAGGTAGGCACTTCGCAAAAAACACCTCTGTTTTTTCCCAAAATTTAGGATGTGTCCACGTTGCGCTTTGGGGTATTTCCTGTCGCCGGCGCTAGGCCTACCCACGCAAGTGAGGTATCATTTTTATCGGGAGACTTGGGGGAACACTGGGTGGAAGGAAATTTGTAGCTCCTCTCAGATTCCAGAACTTTCTGCCACAGAAATGTGAGGAACATGTGTTTTTTTAGCCAAATTTTGAGGTTTGCAAAGGATTCTGGGTAACAGAACCTGGTCCGAGCCCCGCAAGTCACCCCTCCTTGGATTCCCCTAGGTCTCTAGTTTTCAGAAATGCACAGGTTTGGTAGGTTTCCCTAGGTGCCGGCTGAGCTAGAGGCCAAAATCTACAGGTAGGCACTTCGCAAAAAACACCTCTGTTTTTTTCCAAAATTTAGGATGTGTCCACGTTGCGCTTTGGGCTGTTTCCTGTCGCCGGCGCTAGGCCTACCCACGCAAGTGAGGTATAATTTTTATCGGGAGACTTGGGGGAACGCTGGGTGGAAGGAAATTTGTAGCTCCTCTCAGATTCCAGAACTTTCTGCCACAGGAATGTGAGGAACATGTGTTTTTTCAGCCAAATTTTGAGGTTTGCAAAGGATTCTGGGTAACAGAACCTGGTCCGAGCCCCGCAAGTCAGCCCTCCTTGGATTCCCCTAGGTCTCTAGTTTTCAGAAATGCACAGGTTTGGTAGGTTTCCCTAGGTGCCGGCTGAGCTAGAGGCCAAAATCTACAGGTAGGCACTTCGCAAAAAACACCTATGTTTTTCCCCAAAATTTAGGATGTGTCCACGTTGCGCTTTGGGGTGTTTCCTGTCGCCGGCGCTAGGCCTACCCACGCAAGTGAGGTATCATTTTTATCGGGAGACTTGGGGGAACGCTGGGTGGAAGGAAATTTGTAGCTCCTCTCAGATTCCAGAACTTTCTGCCACAGAAATGTGAGGGACATGTGTTTTTTTAGCCAAATTTTGAGGTTTGCAAAGGATTCTGGGTAACAGAACCTGGTCCGAGCCCCGCAAGTCAGCCCTCCTTGGATTCCCCTAGGTCTCTAGTTTTCAGAAATGCACAGGTTTGGTAGGTTTCCCTAGGTGCCGGCTGAGCTAGAGGCCAAAATCTACAGGTAGGCACTTCGCAAAAAACACCTCTGTTTTTTCCCTAAATTTAGGATGTGTCCACGTTGCGCTTTGGGGTGTTTCCTGTCGCCGGCGCTAGGCCTACCCACGCAAGTGAGGTATCATTTTTATCGGGAGACTTGGGGGAACGCTGGGTGGAAGGAAATTTGTAGCTCCTCTCAGATTCCAGAACTTTCTGCCACAGAAAAGTGAGGGACATGTGTTTTTTTAGCCAAATTTTGAGGTTTGCAAAGGATTCTGGGTAACAGAACCTGTTCCGAGCCCCGCAAGTCAGCCCTCCTTGGATTCCCCTAGGTCTCTAGTTTTCAGAAATGCACAGGTTTGGTAGGTTTCCCTAGGTGCCGGCTGAGCTAGAGGCCAAAATCTACAGGTAGGCACTTCGCAAAAAAACCCTCTGTTTTTTTCCAAAATTTAGGATGTGTCCACGTTGCGCTTTGGGGTGTTTCCTGTCGCCGGCGCTAGGCCTACCCACGCAAGTGAGGTATCATTTTTATCGGGAGACTTGGGGGAACGCTGGGTGGAAGGAAATTTGTAGCTCCTCTCAGATTCCAGAACTTTCTGCCACAGAAATGTGAGGGACATGTGTTTTTTTAGCCAAATTTTGAGGTTTGCAAAGGATTCTGGGTAACAGAACCTGGTCCGAGCCCCGCAAGTCACCCCTCCTTGGATTCCCCTAGGTCTCTAGTTTTCAGAAATGCACAGGTTTGGTAGGTTTCCCTAGGTGCCGGCTGAGCTAGAGGCCAAAATCTACAGGTAGGCACTTCGCAAAAAACACCTCTGTTTTTTTCCAAAATTTAGGATGTGTCCACGTTGGGCTTTGGGGTGTTTCCTGTCGCCGGCGCTAGGCCTACCCACGCAAGTGAGGTATCATTTTTATCGGGAGACTTGGGGGAACGCTGGGTGGAAGGAAATTTGTAGCTCCTCTCAGATTCCAGAACTTTCTGCCACAGAAATGTGAGGGACATGTGTTTTTTTAGCCAAATTTTGAGGTTTGCAAAGGATTCTGGGTAACAGAACCTGGTCCGAGCCCCGCAAGTCACCCCTCCTTGGATTCCCCTAGGTCTCTAGTTTTCAGAAATGCACAGGTTTGGTAGGTTTCCCTAGGTGCCGGCTGAGCTAGAGGCCAAAATCTACAGGTAGGCACTTCGCAAAAAACACCTCTGTTTTTTTCCAAAATTTAGGATGTGTCCACGTTGCGCTTTGGGCTGTTTCCTGTCGCCGGCGCTAGGCCTACCCACGCAAGTGAGGTATAATTTTTATCGGGAGACTTGGGGGAACGCTGGGTGGAAGGAAATTTGTAGCTCCTCTCAGATTCCAGAACTTTCTGCCACAGAAATGTGAGGAACATGTGTTTTTTTAGCCAAATTTTGAGGTTTGCAAAGGATTCTGGGTAACAGAACCTGGTCCGAGCCCCGCAAGTCAGCCCTCCTTGGATTCCCCTAGGTCTCTAGTTTTCAGAAATGCACAGGTTTGGTAGGTTTCCCTAGGTGCCGGCTGAGCTAGAGGCCAAAATCTACAGGTAGGCACTTCGCAAAAAACACCTCTGTTTTTCCCCAAAATTTAGGATGTGTCCACGTTGCGCTTTGGGGTGTTTCCTGTCGCCGGCGCTAGGCCTACCCACGCAAGTGAGGTATCATTTTTATCGGGAGACTTGGGGGAACGCTGGGTGGAAGGAAATTTGTAGCTCCTCTCAGATTCCAGAACTTTCTGCCACAGAAATGTGAGGGACATGTGTTTTTTTAGCCAAATTTTGAGGTTTGCAAAGGATTCTGGGTAACAGAACCTGTTCCGAGCCCCGCAAGTCAGCCCTCCTTGGATTCCCCTAGGTCTCTAGTTTTCAGAAATGCACAGGTTTGGTAGGTTTCCCTAGGTGCCGGCTGAGCTAGAGGCCAAAATCTACAGGTAGGCACTTCGCAAAAAAACCCTCTGTTTTTTTCCAAAATTTAGGATGTGTCCACGTTGCGCTTTGGGGTGTTTCCTGTCGCCGGCGCTAGGCCTACCCACGCAAGTGAGGTATCATTTTTATCGGGAGACTTGGGGGAACGCTGGGTGGAAGGAAATTTGTAGCTCCTCTCAGATTCCAGAACTTTCTGCCACAGAAATGTGAGGGACATGTGTTTTTTTAGCCAAATTTTGAGGTTTGCAAAGGATTCTGGGTAACAGAACCTGGTCCGAGCCCCGCAAGTCACCCCTCCTTGGATTCCCCTAGGTCTCTAGTTTTCAGAAATGCACAGGTTTGGTAGGTTTCCCTAGGTGCCGGCTGAGCTAGAGGCCAAAATCTACAGGTAGGCACTTCGCAAAAAACACCTCTGTTTTTTTCCAAAATTTAGGATGTGTCCACGTTGGGCTTTGGGGTGTTTCCTGTCGCCGGCGCTAGGCCTACCCACGCAAGTGAGGTATCATTTTTATCGGGAGACTTGGGGGAACGCTGGGTGGAAGGAAATTTGTAGCTCCTCTCAGATTCCAGAACTTTCTGCCACAGAAATGTGAGGGACATGTGTTTTTTTAGCCAAATTTTGAGGTTTGCAAAGGATTCTGGGTAACAGAACCTGGTCCGAGCCCCGCAAGTCACCCCTCCTTGGATTCCCCTAGGTCTCTAGTTTTCAGAAATGCACAGGTTTGGTAGGTTTCCCTAGGTGCCGGCTGAGCTAGAGGCCAAAATCTACAGGTAGGCACTTCGCAAAAAACACCTCTGTTTTTTTCCAAAATTTAGGATGTGTCCACGTTGCGCTTTGGGCTGTTTCCTGTCGCCGGCGCTAGGCCTACCCACGCAAGTGAGGTATAATTTTTATCGGGAGACTTGGGGGAACGCTGGGTGGAAGGAAATTTGTAGCTCCTCTCAGATTCCAGAACTTTCTGCCACAGAAATGTGAGGAACATGTGTTTTTTTAGCCAAATTTTGAGGTTTGCAAAGGATTCTGGGTAACAGAACCTGGTCCGAGCCCCGCAAGTCAGCCCTCCTTGGATTCCCCTAGGTCTCTAGTTTTCAGAAATGCACAGGTTTGGTAGGTTTCCCTAGGTGCCGGCTGAGCTAGAGGCCAAAATCTACAGGTAGGCACTTCGCAAAAAACACCTCTGTTTTTCCCCAAAATTTAGGATGTGTCCACGTTGCGCTTTGGGGTGTTTCCTGTCGCCGGCGCTAGGCCTACCCACGCAAGTGAGGTATCATTTTTATCGGGAGACTTGGGGGAACGCTGGGTGGAAGGAAATTTGTAGCTCCTCTCAGATTCCAGAACTTTCTGCCACAGAAATGTGAGGGACATGTGTTTTTTTTGCCAAATTTTGAGGTTTGCAAAGGATTCTGGGTAACAGAACCTGGTCCGAGCCCCGCAAGTCAGCCCTCCTTGGATTCCCCTAGGTCTCTAGTTTTCAGAAATGCACAGGTTTGGTAGGTTTCCCTAGGTGCCGGCTGAGCTAGAGGCCAAAATCTACAGGTAGGCACTTCGCAAAAAACACCTCTGTTTTTTCCCTAAATTTAGGATGTGTCCACGTTGCGCTTTGGGGTGTTTCCTGTCGCCGGCGCTAGGCCTACCCACGCAAGTGAGGTATCATTTTTATCGGGAGACTTGGGGGAACGCTGGGTGGAAGGAAATTTGTAGCTCCTCTCAGATTCCAGAACTTTCTGCCACAGAAAAGTGAGGGACATGTGTTTTTTTAGCCAAATTTTGAGGTTTGCAAAGGATTCTGGGTAACAGAACCTGGTCCGAGCCCCGCAAGTCAGCCCTCCTTGGATTCCCCTAGGTCTCTAGTTTTCAGAAATGCACAGGTTTGGTAGGTTTCCCTAGGTGCCGGCTGAGCTAGAGGCCAAAATCTACAGGTAGGCACTTCGCAAAAAACCCCTCTGTTTTTTTCCAAAATTTAGGATGTGTCCACGTTGCGCTTTGGGGTGTTTCCTGTCGCCGGCGCTAGGCCTACCCACGCAAGTGAGGTATCATTTTTATCGGGAGACTTGGGGGAACGCTGGGTGGAAGGAAATTTGTAGCTCCTCTCAGATTTCAGAACTTTCTGCCACAGAAATGTGAGGGACATGTGTTTTTTTAGCCAAATTTTGAGGTTTGCAAAGGATTCTGGGTAACAGAACCTGGTCCGAGCCCCACAAGTCAGCCCTCCTTGGATTCCCCTAGGTCTCTAGTTTTCAGAAATGCACAGGTTTGGTAGGTTTCCCTAGGTGCCGGCTGAGCTAGAGGCCAAAATCTACAGGTAGGCACTTCGCAAAAAACACCTCTGTTTTTTTCCAAAATTTAGGATGTGTCCACGTTGCGCTTTGGGGTGTTTCCTGTCGCCGGCGCTAGGCCTACCCACGCAAGTGAGGTATCATTTTTATCGGGAGACTTGGGGGAACGCTGGGTGGAAGGAAATTTGTAGCTCCTCTCAGATTCCAGAACTTTCTGCCACAGAAATGTGAGGGACATGTGTTTTTTTAGCCAAATTTTGAGGTTTGCAAAGGATTCTGGGTAACAGAACCTGGTCCGAGCCCCGCAAGTCAGCCCTCCTTGGATTCCCCTAGGTCTCTAGTTTTCAGAAATGCACAGGTTTGGTAGGTTTCCCTAGGTGCCGGCTGAGCTAGAGGCCAAAATCTACAGGTAGGCACTTCGCAAAAAACACCTCTGTTTTTTCCCAAAATTTAGGATGTGTCCATGTTGCGCTTTGGGGTGTTTCCTGTCGCCGGCGCTAGGCCTACCCACGCAAGTGAGGTATCATTTTTATCGGGAGACTTGGGGGAACGCTGGGTGGAAGGAAATTTGTAGCTCCTCTCAGATTCCAGAACTTTCTGCCACAGAAATGTGAGGAACATGTGTTTTTTTAGCCAAATTTTGAGGTTTGCAAAGGATTCTGGGTAACAGAACCTGGTCCGAGCCCCGCAAGTCACCCCTCCTTGGATTCCCCTAGGTCTCTAGTTTTCAGAAATGCACAGGTTTGGTAGGTTTCCCTAGGTGCCGGCTGAGCTAGAGGCCAAAATCTACAGGTAGGCACTTCGCAAAAAACACCTCTGTTTTTTTCAAAAATTTAGGATGTGTCCACGTTGCGCTTTGGGCTGTTTCCTGTCGCCGGCGCTAGGCCTACCCACGCAAGTGAGGTATCATTTTTATCGGGAGACTTGGGGGAACGCTGGGTGGAAGGAAATTTGTAGCTCCTCTCAGATTCCAGAACTTTCTGCCACAGAAATGTGAGGAACATGTGTTTTTTTAGCCAAATTTTGAGGTTTGCAAAGGATTCTGGGTAACAGAACCTGGTCCGAGCCCCGCAAGTCAGCCCTCCTTGGATTCCCCTAGGTCTCTAGTTTTCAGAAATGCACAGGTTTGGTAGGTTTCCCTAGGTGCCGGCTGAGCTAGAGGCCAAAATCTACAGGTAGGCACTTCGCAAAAAACACCTCTGTTTTTCCCCAAAATTTAGGATGTGTCCACGTTGCGCTTTGGGGTGTTTCCTGTCGCCGGCGCTAGGCCTACCCACGCAAGTGAGGTATCATTTTTATCGGGAGACTTGGGGGAACGCTGGGTGGAAGGAAATTTGTAGCTCCTCTCAGATTCCAGAACTTTCTGCCACAGAAATGTGAGGGACATGTGTTTTTTTAGCCAAATTTTGAGGTTTGCAAAGGATTCTGGGTAACAGAACCTGGTCCGAGCCCCGCAAGTCAGCCCTCCTTGGATTCCCCTAGGTCTCTAGTTTTCAGAAATGCACAGGTTTGGTAGGTTTCCCTAGGTGCCGGCTGAGCTAGAGGCCAAAATCTACAGGTAGGCACTTCGCAAAAAACACCTCTGTTTTTTCCCTA
Source organism: Pleurodeles waltl (assembly GCF_031143425.1). Lineage (NCBI taxonomy): Eukaryota > Metazoa > Chordata > Amphibia > Caudata > Salamandridae > Pleurodeles > Pleurodeles waltl. Next base: position 1,130,015,325 of record NC_090446.1, on the reverse strand, counting down.
AATTTAGGATGTGTCCACGTTGCGCTTTGGGGTGTTTCCTGTCGCCGGCGCTAGGCCTACCCACGCAAGTGAGGTATCATTTTTATCGGGAGACTTGGGGGAACGCTGGGTGGAAGGAAATTTGTAGCTCCTCTCAGATTCCAGAACTTTCTGCCACAGAAAAGTGAGGGACATGTGTTTTTTTAGCCAAATTTTGAGGTTTGCAAAGGATTCTGGGTAACAGAACCTGTTCCGAGCCCCGCAAGTCAGCCCTCCTTGGATTCCCCTAGGTCTCTAGTTTTCAGAAATGCACAGGTTTGGTAGGTTTCCCTAGGTGCCGGCTGAGCTAGAGGCCAAAATCTACAGGTAGGCACTTCGCAAAAAAACCCTCTGTTTTTTTCCAAAATTTAGGATGTGTCCACGTTGCGCTTTGGGGTGTTTCCTGTCGCCGGCGCTAGGCCTACCCACGCAAGTGAGGTATCATTTTTATCGGGAGACTTGGGGGAACGCTGGGTGGAAGGAAATTTGTAGCTCCTCTCAGATTCCAGAACTTTCTGCCACAGAAATGTGAGGGACATGTGTTTTTTTAGCCAAATTTTGAGGTTTGCAAAGGATTCTGGGTAACAGAACCTGGTCCGAGCCCCGCAAGTCACCCCTCCTTGGATTCCCCTAGGTCTCTAGTTTTCAGAAATGCACAGGTTTGGTAGGTTTCCCTAGGTGCCGGCTGAGCTAGAGGCCAAAATCTACAGGTAGGCACTTCGCAAAAAACACCTCTGTTTTTTTCCAAAATTTAGGATGTGTCCACGTTGGGCTTTGGGGTGTTTCCTGTCGCCGGCGCTAGGCCTACCCACGCAAGTGAGGTATCATTTTTATCGGGAGACTTGGGGGAACGCTGGGTGGAAGGAAATTTGTAGCTCCTCTCAGATTCCAGAACTTTCTGCCACAGAAATGTGAGGGACATGTGTTTTTTTAGCCAAATTTTGAGGTTTGCAAAGGATTCTGGGTAACAGAACCTGGTCCGAGCCCCGCAAGTCACCCCTCCTTGGATTCCCCTAGGTCTCTAGTTTTCAGAAATGCACAGGTTTGGTAGGTTTCCCTAGGTGCCGGCTGAGCTAGAGGCCAAAATCTACAGGTAGGCACTTCGCAAAAAACACCTCTGTTTTTTTCCAAAATTTAGGATGTGTCCACGTTGCGCTTTGGGCTGTTTCCTGTCGCCGGCGCTAGGCCTACCCACGCAAGTGAGGTATAATTTTTATCGGGAGACTTGGGGGAACGCTGGGTGGAAGGAAATTTGTAGCTCCTCTCAGATTCCAGAACTTTCTGCCACAGAAATGTGAGGAACATGTGTTTTTTTAGCCAAATTTTGAGGTTTGCAAAGGATTCTGGGTAACAGAACCTGGTCCGAGCCCCGCAAGTCAGCCCTCCTTGGATTCCCCTAGGTCTCTAGTTTTCAGAAATGCACAGGTTTGGTAGGTTTCCCTAGGTGCCGGCTGAGCTAGAGGCCAAAATCTACAGGTAGGCACTTCGCAAAAAACACCTCTGTTTTTCCCCAAAATTTAGGATGTGTCCACGTTGCGCTTTGGGGTGTTTCCTGTCGCCGGCGCTAGGCCTACCCACGCAAGTGAGGTATCATTTTTATCGGGAGACTTGGGGGAACGCTGGGTGGAAGGAAATTTGTAGCTCCTCTCAGATTCCAGAACTTTCTGCCACAGAAATGTGAGGGACATGTGTTTTTTTAGCCAAATTTTGAGGTTTGCAAAGGATTCTGGGTAACAGAACCTGTTCCGAGCCCCGCAAGTCAGCCCTCCTTGGATTCCCCTAGGTCTCTAGTTTTCAGAAATGCACAGGTTTGGTAGGTTTCCCTAGGTGCCGGCTGAGCTAGAGGCCAAAATCTACAGGTAGGCACTTCGCAAAAAAACCCTCTGTTTTTTTCCAAAATTTAGGATGTGTCCACGTTGCGCTTTGGGGTGTTTCCTGTCGCCGGCGCTAGGCCTACCCACGCAAGTGAGGTATCATTTTTATCGGGAGACTTGGGGGAACGCTGGGTGGAAGGAAATTTGTAGCTCCTCTCAGATTCCAGAACTTTCTGCCACAGAAATGTGAGGGACATGTGTTTTTTTAGCCAAATTTTGAGGTTTGCAAAGGATTCTGGGTAACAGAACCTGGTCCGAGCCCCGCAAGTCACCCCTCCTTGGATTCCCCTAGGTCTCTAGTTTTCAGAAATGCACAGGTTTGGTAGGTTTCCCTAGGTGCCGGCTGAGCTAGAGGCCAAAATCTACAGGTAGGCACTTCGCAAAAAACACCTCTGTTTTTTTCCAAAATTTAGGATGTGTCCACGTTGGGCTTTGGGGTGTTTCCTGTCGCCGGCGCTAGGCCTACCCACGCAAGTGAGGTATCATTTTTATCGGGAGACTTGGGGGAACGCTGGGTGGAAGGAAATTTGTAGCTCCTCTCAGATTCCAGAACTTTCTGCCACAGAAATGTGAGGGACATGTGTTTTTTTAGCCAAATTTTGAGGTTTGCAAAGGATTCTGGGTAACAGAACCTGGTCCGAGCCCCGCAAGTCACCCCTCCTTGGATTCCCCTAGGTCTCTAGTTTTCAGAAATGCACAGGTTTGGTAGGTTTCCCTAGGTGCCGGCTGAGCTAGAGGCCAAAATCTACAGGTAGGCACTTCGCAAAAAACACCTCTGTTTTTTTCCAAAATTTAGGATGTGTCCACGTTGCGCTTTGGGCTGTTTCCTGTCGCCGGCGCTAGGCCTACCCACGCAAGTGAGGTATAATTTTTATCGGGAGACTTGGGGGAACGCTGGGTGGAAGGAAATTTGTAGCTCCTCTCAGATTCCAGAACTTTCTGCCACAGAAATGTGAGGAACATGTGTTTTTTTAGCCAAATTTTGAGGTTTGCAAAGGATTCTGGGTAACAGAACCTGGTCCGAGCCCCGCAAGTCAGCCCTCCTTGGATTCCCCTAGGTCTCTAGTTTTCAGAAATGCACAGGTTTGGTAGGTTTCCCTAGGTGCCGGCTGAGCTAGAGGCCAAAATCTACAGGTAGGCACTTCGCAAAAAACACCTCTGTTTTTCCCCAAAATTTAGGATGTGTCCACGTTGCGCTTTGGGGTGTTTCCTGTCGCCGGCGCTAGGCCTACCCACGCAAGTGAGGTATCATTTTTATCGGGAGACTTGGGGGAACGCTGGGTGGAAGGAAATTTGTAGCTCCTCTCAGATTCCAGAACTTTCTGCCACAGAAATGTGAGGGACATGTGTTTTTTTTGCCAAATTTTGAGGTTTGCAAAGGATTCTGGGTAACAGAACCTGGTCCGAGCCCCGCAAGTCAGCCCTCCTTGGATTCCCCTAGGTCTCTAGTTTTCAGAAATGCACAGGTTTGGTAGGTTTCCCTAGGTGCCGGCTGAGCTAGAGGCCAAAATCTACAGGTAGGCACTTCGCAAAAAACACCTCTGTTTTTTCCCTAAATTTAGGATGTGTCCACGTTGCGCTTTGGGGTGTTTCCTGTCGCCGGCGCTAGGCCTACCCACGCAAGTGAGGTATCATTTTTATCGGGAGACTTGGGGGAACGCTGGGTGGAAGGAAATTTGTAGCTCCTCTCAGATTCCAGAACTTTCTGCCACAGAAAAGTGAGGGACATGTGTTTTTTTAGCCAAATTTTGAGGTTTGCAAAGGATTCTGGGTAACAGAACCTGGTCCGAGCCCCGCAAGTCAGCCCTCCTTGGATTCCCCTAGGTCTCTAGTTTTCAGAAATGCACAGGTTTGGTAGGTTTCCCTAGGTGCCGGCTGAGCTAGAGGCCAAAATCTACAGGTAGGCACTTCGCAAAAAACCCCTCTGTTTTTTTCCAAAATTTAGGATGTGTCCACGTTGCGCTTTGGGGTGTTTCCTGTCGCCGGCGCTAGGCCTACCCACGCAAGTGAGGTATCATTTTTATCGGGAGACTTGGGGGAACGCTGGGTGGAAGGAAATTTGTAGCTCCTCTCAGATTTCAGAACTTTCTGCCACAGAAATGTGAGGGACATGTGTTTTTTTAGCCAAATTTTGAGGTTTGCAAAGGATTCTGGGTAACAGAACCTGGTCCGAGCCCCACAAGTCAGCCCTCCTTGGATTCCCCTAGGTCTCTAGTTTTCAGAAATGCACAGGTTTGGTAGGTTTCCCTAGGTGCCGGCTGAGCTAGAGGCCAAAATCTACAGGTAGGCACTTCGCAAAAAACACCTCTGTTTTTTTCCAAAATTTAGGATGTGTCCACGTTGCGCTTTGGGGTGTTTCCTGTCGCCGGCGCTAGGCCTACCCACGCAAGTGAGGTATCATTTTTATCGGGAGACTTGGGGGAACGCTGGGTGGAAGGAAATTTGTAGCTCCTCTCAGATTCCAGAACTTTCTGCCACAGAAATGTGAGGGACATGTGTTTTTTTAGCCAAATTTTGAGGTTTGCAAAGGATTCTGGGTAACAGAACCTGGTCCGAGCCCCGCAAGTCAGCCCTCCTTGGATTCCCCTAGGTCTCTAGTTTTCAGAAATGCACAGGTTTGGTAGGTTTCCCTAGGTGCCGGCTGAGCTAGAGGCCAAAATCTACAGGTAGGCACTTCGCAAAAAACACCTCTGTTTTTTCCCAAAATTTAGGATGTGTCCATGTTGCGCTTTGGGGTGTTTCCTGTCGCCGGCGCTAGGCCTACCCACGCAAGTGAGGTATCATTTTTATCGGGAGACTTGGGGGAACGCTGGGTGGAAGGAAATTTGTAGCTCCTCTCAGATTCCAGAACTTTCTGCCACAGAAATGTGAGGAACATGTGTTTTTTTAGCCAAATTTTGAGGTTTGCAAAGGATTCTGGGTAACAGAACCTGGTCCGAGCCCCGCAAGTCACCCCTCCTTGGATTCCCCTAGGTCTCTAGTTTTCAGAAATGCACAGGTTTGGTAGGTTTCCCTAGGTGCCGGCTGAGCTAGAGGCCAAAATCTACAGGTAGGCACTTCGCAAAAAACACCTCTGTTTTTTTCAAAAATTTAGGATGTGTCCACGTTGCGCTTTGGGCTGTTTCCTGTCGCCGGCGCTAGGCCTACCCACGCAAGTGAGGTATCATTTTTATCGGGAGACTTGGGGGAACGCTGGGTGGAAGGAAATTTGTAGCTCCTCTCAGATTCCAGAACTTTCTGCCACAGAAATGTGAGGAACATGTGTTTTTTTAGCCAAATTTTGAGGTTTGCAAAGGATTCTGGGTAACAGAACCTGGTCCGAGCCCCGCAAGTCAGCCCTCCTTGGATTCCCCTAGGTCTCTAGTTTTCAGAAATGCACAGGTTTGGTAGGTTTCCCTAGGTGCCGGCTGAGCTAGAGGCCAAAATCTACAGGTAGGCACTTCGCAAAAAACACCTCTGTTTTTCCCCAAAATTTAGGATGTGTCCACGTTGCGCTTTGGGGTGTTTCCTGTCGCCGGCGCTAGGCCTACCCACGCAAGTGAGGTATCATTTTTATCGGGAGACTTGGGGGAACGCTGGGTGGAAGGAAATTTGTAGCTCCTCTCAGATTCCAGAACTTTCTGCCACAGAAATGTGAGGGACATGTGTTTTTTTAGCCAAATTTTGAGGTTTGCAAAGGATTCTGGGTAACAGAACCTGGTCCGAGCCCCACAAGTCAGCCCTCCTTGGATTCCCCTAGGTCTCTAGTTTTCAGAAATGCACAGGTTTGGTAGGTTTCCCTAGGTGCCGGCTGAGCTAGAGGCCAAAATCTACAGGTAGGCACTTCGCAAAAAACACCTCTGTTTTTTTCCAAAATTTAGGATGTGTCCACGTTGCGCTCTGGGGTGTTTCCTGTCGCCGGCGCTAGGCCTACCCACGCAAGTGAGGTATCATTTTTATCGGGAGACTTGGGGGAACGCTGGGTGGAAGGAAATTTGTAGCTCCTCTCAGATTCCAGAACTTTCTGCCACAGAAATGTGAGGGACATGTGTTTTTTTAGCCAAATTTTGAGGTTTGCAAAGGATTCTGGGTAACAGAACCTGGTCCGAGCAACGCAAGTCAGCCCTCCTTAGATTCCCCTAGGTCTCTAGTTTTCAGAAATGCACAGGTTTGGTAGGTTTCCCTAGGTGCCGGCTGAGCTAGAGGCCAAAATCTACAGGTAGGCACTTCGCAAAAAACACCTCTGTTTTTTCCCAAAATTTAGGATGTGTCCACGTTGCGCTTTGGGGTGTTTCCTGTCGCCGGCGCTAGGCCTACCCACGCAAGTGAGGTATCATTTTTATCGGGAGACTTGGGGGAACGCTGGGTGGAAGGAAATTTGTAGCTCCTCTCAGATTCCAGAACTTTCTGCCACAGAAATGTGAGGGACATGTGTTTTTTTAGCCAAATTTTGAGGTTTGCAAAGGATTCTGGGTAACAGAACCTGGTCCGAGCCCCGCAAGTCACCCCTCCTTGGATTCCCCTAGGTCTCTAGTTTTCAGAAATGCACAGGTTTGGTAGGTTTCCCTAGGTGCCGGCTGAGCTAGAGGCCAAAATCTACAGGTAGGCACTTCGCAAAAAACAGCTCTGTTTTTTCCCAAAATTTAGGATGTGTCCACGTTGCGCTTTGGGGTATTTCCTGTCGCCGGCGCTAGGCCTACCCACGCAAGTGAGGTATCATTTTTATCGGGAGACTTGGGGGAACGCTGGGTGGAAGGAAATTTGTAGCTCCTCTCAGATTCCAGAACTTTCTGCCACAGAAATGTGAGGAACATGTGTTTTTTTAGCCAAATTTTGAGGTTTGCAAAGGATTCTGGGTAACAGAACCTGGTCCGAGCCCCGCAAGTCAGCCCTCCTTGGATTCCCCTAGGTCTCTAGTTTTCAGAAATGCACAGGTTTGGTAGGTTTCCCTAGGTGCCGGCTGAGCTAGAGGCCAAAATCTACAGGTAGGCACTTCGCAAAAAACACCTCTGTTTTTCCCCAAAATTTAGGATGTGTCCATGTTGCGCTTTGGGGTGTTTCCTGTCGCCGGCGCTAGGCCTACCCACGCAAGTGAGGTATCATTTTTATCAGGAGACTTGGGGGAACGCTGGGTGGAAGGAAATTTATAGCTCCTCTCAGATTCCAGAACTTTCTGCCACAGAAATGTGAGGGACATGTGTTTTTTTAGCCAAATTTTGAGGTTTGCAAAGGATTCTGGGTAACAGAACCTGGTCCGAGCCCCACAAGTCAGCCCTCCTTGGATTCCCCTAGGTCTCTAGTTTTCAGAAATGCACAGGTTTGGTAGGTTTCCCTAGGTGCCGGCTGAGCTAGAGGCCAAAATCTACAGGTAGGCACTTCGCAAAAATCACCTCTGTTTTTTTCCAAAATTTAGGATGTGTCCACGTTGCGCTCTGGGGTGTTTCCTGTCGCCGGCGCTAGGCCTACCCACGCAAGTGAGGTATCATTTTTATCGGGAGACTTGGGGGAACGCTGGGTGGAAGGAAATTTGTAGCTCCTCTCAGATTCCAGAACTTTCTGCCACAGAAATGTGAGGAACATGTGTTTTTTTAGCCAAATTTTGAGGTTTGCAAAGGAGTCTGGGTAACAGAACCTGGTCCGAGCCCCGCAAGTCAGCCCTCCTTGGATTCCCCTAGGTCTCTAGTTTTCAGAAATGCACAGGTTTGGTAGGTTTCCCTAGGTGCCGGCTGAGCTAGAGGCCAAAATCTACAGGTAGGCACTTCGCAAAAAACACCTCTGTTTTTCCCCAAAATTTAGGATGTGTCCACGTTGCGCTTTGGGGTGTTTCCTGTCGCCGGCGCTAGGCCTACCCACGCAAGTGAGGTATCATTTTTATCGGGAGACTTGGGGGAACGCTGGGTGGAAGGAAATTTGTAGCTCCTCTCAGATTCCAGAACTTTCTGCCACAGAAATGTGAGGGACATGTGTTTTTTTAGCCAAATTTTGAGGTTTGCAAAGGATTCTGGGTAACAGAACCTGGTCCGAGCCCCACAAGTCAGCCCTCCTTGGATTCCCCTAGGTCTCTAGTTTTCAGAAATGCACAGGTTTGGTAGGTTTCCCTAGGTGCCGGCTGAGCTAGAGGCCAAAATCTACAGGTAGGCACTTCGCAAAAAACACCTCTGTTTTTTTCCAAAATTTAGGATGTGTCCACGTTGCGCTCTGGGGTGTTTCCTGTCGCCGGCGCTAGGCCTACCCACGCAAGTGAGGTATCATTTTTATCGGGAGACTTGGGGGAACGCTGGGTGGAAGGAAATTTGTAGCTCCTCTCAGATTCCAGAACTTTCTGCCACAGAAATGTGAGGGACATGTGTTTTTTTAGTCAAATTTTGAGGTTTGCAAAGGATTCTGGGTAACAGAACCTGGTCCGAGCAACGCAAGTCAGCCCTCCTTGGATTCCCCTAGGTCTCTAGTTTTCAGAAATGCACAGGTTTGGTAGGTTTCCCTAGGTGCCGGCTGAGCTAGAGGCCAAAATCTACAGGTAGGCACTTCGCAAAAAACACCTCTGTTTTTTCCCAAAATTTAGGATGTGTCCACGTTGCGCTTTGGGGTGTTTCCTGTCGCCGGCGCTAGGCCTACCCACGCAAGTGAGGTATCATTTTTATCGGGAGACTTGGGGGAACGCTGGGTGGAAGGAAATTTGTAGCTCCTCTCAGATTCCAGAACTTTCTGCCACAGAAATGTGAGGGACATGTGTTTTTTTAGCCAAATTTTGAGGTTTGCAAAGGATTCTGGGTAACAGAACCTGGTCCGAGCCCCGCAAGTCACCCCTCCTTGGATTCCCCTAGGTCTCTAGTTTTCAGAAATGCACAGGTTTGGTAGGTTTCCCTAGGTGCCGGCTGAGCTAGAGGCCAAAATCTACAGGTAGGCACTTCGCAAAAAACAGCTCTGTTTTTTCCCAAAATTTAGGATGTGTCCACGTTGCGCTTTGGGGTATTTCCTGTCGCCGGCGCTAGGCCTACCCACGCAAGTGAGGTATCATTTTTATCGGGAGACTTGGGGGAACGCTGGGTGGAAGGAAATTTGTAGCTCCTCTCAGATTCCAGAACTTTCTGCCACAGAAATGTGAGGAACATGTGTTTTTTTAGCCAAATTTTGAGGTTTGCAAAGGATTCTGGGTAACAGAACCTGGTCCGAGCCCCGCAAGTCAGCCCTCCTTGGATTCCCCTAGGTCTCTAGTTTTCAGAAATGCACAGGTTTGGTAGGTTTCCCTAGGTGCCGGCTGAGCTAGAGGCCAAAATCTACAGGTAGGCACTTCGCAAAAAACACCTCTGTTTTTCCCCAAAATTTAGGATGTGTCCATGTTGCGCTTTGGGGTGTTTCCTGTCGCCGGCGCTAGGCCTACCCACGCAAGTGAGGTATCATTTTTATCAGGAGACTTGGGGGAACGCTGGGTGGAAGGAAATTTATAGCTCCTCTCAGATTCCAGAACTTTCTGCCACAGAAATGTGAGGGACATGTGTTTTTTTAGCCAAATTTTGAGGTTTGCAAAGGATTCTGGGTAACAGAACCTGGTCCGAGCCCCACAAGTCAGCCCTCCTTGGATTCCCCTAGGTCTCTAGTTTTCAGAAATGCACAGGTTTGGTAGGTTTCCCTAGGTGCCGGCTGAGCTAGAGGCCAAAATCTACAGGTAGGCACTTCGCAAAAAACACCTCTGTTTTTTTCCAAAATTTAGGATGTGTCCACGTTGCGCTCTGGGGTGTTTCCTGTCGCCGGCGCTAGGCCTACCCACGCAAGTGAGGTATCATTTTTATCGGGAGACTTGGGGGAACGCTGGGTGGAAGGAAATTTGTAGCTCCTCTCAGATTCCAGAACTTTCTGCCACAGAAATGTGAGGGACATGTGTTTTTTTAGCCAAATTTTGAGGTTTGCAAAGGATTCTGGGTAACAGAACCTGGTCCGAGCAACGCAAGTCAGCCCTCCTTGGATTCCCCTAGGTCTCTAGTTTTCAGAAATGCACAGGTTTGGTAGGTTTCCCTAGGTGCCGGCTGAGCTAGAGGCCAAAATCTACAGGTAGGCACTTCGCAAAAAACACCTCTGTTTTTTCCCAAAATTTAGGATGTGTCCACGTTGCGCTTTGGGGTGTTTCCTGTCGCCGGCGCTAGGCCTACCCACGCAAGTGAGGTATCATTTTTATCGGGAGACTTGGGGGAACGCTGGGTGGAAGGAAATTAGTAGCTCCTCTCAGATTCCAGAACTTTCTGCCACAGAAATGTGAGGGACATGTGTTTTTTTAGCCAAATTTTGAGGTTTGCAAAGGATTCTGGGTAACAGAACCTGGTCCGAGCCCCGCAAGTCACCCCTCCTTGGATTCCCCTAGGTCTCTAGTTTTCAGAAATGCACAGGTTTGGTAGGTTTCCCTAGGTGCCGGCTGAGCTAGAGGCCAAAATCTACAGGTAGGCACTTCGCAAAAAACACCTCTGTTTTTTCCCAAAATTTAGGATGTGTCCACGTTGCGCTTTGGGGTATTTCCTGTCGCCGGCGCTAGGCCTACCCACGCAAGTGAGGTATAATTTTTATCGGGAGACTTGGGGGAACGCTGGGTGGAAGGAAATTTGTAGCTCCTCTCAGATTCCAGAACTTTCTGCCACAGAAATGTGAGGAACATGTGTTTTTTTAGCCAAATTTTGAGGTTTGCAAAGGATTCTGGGTAACAGAACCTGGTCCGAGCCCCGCAAGTCAGCCCTCCTTGGATTCCCCTAGGTCTCTAGTTTTCAGAAATGCACAGGTTTGGTAGGTTTCCCTAGGTGCCGGCTGAGCTAGAGGCCAAAATCTACAGGTAGGCACTTCGCAAAAAACACCTCTGTTTTTTTCCAAAATTTAGGATGTGTCCACGTTGCGCTTTGGGCTGTTTCCTGTCGCCGGCGCTAGGCCTACCCACGCAAGTGAGGTATCATTTTTATCGGGAGACTTGGGGGAACGCTGGGTGGAAGGAAATTTGTAGCTCCTCTCAGATTCCAGAACTTTCTGCCACAGAAATGTGAGGAACATGTGTTTTTTTAGCCAAATTTTGAGGTTTGCAAAGGATTCTGGGTAACAGAACCTGGTCCGAGCCCCGCAAGTCAGCCCTCCTTGGATTCCCCTAGGTCTCTAGTTTTCAGAAATGCACAGGTTTGGTAGGTTTCCCTAGGTGCCGGCTGAGCTAGAGGCCAAAATCTACAGGTAGGCACTTCGCAAAAAACACCTATGTTTTTTTCCAAAATTTAGGATGTGTCCACGTTGCGCTTTGGGCTGTTTCCTGTCGCCGGCGCTAGGCCTACCCACGCAAGTGAGGTATCATTTTTATCGGGAGACTTGGGGGAACGCTGGGTGGAAGGAAATTTGTAGCTCCTCTCAGATTCAGGAACTTTCTGCCACAGAAATGTGAGGAACATGTGTTTTTTTAGCCAAATTGTGAGGTTTGCAAAGGATTCTGGGTAACAGAACCTGGTCCGAGCCCCGCAAGTCAGCCCTCCTTGGATTCCCCTAGGTCTCTAGTTTTCAGAAATGCACAGGTTTGGTAGGTTTCCCTAGGTGCCGGCTGAGCTAGAGGCCAAAATCTACAGGTAGGCACTTCGCAAAAAACACCTCTGTTTTTCCCCAAAATTTAGGATGTGTCCACGTTGCGCTTTGGGCTGTTTCCTGTCGCCGGCGCTAGGCCTACCCACGCAAGTGAGGTATCATTTTTATCGGGAGACTTATGGGAACGCTGGGTGGAAGGAAATTGGTAGGTCCTCTCAGATTCCAGAACTTTCTGCCACAGAAATGTGAGGAACATGTGTTTTTTTAGCCAAATTTTGAGGTTTGCAAAGGATTCTGGGTAACAGAACCTGGTCCGAGCCCCGCAAGTCAGCCCTACTTGGATTCCCCTACGTCTCTAGTTTTCAGAAATGCACAGGTTTGGTAGGTTTCCCTAGGTGCCGGCTGAGCTAGAGGCCAAAATCTACAGGTAGGCACTTCGCAAAAAAAACCTCTGTTTTTTTCCAAAATTTAGGATGTGTCCACGTTGCGCTTTGGGGTGTTTCCTGTCGCCGGCGCTAGGCCTACCCACGCAAGTGAGGTATCATTTTTATCGGGAGACTTGGGGGAACGCTGGGTGGAAGGAAATTTGTAGCTCCTCTCAGATTTCAGAACTTTCTGCCACAGAAATGTGAGGGACATGTGTTTTTTTAGCCAAATTTTGAGGTTTGCAAAGGATTCTGGGTAACAGAACCTGGTCCGAGCCCCACAAGTCAGCCCTCCTTGGATTCCCCTAGGTCTCTAGTTTTCAGAAATGCACAGGTTTGGTAGGTTTCCCTAGGTGCCGGCTGAGCTAGAGGCCAAAATCTACAGGTAGGCACTTCGCAAAAAACACCTCTGTTTTTTTCCAAAATTTAGGATGTGTCCACGTTGCGCTTTGGGGTGTTTCCTGTCGCCGGCGCTAGGCCTACCCACGCAAGTGAGGTATCATTTTTATCGGGAGACTTGGGGGAACGCTGGGTGGAAGGAAATTTGTAGCTCCTCTCAGATTCCAGAACTTTCTGCCACAGAAATGTGAGGGACATGTGTTTTTTTAGCCAAATTTTGAGGTTTGCAAAGGATTCTGGGTAACAGAACCTGGTCCGAGCCCCGCAAGTCAGCCCTCCTTGGATTCCCCTAGGTCTCTAGTTTTCAGAAATGCACAGGTTTGGTAGGTTTCCCTAGGTGCCGGCTGAGCTAGAGGCCAAAATCTACAGGTAGGCACTTCGCAAAAAACACCTCTGTTTTTTCCCTAAATTTAGGATGTGTCCACGTTGCGCTTTGGGGTGTTTCCTGTCGCCGGCGCTAGGCCTACCCACGCAAGTGAGGTATCATTTTTATCGGGAGACTTGGGGGAACGCTGGGTGGAAGGAAATTTGTAGCTCCTCTCAGATTCCAGAACTTTCTGCCACAGAAAAGTGAGGAACATGTGTTTTTTTAGCCAAATTTTGAGGTTTGCAAAGGATTCTGGGTAACAGAACCTGGTCCGAGCCCCGCAAGTCAGCCCTCCTTGGATTCCCCTAGGTCTCTAGTTTTCAGAAATGCACAGGTTTGGTAGGTTTCCCTAGGTGCCGGCTGAGCTAGAGGCCAAAATCTACAGGTAGGCACTTCGCAAAAAACACCTCTGTTTTTTCCCAAAATTTAGGATGTGTCCACGTTGCGCTTTGGGGTATTTCCTGTCGCCGGCGCTAGGCCTACCCACGCAAGTGAGGTATCATTTTTATCGGGAGACTTGGGGGAACACTGGGTGGAAGGAAATTTGTAGCTCCTCTCAGATTCCAGAACTTTCTGCCACAGAAATGTGAGGAACATGTGTTTTTTTAGCCAAATTTTGAGGTTTGCAAAGGATTCTGGGTAACAGAACCTGGTCCGAGCCCCGCAAGTCACCCCTCCTTGGATTCCCCTAGGTCTCTAGTTTTCAGAAATGCACAGGTTTGGTAGGTTTCCCTAGGTGCCGGCTGAGCTAGAGGCCAAAATCTACAGGTAGGCACTTCGCAAAAAACACCTCTGTTTTTTTCCAAAATTTAGGATGTGTCCACGTTGCGCTTTGGGCTGTTTCCTGTCGCCGGCGCTAGGCCTACCCACGCAAGTGAGGTATAATTTTTATCGGGAGACTTGGGGGAACGCTGGGTGGAAGGAAATTTGTAGCTCCTCTCAGATTCCAGAACTTTCTGCCACAGGAATGTGAGGAACATGTGTTTTTTCAGCCAAATTTTGAGGTTTGCAAAGGATTCTGGGTAACAGAACCTGGTCCGAGCCCCGCAAGTCAGCCCTCCTTGGATTCCCCTAGGTCTCTAGTTTTCAGAAATGCACAGGTTTGGTAGGTTTCCCTAGGTGCCGGCTGAGCTAGAGGCCAAAATCTACAGGTAGGCACTTCGCAAAAAACACCTATGTTTTTCCCCAAAATTTAGGATGTGTCCACGTTGCGCTTTGGGGTGTTTCCTGTCGCCGGCGCTAGGCCTACCCACGCAAGTGAGGTATCATTTTTATCGGGAGACTTGGGGGAACGCTGGGTGGAAGGAAATTTGTAGCTCCTCTCAGATTCCAGAACTTTCTGCCACAGAAATGTGAGGGACATGTGTTTTTTTAGCCAAATTTTGAGGTTTGCAAAGGATTCTGGGTAACAGAACCTGGTCCGAGCCCCGCAAGTCAGCCCTCCTTGGATTCCCCTAGGTCTCTAGTTTTCAGAAATGCACAGGTTTGGTAGGTTTCCCTAGGTGCCGGCTGAGCTAGAGGCCAAAATCTACAGGTAGGCACTTCGCAAAAAACACCTCTGTTTTTTCCCTAAATTTAGGATGTGTCCACGTTGCGCTTTGGGGTGTTTCCTGTCGCCGGCGCTAGGCCTACCCACGCAAGTGAGGTATCATTTTTATCGGGAGACTTGGGGGAACGCTGGGTGGAAGGAAATTTGTAGCTCCTCTCAGATTCCAGAACTTTCTGCCACAGAAAAGTGAGGGACATGTGTTTTTTTAGCCAAATTTTGAGGTTTGCAAAGGATTCTGGGTAACAGAACCTGTTCCGAGCCCCGCAAGTCAGCCCTCCTTGGATTCCCCTAGGTCTCTAGTTTTCAGAAATGCACAGGTTTGGTAGGTTTCCCTAGGTGCCGGCTGAGCTAGAGGCCAAAATCTACAGGTAGGCACTTCGCAAAAAAACCCTCTGTTTTTTTCCAAAATTTAGGATGTGTCCACGTTGCGCTTTGGGGTGTTTCCTGTCGCCGGCGCTAGGCCTACCCACGCAAGTGAGGTATCATTTTTATCGGGAGACTTGGGGGAACGCTGGGTGGAAGGAAATTTGTAGCTCCTCTCAGATTCCAGAACTTTCTGCCACAGAAATGTGAGGGACATGTGTTTTTTTAGCCAAATTTTGAGGTTTGCAAAGGATTCTGGGTAACAGAACCTGGTCCGAGCCCCGCAAGTCACCCCTCCTTGGATTCCCCTAGGTCTCTAGTTTTCAGAAATGCACAGGTTTGGTAGGTTTCCCTAGGTGCCGGCTGAGCTAGAGGCCAAAATCTACAGGTAGGCACTTCGCAAAAAACACCTCTGTTTTTTTCCAAAATTTAGGATGTGTCCACGTTGGGCTTTGGGGTGTTTCCTGTCGCCGGCGCTAGGCCTACCCACGCAAGTGAGGTATCATTTTTATCGGGAGACTTGGGGGAACGCTGGGTGGAAGGAAATTTGTAGCTCCTCTCAGATTCCAGAACTTTCTGCCACAGAAATGTGAGGGACATGTGTTTTTTTAGCCAAATTTTGAGGTTTGCAAAGGATTCTGGGTAACAGAACCTGGTCCGAGCCCCACAAGTCAGCCCTCCTTGGATTCCCCTAGGTCTCTAGTTTTCAGAAATGCACAGGTTTGGTAGGTTTCCCTAGGTGCCGGCTGAGCTAGAGGCCAAAATCTACAGGTAGGCACTTCGCAAAAAACACCTCTGTTTTTTTCCAAAATTTAGGATGTGTCCACGTTGCGCTCTGGGGTGTTTCCTGTCGCCGGCGCTAGGCCTACCCACGCAAGTGAGGTATCATTTTTATCGGGAGACTTGGGGGAACGCTGGGTGGAAGGAAATTTGTAGCTCCCCTCAGATTCCAGAACTTTCTGCCACAGAAATGTGAGGGACATGTGTTTTTTTAGTCAAATTTTGAGGTTTGCAAAGGATTCTGGGTAACAGAACCTGGTCCGAGCAACGCAAGTCAGCCCTCCTTGGATTCCCCTAGGTCTCTAGTTTTCAGAAATGCACAGGTTTGGTAGGTTTCCCTAGGTGCCGGCTGAGCTAGAGGCCAAAATCTACAGGTAGGCACTTCGCAAAAAACACCTCTGTTTTTTTCCCAAAATTTAGGATGTGTCCACGTTGCGCTTTGGGGTGTTTCCTGTCGCCGGCGCTAGGCCTACCCACGCAAGTGAGGTATCATTTTTATCGGGAGACTTGGGGGAACGCTGGGTGGAAGGAAATTTGTAGCTCCTCTCAGATTCCAGAACTTTCTGCCACAGAAATGTGAGGGACATGTGTTTTTTTAGCCAAATTTTGAGGTTTGCAAAGGATTCTGGGTAACAGAACCTGGTCCGAGCCCCGCAAGTCACCCCTCCTTGGATTCCCCTAGGTCTCTAGTTTTCAGAAATGCACAGGTTTGGTAGGTTTCCCTAGGTGCCGGCTGAGCTAGAGGCCAAAATCTACAGGTAGGCACTTCGCAAAAAACAGCTCTGTTTTTTCCCAAAATTTAGGATGTGTCCACGTTGCGCTTTGGGGTATTTCCTGTCGCCGGCGCTAGGCCTACCCACGCAAGTGAGGTATCATTTTTATCGGGAGACTTGGGGGAACGCTGGGTGGAAGGAAATTTGTAGCTCCTCTCAGATTCCAGAACTTTCTGCCACAGAAATGTGAGGAACATGTGTTTTTTTAGCCAAATTTTGAGGTTTGCAAAGGATTCTGGGTAACAGAACCTGGTCCGAGCCCCGCAAGTCAGCCCTCCTTGGATTCCCCTAGGTCTCTAGTTTTCAGAAATGCACAGGTTTGGTAGGTTTCCCTAGGTGCCGGCTGAGCTAGAGGCCAAAATCTACAGGTAGGCACTTCGCAAAAAACACCTCTGTTTTTCCCCAAAATTTAGGATGTGTCCATGTTGCGCTTTGGGGTGTTTCCTGTCGCCGGCGCTAGGCCTACCCACGCAAGTGAGGTATCATTTTTATCAGGAGACTTGGGGGAACGCTGGGTGGAAGGAAATTTATAGCTCCTCTCAGATTCCAGAACTTTCTGCCACAGAAATGTGAGGGACATGTGTTTTTTTAGCCAAATTTTGAGGTTTGCAAAGGATTCTGGGTAACAGAACCTGGTCCGAGCCCCACAAGTCAGCCCTCCTTGGATTCCCCTAGGTCTCTAGTTTTCAGAAATGCACAGGTTTGGTAGGTTTCCCTAGGTGCCGGCTGAGCTAGAGGCCAAAATCTACAGGTAGGCACTTCGCAAAAAACACCTCTGTTTTTTTCCAAAATTTAGGATGTGTCCACGTTGCGCTCTGGGGTGTTTCCTGTCGCCGGCGCTAGGCCTACCCACGCAAGTGAGGTATCATTTTTATCGGGAGACTTGGGGGAACGCTGGGTGGAAGGAAATTTGTAGCTCCTCTCAGATTCCAGAACTTTCTGCCACAGAAATGTGAGGGACATGTGTTTTTTTAGCCAAATTTTGAGGTTTGCAAAGGATTCTGGGTAACAGAACCTGGTCCGAGCAACGCAAGTCAGCCCTCCTTGGATTCCCCTAGGTCTCTAGTTTTCAGAAATGCACAGGTTTGGTAGGTTTCCCTAGGTGCCGGCTGAGCTAGAGGCCAAAATCTACAGGTAGGCACTTCGCAAAAAACACCTCTGTTTTTTCCCAAAATTTAGGATGTGTCCACGTTGCGCTTTGGGGTGTTTCCTGTCGCCGGCGCTAGGCCTACCCACGCAAGTGAGGTATCATTTTTATCGGGAGACTTGGGGGAACGCTGGGTGGAAGGAAATTAGTAGCTCCTCTCAGATTCCAGAACTTTCTGCCACAGAAATGTGAGGGACATGTGTTTTTTTAGCCAAATTTTGAGGTTTGCAAAGGATTCTGGGTAACAGAACCTGGTCCGAGCCCCGCAAGTCACCCCTCCTTGGATTCCCCTAGGTCTCTAGTTTTCAGAAATGCACAGGTTTGGTAGGTTTCCCTAGGTGCCCGGCTGAGCTAGAGGCCAAAATCTACAGGTAGGCACTTCGCAAAAAACACCTCTGTTTTTTCCCAAAATTTAGGATGTGTCCACGTTGCGCTTTGGGGTATTTCCTGTCGCCGGCGCTAGGCCTACCCACGCAAGTGAGGTATAATTTTTATCGGGAGACTTGGGGGAACGCTGGGTGGAAGGAAATTTGTAGCTCCTCTCAGATTCCAGAACTTTCTGCCACAGAAATGTGAGGAACATGTGTTTTTTTAGCCAAATTTTGAGGTTTGCAAAGGATTCTGGGTAACAGAACCTGGTCCGAGCCCCGCAAGTCAGCCCTCCTTGGATTCCCCTAGGTCTCTAGTTTTCAGAAATGCACAGGTTTGGTAGGTTTCCCTAGGTGCCGGCTGAGCTAGAGGCCAAAATCTACAGGTAGGCACTTCGCAAAAAACACCTCTGTTTTTTTCCAAAATTTAGGATGTGTCCACGTTGCGCTTTGGGCTGTTTCCTGTCGCCGGCGCTAGGCCTACCCACGCAAGTGAGGTATCATTTTTATCGGGAGACTTGGGGGAACGCTGGGTGGAAGGAAATTTGTAGCTCCTCTCAGATTCCAGAACTTTCTGCCACAGAAATGTGAGGAACATGTGTTTTTTTAGCCAAATTTTGAGGTTTGCAAAGGATTCTGGGTAACAGAACCTGGTCCGAGCCCCGCAAGTCAGCCCTCCTTGGATTCCCCTAGGTCTCTAGTTTTCAGAAATGCACAGGTTTGGTAGGTTTCCCTAGGTGCCGGCTGAGCTAGAGGCCAAAATCTACAGGTAGGCACTTCGCAAAAAACACCTATGTTTTTTTCCAAAATTTAGGATGTGTCCACGTTGCGCTTTGGGCTGTTTCCTGTCGCCGGCGCTAGGCCTACCCACGCAAGTGAGGTATCATTTTTATCGGGAGACTTGGGGGAACGCTGGGTGGAAGGAAATTTGTAGCTCCTCTCAGATTCAGGAACTTTCTGCCACAGAAATGTGAGGAACATGTGTTTTTTTAGCCAAATTGTGAGGTTTGCAAAGGATTCTGGGTAACAGAACCTGGTCCGAGCCCCGCAAGTCAGCCCTCCTTGGATTCCCCTAGGTCTCTAGTTTTCAGAAATGCACAGGTTTGGTAGGTTTCCCTAGGTGCCGGCTGAGCTAGAGGCCAAAATCTACAGGTAGGCACTTCGCAAAAAACACCTCTGTTTTTCCCCAAAATTTAGGATGTGTCCACGTTGCGCTTTGGGCTGTTTCCTGTCGCCGGCGCTAGGCCTACCCACGCAAGTGAGGTATCATTTTTATCGGGAGACTTATGGGAACGCTGGGTGGAAGGAAATTGGTAGGTCCTCTCAGATTCCAGAACTTTCTGCCACAGAAATGTGAGGAACATGTGTTTTTTTAGCCAAATTTTGAGGTTTGCAAAGGATTCTGGGTAACAGAACCTGGTCCGAGCCCCGCAAGTCAGCCCTACTTGGATTCCCCTACGTCTCTAGTTTTCAGAAATGCACAGGTTTGGTAGGTTTCCCTAGGTGCCGGCTGAGCTAGAGGCCAAAATCTACAGGTAGGCACTTCGCAAAAAAAACCTCTGTTTTTTTCCAAAATTTAGGATGTGTCCACGTTGCGCTTTGGGGTGTTTCCTGTCGCCGGCGCTAGGCCTACCCACGCAAGTGAGGTATCATTTTTATCGGGAGACTTGGGGGAACGCTGGGTGGAAGGAAATTTGTAGCTCCTCTCAGATTTCAGAACTTTCTGCCACAGAAATGTGAGGGACATGTGTTTTTTTAGCCAAATTTTGAGGTTTGCAAAGGATTCTGGGTAACAGAACCTGGTCCGAGCCCCACAAGTCAGCCCTCCTTGGATTCCCCTAGGTCTCTAGTTTTCAGAAATGCACAGGTTTGGTAGGTTTCCCTAGGTGCCGGCTGAGCTAGAGGCCAAAATCTACAGGTAGGCACTTCGCAAAAAACACCTCTGTTTTTTTCCAAAATTTAGGATGTGTCCACGTTGCGCTTTGGGGTGTTTCCTGTCGCCGGCGCTAGGCCTACCCACGCAAGTGAGGTATCATTTTTATCGGGAGACTTGGGGGAACGCTGGGTGGAAGGAAATTTGTAGCTCCTCTCAGATTCCAGAACTTTCTGCCACAGAAATGTGAGGGACATGTGTTTTTTTAGCCAAATTTTGAGGTTTGCAAAGGATTCTGGGTAACAGAACCTGGTCCGAGCCCCGCAAGTCAGCCCTCCTTGGATTCCCCTAGGTCTCTAGTTTTCAGAAATGCACAGGTTTGGTAGGTTTCCCTAGGTGCCGGCTGAGCTAGAGGCCAAAATCTACAGGTAGGCACTTCGCAAAAAACACCTCTGTTTTTTCCCTAAATTTAGGATGTGTCCACGTTGCGCTTTGGGGTGTTTCCTGTCGCCGGCGCTAGGCCTACCCACGCAAGTGAGGTATCATTTTTATCGGGAGACTTGGGGGAACGCTGGGTGGAAGGAAATTTGTAGCTCCTCTCAGATTCCAGAACTTTCTGCCACAGAAAAGTGAGGAACATGTGTTTTTTTAGCCAAATTTTGAGGTTTGCAAAGGATTCTGGGTAACAGAACCTGGTCCGAGCCCCGCAAGTCAGCCCTCCTTGGATTCCCCTAGGTCTCTAGTTTTCAGAAATGCACAGGTTTGGTAGGTTTCCCTAGGTGCCGGCTGAGCTAGAGGCCAAAATCTACAGGTAGGCACTTCGCAAAAAACACCTCTGTTTTTTCCCAAAATTTAGGATGTGTCCACGTTGCGCTTTGGGGTATTTCCTGTCGCCGGCGCTAGGCCTACCCACGCAAGTGAGGTATCATTTTTATCGGGAGACTTGGGGGAACACTGGGTGGAAGGAAATTTGTAGCTCCTCTCAGATTCCAGAACTTTCTGCCACAGAAATGTGAGGAACATGTGTTTTTTTAGCCAAATTTTGAGGTTTGCAAAGGATTCTGGGTAACAGAACCTGGTCCGAGCCCCGCAAGTCACCCCTCCTTGGATTCCCCTAGGTCTCTAGTTTTCAGAAATGCACAGGTTTGGTAGGTTTCCCTAGGTGCCGGCTGAGCTAGAGGCCAAAATCTACAGGTAGGCACTTCGCAAAAAACACCTCTGTTTTTTTCCAAAATTTAGGATGTGTCCACGTTGCGCTTTGGGCTGTTTCCTGTCGCCGGCGCTAGGCCTACCCACGCAAGTGAGGTATAATTTTTATCGGGAGACTTGGGGGAACGCTGGGTGGAAGGAAATTTGTAGCTCCTCTCAGATTCCAGAACTTTCTGCCACAGGAATGTGAGGAACATGTGTTTTTTCAGCCAAATTTTGAGGTTTGCAAAGGATTCTGGGTAACAGAACCTGGTCCGAGCCCCGCAAGTCAGCCCTCCTTGGATTCCCCTAGGTCTCTAGTTTTCAGAAATGCACAGGTTTGGTAGGTTTCCCTAGGTGCCGGCTGAGCTAGAGGCCAAAATCTACAGGTAGGCACTTCGCAAAAAACACCTATGTTTTTCCCCAAAATTTAGGATGTGTCCACGTTGCGCTTTGGGGTGTTTCCTGTCGCCGGCGCTAGGCCTACCCACGCAAGTGAGGTATCATTTTTATCGGGAGACTTGGGGGAACGCTGGGTGGAAGGAAATTTGTAGCTCCTCTCAGATTCCAGAACTTTCTGCCACAGAAATGTGAGGGACATGTGTTTTTTTAGCCAAATTTTGAGGTTTGCAAAGGATTCTGGGTAACAGAACCTGGTCCGAGCCCCGCAAGTCAGCCCTCCTTGGATTCCCCTAGGTCTCTAGTTTTCAGAAATGCACAGGTTTGGTAGGTTTCCCTAGGTGCCGGCTGAGCTAGAGGCCAAAATCTACAGGTAGGCACTTCGCAAAAAACACCTCTGTTTTTTCCCTAAATTTAGGATGTGTCCACGTTGCGCTTTGGGGTGTTTCCTGTCGCCGGCGCTAGGCCTACCCACGCAAGTGAGGTATCATTTTTATCGGGAGACTTGGGGGAACGCTGGGTGGAAGGAAATTTGTAGCTCCTCTCAGATTCCAGAACTTTCTGCCACAGAAAAGTGAGGGACATGTGTTTTTTTAGCCAAATTTTGAGGTTTGCAAAGGATTCTGGGTAACAGAACCTGTTCCGAGCCCCGCAAGTCAGCCCTCCTTGGATTCCCCTAGGTCTCTAGTTTTCAGAAATGCACAGGTTTGGTAGGTTTCCCTAGGTGCCGGCTGAGCTAGAGGCCAAAATCTACAGGTAGGCACTTCGCAAAAAAACCCTCTGTTTTTTTCCAAAATTTAGGATGTGTCCACGTTGCGCTTTGGGGTGTTTCCTGTCGCCGGCGCTAGGCCTACCCACGCAAGTGAGGTATCATTTTTATCGGGAGACTTGGGGGAACGCTGGGTGGAAGGAAATTTGTAGCTCCTCTCAGATTCCAGAACTTTCTGCCACAGAAATGTGAGGGACATGTGTTTTTTTAGCCAAATTTTGAGGTTTGCAAAGGATTCTGGGTAACAGAACCTGGTCCGAGCCCCGCAAGTCACCCCTCCTTGGATTCCCCTAGGTCTCTAGTTTTCAGAAATGCACAGGTTTGGTAGGTTTCCCTAGGTGCCGGCTGAGCTAGAGGCCAAAATCTACAGGTAGGCACTTCGCAAAAAACACCTCTGTTTTTTTCCAAAATTTAGGATGTGTCCACGTTGGGCTTTGGGGTGTTTCCTGTCGCCGGCGCTAGGCCTACCCACGCAAGTGAGGTATCATTTTTATCGGGAGACTTGGGGGAACGCTGGGTGGAAGGAAATTTGTAGCTCCTCTCAGATTCCAGAACTTTCTGCCACAGAAATGTGAGGGACATGTGTTTTTTTAGCCAAATTTTGAGGTTTGCAAAGGATTCTGGGTAACAGAACCTGGTCCGAGCCCCGCAAGTCACCCCTCCTTGGATTCCCCTAGGTCTCTAGTTTTCAGAAATGCACAGGTTTGGTAGGTTTCCCTAGGTGCCGGCTGAGCTAGAGGCCAAAATCTACAGGTAGGCACTTCGCAAAAAACACCTCTGTTTTTTTCCAAAATTTAGGATGTGTCCACGTTGCGCTTTGGGCTGTTTCCTGTCGCCGGCGCTAGGCCTACCCACGCAAGTGAGGTATAATTTTTATCGGGAGACTTGGGGGAACGCTGGGTGGAAGGAAATTTGTAGCTCCTCTCAGATTCCAGAACTTTCTGCCACAGAAATGTGAGGAACATGTGTTTTTTTAGCCAAATTTTGAGGTTTGCAAAGGATTCTGGGTAACAGAACCTGGTCCGAGCCCCGCAAGTCAGCCCTCCTTGGATTCCCCTAGGTCTCTAGTTTTCAGAAATGCACAGGTTTGGTAGGTTTCCCTAGGTGCCGGCTGAGCTAGAGGCCAAAATCTACAGGTAGGCACTTCGCAAAAAACACCTCTGTTTTTCCCCAAAATTTAGGATGTGTCCACGTTGCGCTTTGGGGTGTTTCCTGTCGCCGGCGCTAGGCCTACCCACGCAAGTGAGGTATCATTTTTATCGGGAGACTTGGGGGAACGCTGGGTGGAAGGAAATTTGTAGCTCCTCTCAGATTCCAGAACTTTCTGCCACAGAAATGTGAGGGACATGTGTTTTTTTTGCCAAATTTTGAGGTTTGCAAAGGATTCTGGGTAACAGAACCTGGTCCGAGCCCCGCAAGTCAGCCCTCCTTGGATTCCCCTAGGTCTCTAGTTTTCAGAAATGCACAGGTTTGGTAGGTTTCCCTAGGTGCCGGCTGAGCTAGAGGCCAAAATCTACAGGTAGGCACTTCGCAAAAAACACCTCTGTTTTTTCCCTAAATTTAGGATGTGTCCACGTTGCGCTTTGGGGTGTTTCCTGTCGCCGGCGCTAGGCCTACCCACGCAAGTGAGGTATCATTTTTATCGGGAGACTTGGGGGAACGCTGGGTGGAAGGAAATTTGTAGCTCCTCTCAGATTCCAGAACTTTCTGCCACAGAAAAGTGAGGGACATGTGTTTTTTTAGCCAAATTTTGAGGTTTGCAAAGGATTCTGGGTAACAGAACCTGGTCCGAGCCCCGCAAGTCAGCCCTCCTTGGATTCCCCTAGGTCTCTAGTTTTCAGAAATGCACAGGTTTGGTAGGTTTCCCTAGGTGCCGGCTGAGCTAGAGGCCAAAATCTACAGGTAGGCACTTCGCAAAAAACCCCTCTGTTTTTTTCCAAAATTTAGGATGTGTCCACGTTGCGCTTTGGGGTGTTTCCTGTCGCCGGCGCTAGGCCTACCCACGCAAGTGAGGTATCATTTTTATCGGGAGACTTGGGGGAACGCTGGGTGGAAGGAAATTTGTAGCTCCTCTCAGATTTCAGAACTTTCTGCCACAGAAATGTGAGGGACATGTGTTTTTTTAGCCAAATTTTGAGGTTTGCAAAGGATTCTGGGTAACAGAACCTGGTCCGAGCCCCACAAGTCAGCCCTCCTTGGATTCCCCTAGGTCTCTAGTTTTCAGAAATGCACAGGTTTGGTAGGTTTCCCTAGGTGCCGGCTGAGCTAGAGGCCAAAATCTACAGGTAGGCACTTCGCAAAAAACACCTCTGTTTTTTTCCAAAATTTAGGATGTGTCCACGTTGCGCTTTGGGGTGTTTCCTGTCGCCGGCGCTAGGCCTACCCACGCAAGTGAGGTATCATTTTTATCGGGAGACTTGGGGGAACGCTGGGTGGAAGGAAATTTGTAGCTCCTCTCAGATTCCAGAACTTTCTGCCACAGAAATGTGAGGGACATGTGTTTTTTTAGCCAAATTTTGAGGTTTGCAAAGGATTCTGGGTAACAGAACCTGGTCCGAGCCCCGCAAGTCAGCCCTCCTTGGATTCCCCTAGGTCTCTAGTTTTCAGAAATGCACAGGTTTGGTAGGTTTCCCTAGGTGCCGGCTGAGCTAGAGGCCAAAATCTACAGGTAGGCACTTCGCAAAAAACACCTCTGTTTTTTCCCAAAATTTAGGATGTGTCCATGTTGCGCTTTGGGGTGTTTCCTGTCGCCGGCGCTAGGCCTACCCACGCAAGTGAGGTATCATTTTTATCGGGAGACTTGGGGGAACGCTGGGTGGAAGGAAATTTGTAGCTCCTCTCAGATTCCAGAACTTTCTGCCACAGAAATGTGAGGAACATGTGTTTTTTTAGCCAAATTTTGAGGTTTGCAAAGGATTCTGGGTAACAGAACCTGGTCCGAGCCCCGCAAGTCACCCCTCCTTGGATTCCCCTAGGTCTCTAGTTTTCAGAAATGCACAGGTTTGGTAGGTTTCCCTAGGTGCCGGCTGAGCTAGAGGCCAAAATCTACAGGTAGGCACTTCGCAAAAAACACCTCTGTTTTTTTCAAAAATTTAGGATGTGTCCACGTTGCGCTTTGGGCTGTTTCCTGTCGCCGGCGCTAGGCCTACCCACGCAAGTGAGGTATCATTTTTATCGGGAGACTTGGGGGAACGCTGGGTGGAAGGAAATTTGTAGCTCCTCTCAGATTCCAGAACTTTCTGCCACAGAAATGTGAGGAACATGTGTTTTTTTAGCCAAATTTTGAGGTTTGCAAAGGATTCTGGGTAACAGAACCTGGTCCGAGCCCCGCAAGTCAGCCCTCCTTGGATTCCCCTAGGTCTCTAGTTTTCAGAAATGCACAGGTTTGGTAGGTTTCCCTAGGTGCCGGCTGAGCTAGAGGCCAAAATCTACAGGTAGGCACTTCGCAAAAAACACCTCTGTTTTTCCCCAAAATTTAGGATGTGTCCACGTTGCGCTTTGGGGTGTTTCCTGTCGCCGGCGCTAGGCCTACCCACGCAAGTGAGGTATCATTTTTATCGGGAGACTTGGGGGAACGCTGGGTGGAAGGAAATTTGTAGCTCCTCTCAGATTCCAGAACTTTCTGCCACAGAAATGTGAGGGACATGTGTTTTTTTAGCCAAATTTTGAGGTTTGCAAAGGATTCTGGGTAACAGAACCTGGTCCGAGCCCCACAAGTCAGCCCTCCTTGGATTCCCCTAGGTCTCTAGTTTTCAGAAATGCACAGGTTTGGTAGGTTTCCCTAGGTGCCGGCTGAGCTAGAGGCCAAAATCTACAGGTAGGCACTTCGCAAAAAACACCTCTGTTTTTTTCCAAAATTTAGGATGTGTCCACGTTGCGCTCTGGGGTGTTTCCTGTCGCCGGCGCTAGGCCTACCCACGCAAGTGAGGTATCATTTTTATCGGGAGACTTGGGGGAACGCTGGGTGGAAGGAAATTTGTAGCTCCTCTCAGATTCCAGAACTTTCTGCCACAGAAATGTGAGGGACATGTGTTTTTTTAGCCAAATTTTGAGGTTTGCAAAGGATTCTGGGTAACAGAACCTGGTCCGAGCAACGCAAGTCAGCCCTCCTTGGATTCCCCTAGGTCTCTAGTTTTCAGAAATGCACAGGTTTGGTAGGTTTCCCTAGGTGCCGGCTGAGCTAGAGGCCAAAATCTACAGGTAGGCACTTCGCAAAAAACACCTCTGTTTTTTCCCAAAATTTAGGATGTGTCCACGTTGCGCTTTGGGGTGTTTCCTGTCGCCGGCGCTAGGCCTACCCACGCAAGTGAGGTATCATTTTTATCGGGAGACTTGGGGGAACGCTGGGTGGAAGGAAATTTGTAGCTCCTCTCAGATTCCAGAACTTTCTGCCACAGAAATGTGAGGGACATGTGTTTTTTTAGCCAAATTTTGAGGTTTGCAAAGGATTCTGGGTAACAGAACCTGGTCCGAGCCCCGCAAGTCACCCCTCCTTGGATTCCCCTAGGTCTCTAGTTTTCAGAAATGCACAGGTTTGGTAGGTTTCCCTAGGTGCCGGCTGAGCTAGAGGCCAAAATCTACAGGTAGGCACTTCGCAAAAAACAGCTCTGTTTTTTCCCAAAATTTAGGATGTGTCCACGTTGCGCTTTGGGGTATTTCCTGTCGCCGGCGCTAGGCCTACCCACGCAAGTGAGGTATCATTTTTATCGGGAGACTTGGGGGAACGCTGGGTGGAAGGAAATTTGTAGCTCCTCTCAGATTCCAGAACTTTCTGCCACAGAAATGTGAGGAACATGTGTTTTTTTAGCCAAATTTTGAGGTTTGCAAAGGATTCTGGGTAACAGAACCTGGTCCGAGCCCCGCAAGTCAGCCCTCCTTGGATTCCCCTAGGTCTCTAGTTTTCAGAAATGCACAGGTTTGGTAGGTTTCCCTAGGTGCCGGCTGAGCTAGAGGCCAAAATCTACAGGTAGGCACTTCGCAAAAAACACCTCTGTTTTTCCCCAAAATTTAGGATGTGTCCATGTTGCGCTTTGGGGTGTTTCCTGTCGCCGGCGCTAGGCCTACCCACGCAAGTGAGGTATCATTTTTATCAGGAGACTTGGGGGAACGCTGGGTGGAAGGAAATTTATAGCTCCTCTCAGATTCCAGAACTTTCTGCCACAGAAATGTGAGGGACATGTGTTTTTTTAGCCAAATTTTGAGGTTTGCAAAGGATTCTGGGTAACAGAACCTGGTCCGAGCCCCACAAGTCAGCCCTCCTTGGATTCCCCTAGGTCTCTAGTTTTCAGAAATGCACAGGTTTGGTAGGTTTCCCTAGGTGCCGGCTGAGCTAGAGGCCAAAATCTACAGGTAGGCACTTCGCAAAAATCACCTCTGTTTTTTTCCAAAATTTAGGATGTGTCCACGTTGCGCTCTGGGGTGTTTCCTGTCGCCGGCGCTAGGCCTACCCACGCAAGTGAGGTATCATTTTTATCGGGAGACTTGGGGGAACGCTGGGTGGAAGGAAATTTGTAGCTCCTCTCAGATTCCAGAACTTTCTGCCACAGAAATGTGAGGAACATGTGTTTTTTTAGCCAAATTTTGAGGTTTGCAAAGGAGTCTGGGTAACAGAACCTGGTCCGAGCCCCGCAAGTCAGCCCTCCTTGGATTCCCCTAGGTCTCTAGTTTTCAGAAATGCACAGGTTTGGTAGGTTTCCCTAGGTGCCGGCTGAGCTAGAGGCCAAAATCTACAGGTAGGCACTTCGCAAAAAACACCTCTGTTTTTCCCCAAAATTTAGGATGTGTCCACGTTGCGCTTTGGGGTGTTTCCTGTCGCCGGCGCTAGGCCTACCCACGCAAGTGAGGTATCATTTTTATCGGGAGACTTGGGGGAACGCTGGGTGGAAGGAAATTTGTAGCTCCTCTCAGATTCCAGAACTTTCTGCCACAGAAATGTGAGGGACATGTGTTTTTTTAGCCAAATTTTGAGGTTTGCAAAGGATTCTGGGTAACAGAACCTGGTCCGAGCCCCACAAGTCAGCCCTCCTTGGATTCCCCTAGGTCTCTAGTTTTCAGAAATGCACAGGTTTGGTAGGTTTCCCTAGGTGCCGGCTGAGCTAGAGGCCAAAATCTACAGGTAGGCACTTCGCAAAAAACACCTCTGTTTTTTTCCAAAATTTAGGATGTGTCCACGTTGCGCTCTGGGGTGTTTCCTGTCGCCGGCGCTAGGCCTACCCACGCAAGTGAGGTATCATTTTTATCGGGAGACTTGGGGGAACGCTGGGTGGAAGGAAATTTGTAGCTCCTCTCAGATTCCAGAACTTTCTGCCACAGAAATGTGAGGGACATGTGTTTTTTTAGTCAAATTTTGAGGTTTGCAAAGGATTCTGGGTAACAGAACCTGGTCCGAGCAACGCAAGTCAGCCCTCCTTGGATTCCCCTAGGTCTCTAGTTTTCAGAAATGCACAGGTTTGGTAGGTTTCCCTAGGTGCCGGCTGAGCTAGAGGCCAAAATCTACAGGTAGGCACTTCGCAAAAAACACCTCTGTTTTTTCCCAAAATTTAGGATGTGTCCACGTTGCGCTTTGGGGTGTTTCCTGTCGCCGGCGCTAGGCCTACCCACGCAAGTGAGGTATCATTTTTATCGGGAGACTTGGGGGAACGCTGGGTGGAAGGAAATTTGTAGCTCCTCTCAGATTCCAGAACTTTCTGCCACAGAAATGTGAGGGACATGTGTTTTTTTAGCCAAATTTTGAGGTTTGCAAAGGATTCTGGGTAACAGAACCTGGTCCGAGCCCCGCAAGTCACCCCTCCTTGGATTCCCCTAGGTCTCTAGTTTTCAGAAATGCACAGGTTTGGTAGGTTTCCCTAGGTGCCGGCTGAGCTAGAGGCCAAAATCTACAGGTAGGCACTTCGCAAAAAACAGCTCTGTTTTTTCCCAAAATTTAGGATGTGTCCACGTTGCGCTTTGGGGTATTTCCTGTCGCCGGCGCTAGGCCTACCCACGCAAGTGAGGTATCATTTTTATCGGGAGACTTGGGGGAACGCTGGGTGGAAGGAAATTTGTAGCTCCTCTCAGATTCCAGAACTTTCTGCCACAGAAATGTGAGGAACATGTGTTTTTTTAGCCAAATTTTGAGGTTTGCAAAGGATTCTGGGTAACAGAACCTGGTCCGAGCCCCGCAAGTCAGCCCTCCTTGGATTCCCCTAGGTCTCTAGTTTTCAGAAATGCACAGGTTTGGTAGGTTTCCCTAGGTGCCGGCTGAGCTAGAGGCCAAAATCTACAGGTAGGCACTTCGCAAAAAACACCTCTGTTTTTCCCCAAAATTTAGGATGTGTCCATGTTGCGCTTTGGGGTGTTTCCTGTCGCCGGCGCTAGGCCTACCCACGCAAGTGAGGTATCATTTTTATCAGGAGACTTGGGGGAACGCTGGGTGGAAGGAAATTTATAGCTCCTCTCAGATTCCAGAACTTTCTGCCACAGAAATGTGAGGGACATGTGTTTTTTTAGCCAAATTTTGAGGTTTGCAAAGGATTCTGGGTAACAGAACCTGGTCCGAGCCCCACAAGTCAGCCCTCCTTGGATTCCCCTAGGTCTCTAGTTTTCAGAAATGCACAGGTTTGGTAGGTTTCCCTAGGTGCCGGCTGAGCTAGAGGCCAAAATCTACAGGTAGGCACTTCGCAAAAAACACCTCTGTTTTTTTCCAAAATTTAGGATGTGTCCACGTTGCGCTCTGGGGTGTTTCCTGTCGCCGGCGCTAGGCCTACCCACGCAAGTGAGGTATCATTTTTATCGGGAGACTTGGGGGAACGCTGGGTGGAAGGAAATTTGTAGCTCCTCTCAGATTCCAGAACTTTCTGCCACAGAAATGTGAGGGACATGTGTTTTTTTAGCCAAATTTTGAGGTTTGCAAAGGATTCTGGGTAACAGAACCTGGTCCGAGCAACGCAAGTCAGCCCTCCTTGGATTCCCCTAGGTCTCTAGTTTTCAGAAATGCACAGGTTTGGTAGGTTTCCCTAGGTGCCGGCTGAGCTAGAGGCCAAAATCTACAGGTAGGCACTTCGCAAAAAACACCTCTGTTTTTTCCCAAAATTTAGGATGTGTCCACGTTGCGCTTTGGGGTGTTTCCTGTCGCCGGCGCTAGGCCTACCCACGCAAGTGAGGTATCATTTTTATCGGGAGACTTGGGGGAACGCTGGGTGGAAGGAAATTAGTAGCTCCTCTCAGATTCCAGAACTTTCTGCCACAGAAATGTGAGGGACATGTGTTTTTTTAGCCAAATTTTGAGGTTTGCAAAGGATTCTGGGTAACAGAACCTGGTCCGAGCCCCGCAAGTCACCCCTCCTTGGATTCCCCTAGGTCTCTAGTTTTCAGAAATGCACAGGTTTGGTAGGTTTCCCTAGGTGCCGGCTGAGCTAGAGGCCAAAATCTACAGGTAGGCACTTCGCAAAAAACACCTCTGTTTTTTCCCAAAATTTAGGATGTGTCCACGTTGCGCTTTGGGGTATTTCCTGTCGCCGGCGCTAGGCCTACCCACGCAAGTGAGGTATCATTTTTATCGGGAGACTTGGGGGAACGCTGGGTGGAAGGAAATTTGTAGCTCCTCTCAGATTCCAGAACTTTCTGCCACAGAAATGTGAGGAACATGTGTTTTTTTAGCCAAATTTTGAGGTTTGCAAAGGATTCTGGGTAACAGAACCTGGTCCGAGCCCCGCAAGTCAGCCCTCCTTGGATTCCCCTAGGTCTCTAGTTTTCAGAAATGCACAGGTTTGGTAGGTTTCCCTAGGTGCCGGCTGAGCTAGAGGCCAAAATCTACAGGTAGGCACTTCGCAAAAAACACCTCTGTTTTTTTCCAAAATTTAGGATGTGTCCACGTTGCGCTTTGGGCTGTTTCCTGTCGCCGGCGCTAGGCCTACCCACGCAAGTGAGGTATCATTTTTATCGGGAGACTTGGGGGAACGCTGGGTGGAAGGAAATTTGTAGCTCCTCTCAGATTCCAGAACTTTCTGCCACAGAAATGTGAGGAACATGTGTTTTTTTAGCCAAATTTTGAGGTTTGCAAAGGATTCTGGGTAACAGAACCTGGTCCGAGCCCCGCAAGTCACCCCTCCTTGGATTCCCCTAGGTCTCTAGTTTTCAGAAATGCACAGGTTTGGTAGGTTTCCCTAGGTGCCGGCTGAGCTAGAGGCCAAAATCTACAGGTAGGCACTTCGCAAAAAACACCTATGTTTTTTTCCAAAATTTAGGATGTGTCCACGTTGCGCTTTGGGCTGTTTCCTGTCGCCGGCGCTAGGCCTACCCACGCAAGTGAGGTATCATTTTTATCGGGAGACTTGGGGGAACGCTGGGTGGAAGGAAATTTGTAGCTCCTCTCAGATTCAGGAACTTTCTGCCACAGAAATGTGAGGAACATGTGTTTTTTTAGCCAAATTGTGAGGTTTGCAAAGGATTCTGGGTAACAGAACCTGGTCCGAGCCCCGCAAGTCAGCCCTCCTTGGATTCCCCTAGGTCTCTAGTTTTCAGAAATGCACAGGTTTGGTAGGTTTCCCTAGGTGCCGGCTGAGCTAGAGGCCAAAATCTACAGGTAGGCACTTCGCAAAAAACACCTCTGTTTTTCCCCAAAATTTAGGATGTGTCCACGTTGCGCTTTGGGCTGTTTCCTGTCGCCGGCGCTAGGCCTACCCACGCAAGTGAGGTATCATTTTTATCGGGAGACTTATGGGAACGCTGGGTGGAAGGAAATTGGTAGGTCCTCTCAGATTCCAGAACTTTCTGCCACAGAAATGTGAGGAACATGTGTTTTTTTAGCCAAATTTTGAGGTTTGCAAAGGATTCTGGGTAACAGAACCTGGTCCGAGCCCCGCAAGTCACCCCTCCTTGGATTCCCCTAGGTCTCTAGTTTTCAGAAATGCACAGGTTTGGTAGGTTTCCCTAGGTGCCGGCTGAGCTAGAGGCCAAAATCTACAGGTAGGCACTTCGCAAAAAAACACCTCTGTTTTCTCCCAAAATTTTGGATGTGTCCACGTTGCGCTTTGGGGCGTTTCCTGTCGCGGGCGCTAGGCCTACCCACACAAGTGAGGTATCATTTTTATCGGGAGACTTGGGGGAACATAGATTAGCAAAACAAGTGCTATTGCCCCTTGTCTTTCTCTACATTTTTTCCTTCCAAATATAGGAGAGTGTGTAAAAAAGACATCTATTTTAGAAATTCCCTATAATTCACATGCTTGTATGGTCACCCCGGAATTCAGAGATGTGCAAATAACCACTGCTCCTCAGCACCTTATCTTGTGCCCTTTTTGGAAATGCAAAGGTTTTCTTGATAGCAATTTTTTACTCTTTATATTTCAGCAAATGAATTGCTGTATACCCGGTATAGAATGAAAACGCACTGCAGGGTGCAGCTCATTTATTGGCTCTGGGTTCCTCGGGTTCTTGATGAACCTACAAGCCCTATATATCCCCGCAACCAGAGGAGTCCAGCAGACGTAACGGTATATTGCTTTCCATAATCTGACATTGCAGGGAAAAGTTACAGAGTAAAATGTAGAGAAAAATTGATGTTTTTTTCACCTCAATTTCAATATTTTTCTTTTTCAGCTGTTATTTTCTGTAGGAAACCCTTGTAGGATGTACACAAATGACCCCTTGCTGAATTCAGAATTTTGTCTACTTTTCAGAAATGGTTAGGTTTCTGGGATCCAGCATTGGTTTCATGCCCATTCCTGTCACTGACTGGAAGGAGGCTGAAAGCACAAAAAATTGCAAAATGGGGTATGCCCCAGTAAAATGCCAAAATTGTGTTGAAAAATTGGGTTTTCTGATTCAAGTCTGCCTGTTCCTGAAAGCTAGGAAGCTGCTGAGTTTAGCACTACAAACCCTTTGTTGATGCCATTTTCAGGGGGAAATCCACAAGCCTTCTTCTGCAGCCACTTTTTCCATTTTTTTTTTTAAAAAACGAAATTTTCACTGTATTTTGGCCAATTTCTTGGCCTCCTTCAAGGGAACCCACAAAGTCTGGGTACCTCTAGAATCCCTAGGATGTTGGAAAAAAAGGACGCAAATTTGGCTTGGTTAGCTTATGTGGACAAAAAGTTATGAGGGCCTAAGCGCGAACTGCCCCAAATAGGCAAAAAAAGGCCTGGCACAGGAGGGGGAAAAGGCCTGGCAGCGAAGGGGTTAAAAGAAAAGTAAATGTAATATGGTCCTTTGTTTTTACATTTGTTTGTAGGCTGCATATATATATATATATATATATATATATATGTGCTCCAGGGTCCCCTTGCGTGGATGGGACTATTCATTGTTTATGACTTCGATAACAATTCCCCTGGGATTAAAGAAAATCTGAAAGATGCAAAGGAAGGGACAGCAATGAAGGGGAAAGAAAAGAGAGCAAAACCTGAACTGGATTAGCGGCGGAGTAGCTTTAATTTGCAATAGCAGACTTTCTGACAATTGACTGCAATTTTGAACCAAGTGGGGCTGAGGAGAAGCAATCAGGAGACGAAGCACGAAAGAAGGGAGCCCCAGGTGAGTGAGACTCTCAGCTCACAGCTGCAAACTTATTGTGGTGGTTTATGACACCTGGAAACTGCAGAGCAATGTAAGGTACCACAGACCTTGGATGCCTAGATGGATGAGACAAAGTGACCAGAACAGTATATTCCCTTCCGAGGCTCCTGGTTTGTCAGAAAATTGCACACAAAAAATTGGTGAACCAGTCTAGGATTATTGACTGAAGAAGCAGGAGCCCTAGAACATTCACTAGCAGGATTTTATTTGCAGTGAACAAAAAAACGTAATTGACTTCTGAAAATCCAGAAATTACCGATCTTCCTGTCCTCGTATCGTGGTTCCTCATCCACCATAACAGGAGGAGCAAAACTCTGATGAAAAGTATCAGGCTCATATCTTCAGATGGGAAACATGAAAAGAGTAGTGAATCTTACAAGAATTATGAAGACAGGATTTGTTTAGTTATCACAAAGGGGCCAAAATATTGAGGACAAAACTGGATTGGTGGATTTTGAGTAGGCAAAAACCTGGAAAACAATCAAACCTTATCCCCACTTTAAAGTTTGGAATTGTCTTCTTAATTTATTGTTTCTAGCTTTTATAGCAGTTTTAGAATGTTGTAAATTCTGGCAAATGGTTAACTGTCAGAATCAAGCCCCCATAGAAATTCAGCAGTATCCAGCACAACATGAGTTGATAGAGGAGAAGCCAGAAAGGAACAAGGATGAAACCATTGACAACAGTAAAAAGGAGACATCTTGGTAGCATTGTGAATAGTTATTATAAAATAATCTTGCAAGAAACTGTTCAAGGTTCTGGTTGTCTCTCTTAGTATGCCCACTTGAATGTGGATTATAACATGAGGATAGAGCTTGATCGATTCCTAGGGCAGAACAAATTGTGCACTAACATCTTGAAATGGTTTAAGAGCCCTTGTCTGAGATTGTGGTGTGAGGAACCCCATGAAGATGAAATATGTCAGCTAGAAATCCCCTTGCCATTATGCTGATAGGTGGAGGTTTCCAAAGCAAGGAAACATTATTCATCTTGGAAAAGGCGTCTACAGAAACCATGATCGCTCGATTTCTCCCAGAAGGTGGTAAGTCCACAATAAAGTCAGTGGAAATAGTGTGCAACGGATGAAGAGGAACAGGCTGGAGAAATCCAAAAGGATTATCATGGGCTGCCTTGGAGTGTGTGCATATAGGACACGATTTTACATATAATTCTAATCCTGGTGAACTGTAGGCCACCAAAAAGAACATAAGACAGACTCTAAAGTTGATTCAACTCCACAATGACCTGCTTTGTCATGATATATGCCAAGAACCTCGGTTTGAAGACCCATAGTTGGGATCAACAGGGCCAAATGGAAAAACATAGGTTCTGTGGGTAGGCCATGGGTACTTGACTCTGTATGGCATCAAGTTATTATGGAAAGATCTCAGTGTATGAGTCTCTCACACGCTGTAACAAATATCTGGCCAGACAGACATCTTTGTCACTTCTTGTAATTGACAAAAGCCTCCTGGGCTTTATTAGTCAAAAAAACCTTTTGTCAGATTCTTCTTCTTTCAAATCAGCAGGTATATAGCTACTCATATCAGCTACGTTCTTAGTTAACTGTCTACAAAAATTAGCCAATCCCAAGAAACTCTTGGTCTTCTTGATGGACTTAGGAGCCAGCCAATCCAAGATGGCAGAGATCTTGTGAGGGTTCCAGTCTCAGGGAGGCAATATCCCAGATATTCAATTTCTGTTCTATTACATACACATTTGTCTACTATAGAGGACAGATGGTTTTACCTGAGACATTTAAGAAAAGAACAAGCATAAATTTGATTTTCTGGAAGGGAAGTGGAAATTGTCAGAGTTTCATCAAGGTACAGCACAAGAAACTCGTTCAGGACAGCAAAGAATATACTGTTGAAAAATCTCTGAAAGCTCAGTGGAGCAGTAGTAAGACTAAAGGGCATGACCTGTTACTCATAATGTCCAAAGGGTGTCAGAAAGGCTGTCTTCCACTCATCACCCTTCCTTATCCACAGCAGATGGTAGGCCCTATGGATGTCTAATTTAGTGAAGTATTGTCACTCTGCTCGGACTCAAGAATGTCTAATGAGTGAAAGAGGGTAACAATGCTTTATCTAGACCTTATGATGGGCCTTATTCAATTCATGATGGTCTATACATGGTATTAGCTCTTTGGACTTTTTGGGGACAAAGAAGAGCAGTTCCAGCAGGGGAAATAGACCAGACAATAAGATAATGTCAATGATTTTCATCCAAATATTCTCCCAGAACCTGCTTCCATAAGAAATTATGGCTCAAGGTATGATCAGAATGGCACAGTCCAATTCTCTTTGAGGAAAGAGTGACACAGTTAACCTTTTTAAAAATGTCAGGGAATTCTTGATAAGGTATAGGTATGGACAAGGTCTGAACAATAGTAAAATGAGACTCGGTCTTGTACAACTTAAGCTCAGTTGCTCTCATCAGAATAGCAATTGTCTGTACATATCTGGGACGAAAGAGAACCACTATGATTTCCCAACTGATGTAAGGATTGTATTGTTCCAGGTGAGGTATACCAAGCACAATGGTATAGTTTGGAGACATAAACCGTTAGAATGTTAGCAATGGTGCTGATGAACCACACTTCCCTCGATTGCGGTGGCTACTTATGTACCAAGTAGGAAGGAACAAAGTCAAATCTGTGCTACAACAAACTACTCCGTTGCTTTCACAAAGTGTATCAATAGTGTTGTTGGAGTGATCACTAGTGTACAATAACAATATTTGTGTGGACCACAGGGAACAGGTAAATAATGCCATATTCAATGCTAAATTCTATTTTATCAAATTATCCTCTTGGTTGTATTTTACACCAATAATTGTATTTTATCAGTAAGATACTTGGCTACAGTAGGCATGCATAATAAAGTTGGATGGCACAGATGTTTCTCTCCTTTATATAACACTCCTCAATAAAATAGCACACAAAACAAAGACAGATTTAGTGATTGTCCTACTTTCAGTTGTCCTGTGATACAGATTTGGTCACTATGATCTTTTTCAAGGCTGTAAGACAAATTATTAAGATAAAAACAAAAAATCAGAACGCTTTTGGGATGGAACCAGTAAGGAATAGAAGAGGGAAACTTTTCATCCCTTGGTGTAATGCTGGACAGAGGAAAAGGTCGGTGGGTGTATAAAGGCTTACTTAGATGCTTGTTAGCAGTGGATAGAAGGTCAGGAATGGAAGAAAAGAGTCTTGTTGCAGAGACCCTATAAAGAAGTGTTAGTGATTAATAATTCACATGTATCTTTCTTTATTTTACAATTATTACCATAGATTATCTACACTCATGGGAAGAAATTGTCGAAGGTCCTTATAAAGGACTATTATACTATGAATCACTCTCTGCATTACACGCATTGCAATAGGTATGGACTTCAAGACCCAACTTAGTAAATGTATAATGTGCATAACTGGGTGAAATTGTGTTTTTAGTGTTCCTCTGTAACTTGCATTTCTTTAACAACACTCCTCATCTGTAACCAGCGACGGCTAGTGCCATTAAAAGTGGTAGGGCGGCGTTTTTCTTTTGTACCACTCCAATAATGACGGAATACACACTATTGTTGCTTCTCCCTGATTATTGAAATTTGTGAATTAACCGAAAGGGAAGCATGCATACCTTATGCTTCCTTTTTGGGCAATTCACATTTTTGAATGACGCAGGTAGAGGCGATAATAGTTTGCATTTATTTTTCTTGGAGTGACACAAAAGGAACACGTACTTAAAATCTGAATTGTGGCTTAATGTTACCTACTTTTCATTAACAAGTTTCCGATTTCCGATCCGAAATGGCTCCCTGCATCACTCTTTCCACAGCTGCTCTGCTCACACGGGCCTCGCTCCTGTGATCCCATTGCCCATGCCACGTTGCTCTTGTGTTAACCTGTCTCTGGAACTTCTCCTTGTCAGAGCGCCATATGTTTTTCCACCGTCCGCGCAGTTAGTTATGTGGAGTTTTCCTATTTATTAGGCAAGAACATGTGTAATATGACTCTTTGCAAAGTTTATAAGTTCCCATGGATGGTGGGATCTGCCTCCTTCACAATGGCCTCCTCACTCCCAGCTCTACCTGAGGCTATTGGCACTGCAACAGCAGTATGTACATAACCACTGGTTTTACCCGTGCAGATAGGACATGGTGTCTTTTAGTTAGCGTTGGCTCACACAGCCCAGTTGATCCCAACCCTGCTCTTTAAGATACGGAGTATTAGACTGACATCGAAGTGTACGAAAGTAGCGTTGGAATTGGCTTGAGCGGGGCAACCCAGCGCTCTATCAGAGACCAAAGACCTGCTGTCTCTGCCCCCAGGGTCTCCAACAGAGTGGTATTCAGAAATCCTTAAAGTGAATATGTCAGATTGGACTCACCCAAGCTTTGGTCCAGCCTGATATGCGCACTTTAATTTACGGCAGCCCATTGATCATTGCTACATTATGAGAGGAGGGCCACTCCTCCCCCAGGTCACTACTAACATAGCGGCATGGGCCGCATGATAACTTTTGCACAACGTACACTTGCACAGCCATGCTCAGGCACTGTATGGCAACTCCTAAGTGGCAGGGCTACGCTCATTTGTCCCTATGAGCCGCACCGCTCTGCAGCACAGCAGGTATTTCCTATAATCCTCTCACATGTCCTTAGATCTATTTGCTGGGCGAACAAGACAGCAGAATTCATACTCATGTTCAGTACGCATCACTGAATCCTTCACCCAGGAACTTAGCTAGGAGGGAGCCTTTTCATGCAACGGAAGGTGATGTGACACTTCACAAGGACAAAAGCTACCTCTACAACCAAGCTTGTACCATTAACATTTTAGACAACATATTTAGCAAGCCCACCCTAAGGTACCTCGCAGTCTACGCCCCAATATCAGTACAACATCAACAATTACCATAGATAAGAAATCAAGCAAGCCCTTAGTCAAGATCATGTGGAAAAACCCGCACCTTAAACATCACACAGGATGAGTTGCTCTGGGGGTTGCTCAATTTCGAGAGTTCAACAGTACCAAAGCCACAGACTGAGATTAATATATTGACCCTTTGAAGAGAATTTGGTTATGTATAAAAGGCTGAGAACTGAAGTAAGGGAAAGAAAGAAAGCTATAACAGAGTTTGCCCTGGAGATCGGTTATAGCTATTAAATAGGACAGATTCGCATGGGGAACATCACAACCAATAGTGAGGATATTGTTTTCAAATTAACGTCTAGCGGGCCTACATGCTGTAAGATACAAAAAGGTACACAATTAGTTATAATGGTGGTTCAATGAATATTGATATTAATCGCCCAGAGAATGATTTCATGCAAGTTGTTGATCTACACACAAAGACCAAACCAAATACCAGTCTTGACGTAGGCCAGCATAATTGAGAGGAGTGCCAAAATGATGTTGATGCTTATTTGGGAAATTTGAATCCAAAATCTGAGTGCTCTTTTGCACACACCATTGTCTCTTACTACAATTTCATTTATTTTATGGTGTTTAAGTCCTGAAAACCTACTTTCATCTAATTTTCCATCTCAAGGTATCTCTTTAATCATTCATTCCACTCTTCAGAGGGCGTAGAATAACAGTGCAGCCATCATCGGCCCAGGGCATCAAGAGCTGGCATTTAAATGAGGTGCACGTTCTCCTGAAGAAGTATGCGGCATGAAACATATTGAGACTTCTCAAACACAAAAGTAGGACCATATACGTCCTGTGAAACCTGATTGAAATGAACAAGATGCACGGAAAAAAGTTGTTGCCCAGAAATTTAATTAGAGTGGAACGAATTAAATCAAGAGACGCCTTCAGATGAAAAATTAGTTGAAAGCGGATATTGGGAATTTAAAAACCATGCATAGCTATATAGTTCAGAGTGTTAGAGCACCAGTGTACTTGCACCCTAGAGATGAACTTTAAAGATTAGTAAATAAAGAAAGAATAGTACTTTTGTACAAAATAAGAAGACACAGTGCTGTGAGGGGATTTCACAAATAAACCTTTCTAGAAAATCTTGTAATTCTACTTTGTAAATGATGTATTGTATTATAGGGGCCCAGTTTACCATGAATTGCAGCAGGTTGTTTGATTCTTATCACATCCAAGCTACCAGTGGGTGAGTGTTTATGAAAAGAATAGAATGATACTTTGAGGTGAATGTAATGTTCAATATTTGTAATTGTATTAGTTTATAATTGCTGTTTTGAAAGACCTGTGATTTCAATAAAAACTGTTTGTACTTTTACCTATAAAAATGTGACTCTGGTGTATTGAACACAGATCCAGTGTTTACCATAATCTTAAAGAAAAAAAGATTTCTGTGGAATGCTGGCTCATTATGAGTATTCAAAAGGTGAGGAATCCACAGGTATATACTGTATCCACCAGAGAAAGCGTTACCGAAAGTGAGTAACCTGTTCATTAGGGCTTCTCTGGCCAGTGCTGTCAATGCACCAATCTCAAACACCTGTACACATTTTTAGGATTCTGGGAACTAATGTGTCTACATAAATTACATGGAATTTCACCAGGATGCCATCAGTCCTAGGAGTTTTCCATTTAGCAAGTTCTGATATGTTCTGATTTCCTGTGTCATCAGAACGTAATCTAATGGTTCTCCCTGATCCTGTGTCAATTTTAGTATGTTGGCTTCTGCAGTATACTCTAAGCTCACTGTGTCTGGTTCTTTTTCATATAAAGCACTGTAGTGATCTGTGAATGTTTGCTTAATTTCCCTGTGTGTGTATATACTAATGCCACACTCCAGTCCCTAATGTTTATTGCCATTTGATTCACCACATTAGGCCTAATTAACCAGGCAAGCATTTTCCTGGTCTTGTCTCCTGTGTGTTTCTTTTTGATAATTAACTTGTGGCTAGACAACGCAGATGTCACAGAGATATTGCTCATTTACCTTTCATATTTGCCTGGCTATATATGATGTTATTTATATTCAAGGTCTCGAAGTTTGTGTTTGATATTGGTCAATTTCAGTATGAGCTGTCTCATAACACTGTGCAAGGTCCACTTATAAAAACATTAAATGCCTCCCGTTCCACTATAACACTAAAGTAGGTGTCTTTATTTTCTGCGAAGTCATGCTGTATATTCTTTCTCTGAATGCCGTTGGCTGGATTCTCTAAGTGGGGAAGCTCTTTTGGGTCTATCTCTGTATTGTCACACTAGCAGGATTATGATCCGACGTCATTAGCATGTTTTCAGTATGTGTGACCCTTGTGTATAATTGTAGTGAACAAAATAGCAATGTACATGGAACTTATGAGTGCATGGGTAAGACGAATATTATTGTGCCCTGAAAGTGGGAGTCTTTAAGTTGGTACAATAACATGTGACGCTGTTCATCTTTTTAGTGCTTGCAGTGTTTGAATTACCGGAGAGCCTAGCAAAGGGGGTGTGATCTATGTTCACATTTCATACACTGTTGAAGTTGCCACCTATTAGTTATGTCACTTGTGGGTGATTAGCTAGCATCTATGATAACATTTCATAGAACTGATGATGCTGAATGGTGGGGGATATATTATTGCTAATAATATTATCTCCCCCTCCAGTTTTCCAAGAACCCCGACTAAGCGTCCCTCTAGATCTATGTGTTTATCAGTGGTTATGAATGGCGTGTCAGAATTTGCCTAAATTAGTGAAACTTTTGCGTATGCTGAAGAGGTATCTACAAATGCTTGTGCCCTCCACCTTTTTTTTAATTTAACACATTTACCGCTATCGATGTATTTCTTTTATAGTGGAGCTATTTGTGGTTTTTCGACTGTTTAGGTAGGAATTTTATATTGTTTTGGTTGCTGTTCGTTCCCCGTACATTTAATGTTAATATTTTTGTGAGACACCATTAATTATACATGTAGTGGCTTGCTATGTTATTTATAGGCGACCCCGAGAGCGTTCACCTTTAGATTGTCCCAAGTGCCCTTACCACTGCATGTCGCAAACAAGCAGTACAGCGCAGCCATCGACCCAAGAAAACAGCCCAAGACAATTAAACAACTGTCCAAAACAAAATAGTATTTGCTGGTAATAGTCTTAATCCATCTGATTTATAATTTGTTTTCATTGTGGGGTGGTGACCGCTGTTTGACCACCAAGCCCACTCGCCAACACTTAGGGGGTCATTCTGACCTCGGCGGTAAAAGCCACTTACCGCCGGTCAGAAGGCCGCCACAATCCCGCCGCGGCCGCGGTCAGCCGCCACAGACATTCTGACCCACAACTGCAAAACCTCCAAAAATCCGCCCTCCACTGCAGTCCGCCACATCAGCGGCCAGCGGTAAACTGGAGAAGACCAAACCTCCACCGCCACGCCAACAGAAATACGCCCATCCCATTATGACCCGCAAATCCACGCGGCGGTCATTCAACCGCGGTATTCCATTGGCGGTACACACCGCCGCGGTCAAAATACACACACCTTTACAAACCCCTACCACATTGGACAATTTGAAAGGCACACACCTGAAACACATACACACAACACTCCCACACATCCAATACCATATAAAACACACACCCACATCACCCACAAACCCCTACCAACAAAAACCAGAGACGAAGGAGAGAGAGACACATCAGAGAATAGATAGCCAGACACACAGAGGCACACCACAACATCACACACACCACATAGAAGCACAAAGCACCACACACCAACACACACATCATCACATACACCACCCCACACCTCATACACACCACCCCATGGCACCACAAAGGCACCCACGCTTTTCGGACCAAGAACTCCGGGTCATGGTGGAGGAGATCATAAGAGTGGAACCCCAGCTCTTCGGCTCACAGGTTCAGCACACCACCATAGCAAGGAAGGCGGAGCTCTGGCAGCGGATCGTGGACAGGGTCAACGCGGTGGGACAGCATCCCAGAAATCGAGAGGACATCCGCAAACGATGGAACGACCTACGGGGGAAGGTGCGCTCGATGGTCTCGCGACACAACATCGCAGTGCAGAAGACTGGCGGGGGACCCCCACCCACTCCACCCGAATTCACAACATGGGAGCAAGAGGTACTAAACATCCTGCATCCTGATGGCCTC
The DNA here is from genome assembly GCF_031143425.1 of Pleurodeles waltl. Taxonomy (NCBI): domain Eukaryota; kingdom Metazoa; phylum Chordata; class Amphibia; order Caudata; family Salamandridae; genus Pleurodeles; species Pleurodeles waltl. The sequence continues at coordinate 1,129,972,867 of NC_090446.1, read as the reverse complement.
GCTGGAGTACACGGAGGAATGGACTCGGGTAAGTACAAGGCCAACCACTTCACCCCCCCCCCAGCATGCTAACCCCCACCCTCACCCCCAACCCCCCAGCACACATCCTCCCTGAGAATGTCTCCCCAGCACAACCCACCCAACACCAACCCCTGCATGCCATCCCCAAACTATGGACACCCATCACCTAAGCATGACCACTGCACATACCCATCCCCCCCCCCCACAAAACACCCTCACAACACCTCCCCCAAGGGAATGCCAGCACTGGGGGTCAAGGGCACCCATAAAACGCAAGCTAATGCACACACAGAAACAATAACCATACCCTCTTACCCCATGCAGGACCCGAACGACAACACACCGGTCAGGAGGGACCAGAAATGTCCATCCCACCCCCGGAACAGGCCCCTAGTGATGACAGCAGCTCTGTCGACCTGGAACCTGACGACCAGCCCGGACCATCGGGGACCTCTGGGCAGTCAGTTCCCCTCACCCAGACACAGGCCACTGCAGACCCAACCCCCTCTGGGAACAACAGCACAGCTCCCACCCAGCGGGCCCATGCCTCTGTCTCTAGGACAGGTCAAGCAGCGGTGTGTCTACCACTACAGGGCCCCCAGGGTAACCCACCAACCCAACAACAACAGGGACCTGGGGGCAGTGGGAGTGGGCACACCGTCCAGGGGACAGAGGCCCAGGGAAACAGGGCAACTCGGAGGGCTGCTGTGCGACGGGGGGGAGGAGAGGCCCAGGGAACCCACTCTCCAAGAGGCCCTCACCACCATCATGGCAGCCTACCACCACTCACAAGAGACGATGGCGACGGTACTGGCCAGGTTCCAGGAGATCCAGGCACAGCAGGAGCAACGCTACATGGGGTTCAGCGACCAACTCAGCAACATCTCAACCGCTATGGGGAGCATAGTCCAGGCCCTGAACCGTATAGAGGACACGTTTCGGGACCATGTGGCATCACACAGGGCCCCTGTCACTAGCCAGGAACAGCCTACCACCTCCGCCGGCGCTAGTGGAAAGGAGGCCCCACCACAACGAAAGCCCACCAGAACCCCACCTCCTGCTGAACAACAACCGCCCCGCAAAAGGAGCCTGAGATAAAAAAAAACGACAGAGTAGGATGTCAAGTCCCCCGCCAGCATCACATACCCTCTGAAGTCCTCCCACTGTTCCACATTGCCACCCTGTCAAACCTTGAACTGCCCCTGCTCCATCCTGCCACAGGCATATGGACAATGCACCTGTGAGACTGAGAACTGGACTCCGCCATGGACATTACTCCACCCCCACCCATCACTGTTTCACTATCATGTACCAATATCTATGCACTAATAATAAATCACACATTGCACTGAAATCAATCAGGACTCAGCCTGTCTTATTTACAAATGTATGACACATTACATATCAATTACGTATTATTAACATTGTGAATTACACATACCGAGGTAACTTAGCATTAGTCCATGGGCCAACCAAGCCGAGGTCACGCAGTGGCTCATACAGCACAGAAAAGGGAAGGGAAAATCAAACATCATGTTTATAGTTCTGGGGGGAAATCGACAAAGTTGAGATGCAGGAGGCTTTCAGGAAATGTAAAATGGCATGGGTGATTATTACCTGTGTGCTACTGGAAATACTGTTCTATTACTCTGTCCCTGTTGTCTGTGTCGTCCTCTGAGTCTTCCTCCTCTTCACTCTCCGCAGGCTCCACAGCTGCTTCAACACCACCATCTGCACCATCCTCCTGCAGGAAAGGAACCTGACGTTGCAATGCCAGATTGTGAAGCATACAGCAGGCCACGATGATGTGGCACACCTTCTTTGGTGAGTACATCAGGGATCCCCCTGTCATATGCAGGCACCTAAACCTGGCCTTCAGGAGGCCAAAGGTCCTTTCGATGATCCTCCTAGTTCGCCCATGGGCCTCATTGTACCGTTCCTCTGCCCTGGTCCGGGGATTCCTCACTGGGGTCAGTAGCCAAGGCAGGTTGGGGTAACCAGAGTCACCTATTAGCCACACACGTTGTCTCTGTAGCTGCTCCATCACATAGGGGATGCTGCTATTTCGCATCACATACGCGTCATGCACTGACCCTGGGAACTTGGCATTTACATGGGAGATGTACTGGTCAGCCAAACAGACCACCTGGACATTCATCGAATGATAACTTTTTCTGTTTCTGTACACCTGCTCATCGTCTTTTGGGGGTACCAAAGCCACATGGGTCCCATCAATGGCACCAATGATGTTGGGGATATGTCCAAGGGCATAGAAATCACCCTTCACTGTAGGCAAGTCACCCTCCTCTGGGAAAATGATGTAGCTCCGCATGAGTTTCATCAGGGCAGACAACACTCTGCTCAAAATCTTTGAAAACATAGGCTGAGACATTCCAGATGACATGGCCACTGTTGTCTGGAATGACCCAGTTGCCAAAAATGGAGGACTGACAAAACCTGCACCAGAGGGGGAATCCCTGTGGGTTGGCGGATGGGGGACATCAGGGCTGGCTCCAGCTGGGCACACAGTTCATGGATAGTGGCACGGTCAAGTCTGTATCGAAGTATTATATGGCGTTCTTCCATTGTCGACAGGTCCACCAGCGGTCGGTACACGCGAGGATTCGTCCTTCTCCTCGCAAGTCCCAGCGGACGGTGCCTAGGAAGGACAACATGGAGCACAGAGTCAGGCAAACCACAGGTACGTACAGACAGCTTGCACAGTTAAAGAATGGCAATGGGTTGAAAGGCGTGTATGTGTGGCAATGCAAGGCCTAGGCCTGTGTGTCGCAGTCAAAATTAAGCCATGTAGGCCCTTGAAATGGCGGCTGCCTGACCTGTGAAGTGGGACAATGGGATGTGAGGTCAATGCGCTGGCGGGGCACACCGTGGCGGTAGGCGGTCGAAGACCGCGGCGCAAAGCCGCATTGGTTAACATTGAACCCTATGGGTTTCAGGAGCCAATGACGATGTGCGCCGGCGGTCGCGGTACGCACCGCCGCGGTACGCACCGCCCCGGGCGTGACCGCCATTTTCTAGCTGATTGATCACTCGAGACCTGATCATCCACAGGAGAGGACCTATACTGCAAGTGCTGCTGTGACCTCGGTCTGGAAGTGACAATGGCTGCTGCGACTGGGGAAAGGGCCCCTGCCTTCACGTCTGAAGAGTTGGAGAAGCTCGTGGATGGGGTCCTCCCCCAGTATGCGCTACTCTACGGTCCTCCAGACCAACAAGTGAGTACACCGGGTGCACATGGAATGGGCTATGCCTGTGTGGATTGGGGTGGATGTAAGTTGGTGGGGTGGGGGGCGAATGAGGAGTGCAACGCACGACAGATGAGAGCATGTGCCATATAGCAAAGTTGGTGGGGGGGGCCAATCACATCTAACATGCAGGTCATTGATGATTTCCTCCTTTCCACCCTGTACATGTCAAATAGGTCGAGATTTGGCGTGCCATCGCCAAGGAAGTCCGGAACTTGGGGGTCCACAACAGACGGGGCACCCACTGCCGCAAGAGGTGGGAGGACATCCGCCGCGGAACAAGGAAGACCGCAGAAACACTGCTGGGGATGGCCTCCCAACCTAGGAGGGGTGCCAGTCGCACCATGACTCCCCTGATGTCCCGGATCCTGGCGGTGGCCTACCCTGAATTGGATGGGCGCTTTAAGACATCACAGCAGACACAAGGGGGTGAGTATCAGCACATTCTCCTATCTTTCTGCGCAGTGGAGGCGTCTGGGTGGGGGAGGAGGGCTGTGGGTGACATTAGGCCAGGGCGCTTTCTGTAGTGTAGTCCTCTCCCTTAGGCATGGCCCTGTGCCGCCGGCCCCCACCTCTGTAGGGTGACAAGTACAGCCATTGAAGGTCCAGCATCACCCATGTGCGCGTTTGACGTCTCTTGGCCTGTTGTCCTAGTCAGTAGTACTGAGTAGTGTACCCCGAATGCGCGGCTTAGTGCATGAGGCTCCTGTGTCTGTCCTCTCCGCCAACGGTGTTGACATTGCATGCACTCAACCTGTTCTTCTTTTTTCTCCCCCCACCCTTTCTCTTCATCTTCTTGTGCATGTGTGCATTAGCATCATCAGGCGGAGGAGATTTGGCATCGGAGCACGAGGGAGCTGCAGGACACAAGGCCCCGGTGGGCCCAGGAACAGACACCGAGGGCACCAGTGATCCGGAGGGCGAGGGGAGCACCACGACGGGGACCGCTGGTGAGAGCAGCGACAGCGACACGTCCTCGGATGGGAGCTCCCTAGCGGTGGTGGCAACATCCGGGCCCCCCGCCTCTACAGGTACAGCCGCCACCCAGCGCACCAGCCCCGCCCTCCCAGCAGCCCCTCAGCCTACGCTCCGTGCCCGCTCGCCCAGGAAGGCACGCGTCTCCTTCGCCCCAGGCACCTCAGCCCCTGCCCCTGTTGCCCCTGCTGCCCTCAGTGCGGAGCTCATTGACCTGGTGAGGACGCTCATTGTTGGGCAGACGACCCTTTTGAATGCCATCCAGGGTGTGCAAAGGGAGGTAGAACAGAGCAATGCGTACCTGGAGGGCATTCATTCGGGTCAGGCTGCCCATCAACAAGCGTTCACTGCTCTGGCCTCAGCACTGACGGCAGCCATTGTCCCTGTTTCCAGCCTCCCTCTTCTTACTGCCTCCAGCCTGTCTCTGTCTCCTGTTCCTCAGCCTATCCCATCCACACCATCAGACCAGCCTGCACACACCTCAACACCCAAGAGCAGCTCATCCAGACACAAGCACCACAGATCCCACAAACACTCACCCAAGCAACACCCAGATGCAGACATTCCAACAGTCACAACCACCTCTGTGTCCCCCTCCTCCTCGTCTCCCTCCTCCCTCCCTGTGACGTCTACACTCACACCTGCATGCACCCCAACATCAGCCAGTGCTTCCATCACCACCTCACCCTCCAGTACAGTCCACACTCGTGCAGTCACCACCCCCACTGCCATGTACACGTCCCCTGTGTCCTCTCCCACTGTGTCTGTCACCCCCTCTTCCAAGACACACAAACGCAGGCAGCCACCCACCCAACAGACATCCACCTCACGACAGCCTACAGCACCAGCACCTTCACCCAATGACAGCACACCTGACTCTCCTACAACCACATCCTCTTCCTCCACTCCCATCACCACTTCTCCTACCCTTTACCTTGGACCTAAAAAGCTTTTCATGGCTAATCTTGACCTCTTTCCCTCCGATGAGCTCCCCCCTCCATCTGCAAAGAGTCCCAAGAGCACCGCAGCCACCACCAGCCCAGCTTCGAGTGTCACTGTTGTGCATGGGATCTGGAGTCCACCCTTTGCCAGCAGTGACACATCGATCAGCAGCAAGGACACGTCCAGCCCCACCCCCCCGGCAAGAGGACCCGCAAAAACAAGGGCTGCCGTGCGAGGACTGACAGGGCTGCCCCCAAGGAGCAATGTGCGGCCACTTCACCAGCCACACCATCTAGGGGAGGCAAGGGCCCGAGAGCCCCATCAAAGGAGCGGAAGGGCAGCAGGAGCGCGGAGAAGGTGGACCCCACATGTCACATCCCAGCTGGGAAGGAGGACACTAAGGAGGCCAGGAGTCCGTCCCCAAAGGGTCCAGAAACGTCACGGTCCGAGGGCGACTGAGCAGGGAGTCCAGGCCAGGTCTGGCTCCCTTGACCTGCTGGATGAGCACCGCTGAACAGGGCCCGCCGTGGAGAAGAGCACCGCTGAACAGGGCCCGCGGTGCAGAAGAGCACCGCTGAACAGGGCCCGCGGTGCAGAAGAGCACCACTGAACAGGGCCCGCGGTGCAGAAGAGCACCGCTGAACAGGGCCCGCCGTGGAGAGGAGCACCGCTGAACAGGGCCCGCCGTGGAGAAGAGCACCGCTGAACAGGGCCCGCGGTGCAGAAGAGCACCGCTGAACAGGGCCCGCGGTGCAGAAGAGCACCGCTGAACAGGGCCCGCCATGGAGAGGAGCACCGCTGAACAGGGCCCGCGGTGCAGAAGAGCACCGCTGAACAGGGCCCGCCGTGGAGAGGAGCACCGCTGAACAGGGCCCGCCGTGGAGAAGAGCACCGCTGAACAGGGCCCGCCGTGAAGATAGGCACCGCTGAACAGGGCCCGCCGTGGAGAGGAGCACCGCTGAACAGGGCCCGCCGTGGAGAAGAGCACCGCTGAACAGGGCCCTCCGTGGAGAGGAGCACCGCTGAACAGGGCCCGCCGTGGAGAAGAGCACCGCTGAACAGGGCCCGCGGTGCAGAAGAGCACCGCTGAAGAGGGCCCCGCCGTGAAGATAGGCACCGCTGAAGAGGGCCCCGCCGTGAAGATAGGCACCGCTGAAGAGGGCCCCGCCATCTCAAGCACCGCTCCGCTGGGCCCTTCATCTCAAGCACCGCTCCGCTGGGCCCTTCTTCTCAAGCACCGCTCCGCTGGGCCCTTCATCTCAAGCACCGCTCCGCTGGGCCCTTCTTCTCAAGCACCGCTCCGCTGGGCCCTTCTTCTCAAGCACCGCTCCACTGGGCCCCGCCGTCTCAAGCACCGCTCCGCTGGGCCCTTCTTCTCAAGCACCGCTCCGCTGGGCCCCGCCGTCTCAAGCACCGCTCCGCTGGGCCCTTCATCTCAAGCACCGCTCCGCTGGGCCCTTCATCTCAAGCACCGCTCCGCTGGGCCCTTCTTCTCAAGCACCGCTCCGCTGGGCACCGCCGTCTCAAGCACTGTTTATGGTTCACTGTGCCCACCTTGCCTCCTCCTTGACCAGTGGAGACTGTCATCCACCTGATGGACTGTGGCTTTGCACTCCCCAGGATGGTACAGTGGGCAGCCCACCCACTGTAGAGACATTGAGAGACTGTGGCCTTGCACTCCCCAGGATGGTACAGTGGGCAGCCCACCCACTGTAGAGACATTGAGAGACTGTGGCTTTGCACTCCCCAGGATGGTACAGTGGGCATGGTGGCTCCTCGTGGATCTGGCGTCGTGGACTCATGTGGCTGTGGTGCCCCCCCTTCCCTTCCCCCTGAGGTGCCTGTAGTTTTTACATCTGATGCCCCTGCAGTGTTCTCTCCAAAGGACTCAGGTCTCCTGTGTGGGCTTTGCCCTTGTTTCTCAAAACTTTGCCCCACGGACATGATGAATTCGTAGGATGTGCAGGACTTGTTACTTCAGTTATACACTGATGTGTATATCATTTGTTTTCTTGTAAATATCTTTCATGGTTGTATGATAATTTTCAGGAGCTTTTTGGTACATAAATATTTATTCCAAATTTGATTATGTCATAGCATTTTTCAGGGGTGTTTGGGTGGTGTCACTGTGACTTGTTGCTCTGCATTGGTGTGTACATAGTTGGGGGGGGGGGGGTCGCATATGTGTGTGCCCGTAACCTTTCGTCCTCCCCCCTCCCGTGTGTCGTAGGTGCAGTACTCACCGTTGTCGTCTGCGCCGGACTTCGTACTCGTGGTAGATGAGAAGGTAGACGAGAGCAGGTAGGATGTTTAATTCGGGTTCCATGCTGTCCTCCTTCCTCCTGGAGTGCGTAGTGGTGTGCGTTTTCCCGTTCGTAGTCTGTTTCCGCCGTGTTTTTATCGACGGTGCTCCCGCCCCAGAAAAGGTGGCGGATTGGTGAGTTGTGATAGTGTGGGCGGTACATTGTCTGCCGCCTGGCTGTTGGCGGTGACCGCCGCGCTGTTTGTTTGTACCGCCGTGGCGGGCGGAGTGTTAAAGTGGCTGTCTGTGTTGGCGGTTCCCGCCAGGGTCAGAATTCCATTGTTTTGACCGCCAGCCTGTTGGCGGGTTGGCCGCCGCTTTAACACCGACCGCCAGGGTTAGAATCACCCCCTTAATTATTGATGCAAATGTGGTTGGGGAAAAGCAAATATAAGTGAATCACGGCATACCTGCATTATCTATCATTGCATACTACACACCGGGTCACAGACACCTACGGTGACCCATGAGTGTCATATTATATCGTTTGCTGATCTGGTTGTTATTTGGGGGCATGTCAAGTTGTTCCTCTGTAGCAGAGTCCTTGTTACTGGTGTAGGTGTCTGATTCTGCAAATCTCTGTGACAATCGTCTGGCCATAGTGTTGGCAGTTGCTGCGATGTCCTGTTATTTTGTCTTGAGAGTTTTATCCTCATGGACCTGCCTCCAAGTCATGACCTTGGGCTCCTGTAACTTTTTCTCTTGTCTCGTCCTCATTCAGTTTCTTGTGTGATCTTAGGTTCTCCTGCTCACGGCTATGCCCGTTCCCGGGCCTGTCCCAGAGTTTTTGGAAAAATGCAGCTTGTTGGCAAGAACAGCATAAATCTTAAGTAAATGTATCTCAGTTTGAGCTTAACATTGACAAAGGAAGCTTGTTGCTGTTGTACAGCGTCACCATAATCAGTGAAGAGCATCTTTGTAGGATAATGGCTCTATCTCTGAAGTTTAATATGTGCAACTACTGGTCTTGATGGTGCTCTGATGGGTGGCACCTGCTGTACCCCCTACGCTTGCTGTACCACTTACGTGCATGTTGGAAAGACCATGTTGGAAAGTTTTTACCAGCCAGTTTTCATCGTACTTAGTTAAATCATTGTTGATAGTGCTTTCCAGAAGGCCCCAGGATCTGAACATTGTTTTGTCTTGATGAGTGTTCAAAGCCCTGAGCTCTGTACTACAGAAATATTTTTGCAGGGATTCAGTTTCAGGTCGCAATGTGACTATTTCATTCTCTGTGTTCTTTAGTCTGTCTGACAGTTTGCGTTGGTCTTCTTGAAGTAGGTTCACATCTGCTACTACAGAGTAAATTGTTGTTTCTAGTACTTCCCCAGTGGATACTATACCTGTAGGGGTTTGTCTAATGTATCACCAGTTGTAGTTTGAGGTTCGTCGGACCTATCTGGTAGGGACTTATTCTTGCTTTAGTTTTCTTTGGTGTCTGCAAGTTTTTTCTTCCAGCCAGTACCTTTGATTCTTTTTGGTTTCCCCTTTATTGCTCATTGCAGTCTCATACATTTTTTGGAGAGACTCACTGTTCTTCATGGTTCTCTTAAATAGCTCCTCCTCACAGTGCCTGTGCGTCAAGAAGAGGATGGTGTACCATGCTTCCAGTCAGAATAAGCAAATTGTTGTGGCGTACCCCTCACTTTATCAGGGCCACGTCCCTGTTGTGGTTCAATCAGGACTCTGGAGCCCTGTTAGATCAGTGTCCTATAGTGGCGGTCCTAAATGCAATGTGCTAGCAAACATATTTAGTCCATCGTCTTCAGTTAGTGATAAATACTGGTTTGAGGTTTGTGCTTTAGAACGCTGAGGTCCACGTCCCCAATGTGGTACACAAGCCATCTCTTGAGATCCGGGCACTGTGCTTTGTGTCTTTCTCTCCAGGATCATCAGTTCTTTAATCATGCTGTAATTTTTGCAGCTGGGGCAGCGGCACAAACAGATGTAAATGAGGGGCTCCTTCAGTCACGCAGGCCTCTCACCGCCATGCCCGTGACCTAATGCTCCTTGGTACAACTGATTCCAGGTATTAAGCGTGGCTTCTCTGCTAACACGCATCTTGCCACGTCTTGCTGTTCTCTTAATTCCCACTACATCCAAGGGATGGGAGGGCAGACGCACATAGTCACGTTCTGACAGGTTTGTTTGTTTTTGTTGCTATCCTGTCAGGCTTCTCCTCTGGGTGCCTTGTGGTGGCCGCCACTACTGGCCTCCTCTTTTGGTGAGCTGTCAAATTCTATTGCAGAGCCCTCAAGGTGTCTCTGAAAGCTACTCTTGGTCTTGGAGCAGCATTTTCCCCATTAGGATTTTATCTCTATTTCCACGTTGGCGAGGAGCTCTGTTTGCAAGAGTCCTATGCTATTATCTTTGGTCAGCTGTGCCCCCTCCCCCAGTTGGAATCTTGTGTTGGTAGGTTTGGTTTGTGAAACTGGCATACAAGAATGCCATGCATTGGTCCACTCAGTTATCACTGAAACAGTCCAGCACTCGCCAGATTAGCAGTTACAATCACTGTGCAGGCTAAGGTACAGTACTAAATGTTCATATCAGGACAGACTAGTGGGACTAATGTACCAACTTGGGGACAAAGCGTGGTTGCCCTCAAAGAATTTCACTTTCAAGCATCATTCTAGATTCTGTGATTCATTAAACCCTTTTCAGGTAAAGCAAATTAAACGAGTTAGTTGCATACTAAAATAGCTAAAAACATGCTTTTTGAAATTCGCTATTGAGACCTGCCTCATAAAGGGCTGAATTTTGACCATCTCTTGTAATGATTCAGGGTCGCCCTGAAAATAAAATCAGTCGTATAAAACCCCTTTGTCAAAGTTTACTTTATTATGTAGTAATCATGCAGTTTGGCTCATGTCTTTTAGACGTAATAATGCATCCATTTACTGTTATGTCCACGGCACTTAACAGATATGTATTTTTTTCTTATAGAAATTGAGCAAAGAAATAAGTAAACTGGACATTTCCCACAAAGTATAAGCCTTCAATAATTTCATCTGTCCATCATTCTGCATGTGTTGACCATAGCATTTATTCCATGGAACCTTTGTAATTACTTCTTATCTCAGATATTCCTCCCTAATCAGCAGACGCTTCTCATACTTTCATATACACTGTTTTATGTATTGCATTTCTTATTGTATTTGTCATGTTCTGCTTCTGCAGTCTTTCAGTTGGGGGGGGGGGGACATAATTTTTAGGGAACAACAGATTTTGAGAACGTTTTCCATACTTCAAAATCTTCTGCTAATTTTTCAGCCCTTCCTAGCTGTGTAAATCATATCTGCTCTGCTGCAGACATTCAGAAAAGTCCTATTTTCTGCATATTGCCAGGCGTTTGCAGCTTCTTGCCATTTGGCTGAAGACTGCGCATGTCTGTTCATATGTAGAACCTATGCCAGGTTTTGTATTGTCCTTCTTTTTTTCTTTATGTTTTATGTAAAATATGAAACTGAGCTAGCTTAAATCTAGCGTTTCTGGAAACTATTGCTGTTAACTTCCATTTGATCTTCCATTCTGATTCGTTAGTTTGTCCCCACGTTTCCAGGACCATTTGTCTTTCACCATTAGCTGTGTTTTTAGCATGCCCTACTTGATATTTATGTACAGTTGCATGGTCAGTTTTCTAGTGCTTTGAGTGCCCATGCCGTGTGGTATGCTACAGTCATTTTGGAAATTACGTCCATGTAGTTTTCACTGCTCTTCGCCATTTTGGATATTGTAAAAATTGAGAGAGTACATGGCCAAATGTTTCTTGCATTTCCTCAGAGTAGTTGACCATTCAAATAGGGCCAGGTTTCCCGTTAACCTACTATCTCTTCATAATGTAAAGTGCATGTCTGCTAGCACCACCCAGAACCCTTCAAGGTTCTCCTGTAGTGTGTCCCAAGTGTACGAATTTACAATCTGCATCTTTTATGCAAAAATATGTCCACTGTATTTGGGCCAATCTGACTGAACAAGCCATGTTGTTATCTATTCATTATGTTAGAATTCAGCAACGTATAGTTTAAATCCTTTGGGTCTACCAACCCTCGAAGTAAGCTTTCTCCTTTCTCCACAAACTATATCGTTATGTACTGTACTGTAGTTGGGAGGCAAGATAGTAAATCTCCCTCTCCAGTAGATGTGGTCCATCTTCCTCATTTTTTAATGAAGCACCTCAAGGGTTACTCCGTTCCTTTTATTTCCCCCACGCTAATCTGTGTAGCATTTTGTTTAGCCTGATTCACATCTTTTTTGGCAGGAAAGTCATGCAACCCTGAAATATATATAGGCACCATGGAAGGATGATCATGTATGCCAGTGCTATTCTAAATTAATAATGGGACAGTAAGTGAGAAGTCAGTTGCTCTATCCAGCGACATTTGAATCCGTAGGATGTTTAGTTTGTTTCTCAGTGTGTTACTTGCAGTAATGATATACACAGAGGAATATTTACTTAGGCCTTTTTATGGGTAGCTCAGTTTCTAACCGAATATTTTCCTCTCTTCCTGTATAAGCAGGTACAGTAGAGATGTATCCCAACTTAAGTCCTTATAGACCCCCTAACTTTTCAGTCTGTTTCAGCAGTAGTGGTGTGTGTTGGAATATCAAGGTGTCCAAGCATGTCGTCTACATAGGCTTCAATTTTAGTTCTTATTAGTTATGCTACAATTTGGTGGTCATCGTGAGCAGCAGAGTGGATAGCGGATATTCTGTACACATACCCCTTCCAATCGGCCATTACTCTGATACCGCAAACTTTGTCTTAACTGGAGCCATAGGTGGCCTGTAGAACAGTTATGTCTAGAATACGAACTGTTGGCTAGAATGAAAATGTTCTAATACCTTAGACATTACCTCCAAATTTATTGGCTCAGATGCTTTTTCTGTGTCTAGCAATGCCAATGCGTAAGGTCTGTTTTAGAATTTGGTGGAGAGGGTACTCCACTGCAATGGCGACAGTACCCTTTTTGCCAAACTGAAGTTTTGTCTGCCTAATTTAGAGATGAGCAAAACTTAAGTATGTCACTGACTAAGACTACTCTGTCTCTGCTGCTGGCATACTCCTCCGACGGCCCGACATAGAACATAGGCCATACAAATGGTAATTAAAAAGAAGGACAATACCAAACCTGGAATATAACCCATTTGTCCGCCCATCCTATTTAGAGTTGAAGGACAAATAAAAGATTTTTACTTTGACACAGTACCATCCAAAATATGGCAGTAAGTGAAACTAAAAACATTTTAATGATCCCCTATAACCGTTGGAGAAAACTCCTAGGGTGAGGGTATCATTGTTTTTTTTTCTATTTTCAAAAAGAAAATCCTGTTTTGTAATTTTGTTTTCAAAATAAAAAGGGATATTGAAAGTGTGCTGTGCGGCACCATTATCCTGACGGAGCCAAGTGACAAACTTTCAGTGCATTGACAGGAACCACTGTGACTGTGGTTCTTGCTAATGTGAGAGGTGTCCTCTTGGGCGCCGGACATCTTTAAGTCCGGAGTAGGGTTACTCCGTCGGGTGACAGAGAGCCATACTCCATTGCCCTGTCAAAAAAATACTGTACTTCATGATCTAAATTAGCCCTGTAGTTGTTCCTGTAATTGTTTTCCTCTATGACATGTATCAATCTCCTTAAGTTATGTTCTGTATTTCTGACTGGTATAAACCCACACAGATCATGTCAAACAATCGATGCTGTTATTAATTTTAAGCGGCTGGCCAAAAGTTTTCTGAACATTTTTGGTATCAGTGTTTACCATTGATAACAGCCACTATGCATTTAAAATGGGGGGCACCGACTTTAGTTTAGGGATCATGATTGCCTCCTGCACAGTGTCCGGGAGCATCCCTCTCTCCCTGGCATGCATTCCCAACTGTTTCTGTACCAATAGGTCATGGTAATCCTCATATATTTAAACACCAAGGCCATTGCCTTGCTGAAATGGATGATCTAGAAACTAATGCTGCTGCACCTAACTTGCTGCTCCATTACTGACAGTCATTCGGCCCTCTTTTGGATCTTCGCTCCCAGAAATTGTAAGTCTCGAAGTAACGATTATGTTATGTATGATACATATCAGCAGAAACTGATTAAAAACCTTTGAAGCAGTATAGGCCCTCCTATAGAGACTTCAAGCTTTTTTATATTATTGAACAATGTAAAGCCTATTCAGTCCTACGAGAATCCACTTTAACAGTTGCTGGAAATTCTTTCTGGAGCTTCCTGAATGGATATTTGACCAAAAATCTCAGTATTACAGCTTTTCAACATTCTTCCAATCCTTAGAGAGAGACTTATTGAATAATTCGCAGGAATACTATCTGGCTCCCTTCTCTCATAATGAGCACAAAAAAACCATCTTCCTCCTGCTCCACAGAACTAGGAAATTCTAATTTATGTCTTAGGTGCACCAGAAACTCCTTAAGGTCAGAATCCTCGTTGCTTAGTCTCTTCATCAGCCTAGTCAGCATCCTGATAATTGTTTCTTACTTTCCTCCCTAGGGGCTCTTGACTAGTTCAAGCTGGCATAACAACTTTTTCAACCATGTGTTGTAGCTTCATCTACAAGCGCTATGAAAAGGCTCCCTGCTCCACTTCATCTTCAGTAGCCTACTTTATGTCGAACCTCTTAGCAGTGCTCTTAGCACAGATATTCTATAGCCAGGCCGACACACTAACTTACACTGAACAAATGCATGCTAAAGAGAAGTCCACAAGTAAATGACTGAGACCACACCAATTTGTTTGGAGAAAGTTATGTTGCAGGTTTATTTTGTACAATAAGGATAACTTATGAGTGATCCAAGGGCAGCCAGTGATGATATGACCTAAACTGGCTGCCCTCCTGATGAGCCAAAACAGACCAGGAATACACAACATCTGGTGCTGAACCTTTGGGAGTTCACCCCACAACTGGACACCATAACCCAGGGAAAAAACTCACGCCCCAAGGCGAGTGTTACCAGGCAAGTCCCCAGTTGCTCAGGTTTACAACTGCCTGTGGGAATAATGGTGTGCTGTTGCTCTCATTCCAGGGTCTTGCCGTGAGGACTCCCCGGGTATTGGCTTGAAGCCCCTCTGGGCACTTTCATGTGGGTGCCTTTTGCAACAAAGTCCTCTGAAACCAACTTGTCCAAAGAGGGGACCTCTGGGTCAAAGAAGCATAACAAGGTGGAATCAGCCCGGAAGTGACTTCAATGAGGGGTGTGGGCCCAATCACTCGACCCACAACTCCAAGCCCTGACGGGGCTGAAACAGGTAGGAGGGGTGTACCGGCTGGCAGGGGAATGCCATGCTAAGGTGCCGCCTGCCAAATTTGCCGCCCTGCATGTGGCGCAGGCAGTGTCATTCTATTCCATCACAAAAACTCCTCCAAACTTTGGGTGAGTGAAACCTTCACAGCTGCTTTACCGAGTGACCAGATCGCATCTAATTACTTATTTAGTGCGAAACCGCTGTCTATATAACAGGAAGTCTTTCTGCTCAAAGAGCTGCTACTATTTTAGGAAACCAGATCGCGTAATTCCAAGACACCCGCCTCTAAGTTCCATTTAGAAAGCAAATGCTTGCGCTTTAAAGGCAACGCCTCGCAGCCCAGATAGAATGTAAATACTGCACACATCAAAGGAAGTGGTCTCACTGTCTTAGCTTTTAGAAATCGAAACCTCCATGCCCAGCGGGAGGACCGTCACTAAGAAAACTGCAATGGGGCTGCTAAGGCAGGTGTTAGGCATCTTTAAATGAATGTTTGAACTAGGAAGAAGTGATGGCTCAACACAGTTGCTTTTTAGTGTATATAAACCACTTGTGAAATCATTGTGTGCCATACTAGACAAAAGAAACAGGGAGACCTCCTTCCTTAGTCCCGCATTTGTTAACTAGCTAGGAGGAGGGACTAAGGTTAAAGGGGCGAGTATATGTTAAGCTATATAAAAAAAAGAACCGTAGCCTAACCTTTGAAGCGACAGCCTCATTAGTAAGCACTGAGACAGGAAAGATGAGGCGGCATTGTATCTCTGTTACGGTAGAACATTTTCAGTACCCACATTTATGAAACGACTGGCATGGACAGTCTGCCCCGCACTGCAGTCAGAACCATCTTTGAGGGGAAAGGCCCAACCTTGGTGGCGGGGAACTGTAATCAACAGTCATCTCAGGTGTAACTAAGGTTGTCTTCCCACAAACCTGCACTGGGTCTGAAAGCGTTCAGATGAATACCAGATTGTGCATGAGGTGCATGCCGAGTCAGTGTGAGCTGGCTTCTTGGGGAATTTCCATGAACAGGAATGTTGCTCTTTCTTGGTGTTGTAATGTTGTTCAGAGGTAAAAGTCCATCTACTAGGAGTGCCATTGCTTTCACTTAGTATGCTTTCTTGCTACATGAGGATTTAATGTTCTTCAATTTATACCTGGGCCTTTGGGTGTTTGCCTTGCTAAAAATTTGACAATGGGGTCCCGGGGTCTTTGGGGAGGGTGGTACAGCCCAGGGTGCTGTGTGCTGTGGATTGGGTGTTTTTTGGGCTCTGTGGGTGGGGGGTATATATATATGGGGCTCCATTTTGTCCCATTTTTGGGGAGCGGAGTTTGCTTGGGCAAAAAGGAAAAGGCAGGAAGGTCCTCCTGCCGGACAAGGTCCATGCGCCCGGCCTTCTTCAAGAGCGACAACGGTGCCTGAACGTATTCACCCTCCATAGCAAGGATGTTACCACCGCCTAAGGAAAACGCTGACGCAGACGATCTCCCACACCGACAGCAGCTCCACCGCCGCAAGCTCAACGAGGTAAGGAAATTCAGCTACGTTTCCTTCACCTACTACGTATTTGAATGTCGCTTTTCTCTTTTTTTTCCCTTTTTGCCCAAGCAAACTCTGCTCCCCTAAAATGGGACAAAATGGAGCCCCATATATACCCCCCACCCACAGAGCCCAAAAACCACCCAATCCACAGCACACGGCGCCCTGGGCTGTACCACCCTCCCCAAAGACCCCGGGACCCCATTGTCAAATTTTTAGCAAGGCAAACACCCAAAGGCCCAGGTATAAATTTTCCTTAGGCGGTGGTAACATCTTTGCTATGGAGGGTGAATACGTTCAGGCAGCGTTGTCGCTCTTGAAGAAGGCCAGGCGCATGGACCTTGTCCGGCAGGAGGCCCTTCCTGCCTTGCGCCCGGCGAGGAAGGCGGCGAAGGGGGTCGCGGCCGCAGTGATGGCCTGCTCGCCACCACGAGTTTGAGCGAGGCCAGAACAGGTGAGGAGGCAGGGGTGGGGCGGAGGGCGGCGCCCCCGGGGAAGCAAGGCCACGTGGTCTCCACGGCTGCCGGCTTGCTCAAGGCGTCTATGGGTTTCCCTAGTAAGGGGAGGGGCGGGGCTGGGGGCGGCAAGGTGCGGGTGAGTAAAAGGAAAATCCTGGGTGCATCCCAACGTTTGGGTGGTCTCCCCACCTCGCGGGGGGCGAGACAGGGAGTTCAAGAGCGGAACAGGGCCAATGGGGAGCAGGGAGGGGGGACTGAGGGCAGTGCAAACGGGATAGCTACGGAGGACTTGAGCCTTCCGCAGAGGGCGGGTATCCCCAGCTGGGAAGGGGGGGGCGCTTTTAGAGCGAGATGGGGAGTTTGACCCATTAGTGCTCAAATCCCGCAAGTGGCCCACCATATTGGAGTGGAGTGCCACAGAGAGCGATGGAGAGGAGCCAGAGGAGGTGGGGGATGGGCGGAGAGGGGAATCACCAGTCCCTATTGCACGCTGCGGAGCCCCGTGCTGCGTTTATGGTGAAAGGGTGCCTCGGGGAGGGATGAGTTAAGCAAGGAGAGGTTGCGTTTTACAGGTGTGCGGTGCGGCCCGCGGGTGGGCTTGGAGGCGGGAGGGGCGTCAGGTTTTTTCACGGCTGGGGTTGATGATATTGCCGGCACGCCGGACCTTTATTGTTAGGGAGAGCGTCGCGTCGGGGAGAGCCAGGTGAGCACAGGGCGGCTCGGACACCCTGGCATGAAGAGCAGGCGGAGCCAAGGGCGGCTGGCTGAAGCGCATCACCAGGATTGCCGGTGTGGAGGCGTATGGCTGCGGACGCTCCCGAGGAGCAGTGTGAAGGCAGGGGTTTTGCGCTCGCCGGCGCCGCCGCTTCTTGGGAGCAGCGTCCAGGCCCATCGGGGGTGCAGCCGTTGTGAACACGAGGCGCATAGCTGGGTCTACAGCGGGTGAGTTGCCACAACAGGACCAGGAGGTGTTGGGCCACGGCAGTGATCTGTGGCGTGAGGATGAGTGCGTATTGGATTACGAGGAGACCAGCCTGGAGGAAGGAGAGCTGGTGGATGATGGTGATGAGGAGATTTGGTGGGAGCAGGGCGGGTGGGGCCCGCTAATGCTCTGTCTCAGTCTTTGCAGGGTGTGCAAGTGCTACCATTTTCCTGTGGAAAGGCTTTGGAAGGAGTCCGGATGGTGAGGCGGAAGGCACAGGAGCGGCCACCGTCACTGACTGCAGGTGAGGAGGGAGCAAGCGTTACCGTGGTTTTGGTTGCAGTAGAGGCGACAGATACAAGGGGGTTGCGGGCGGCGTGTTTGTCGAAGGGTGTCTACGTTGCGGACGCGGGGGTCGACACGGAGGGGACCTCAATGCAGGAGCCGATAAAAGGAGAGGGTGGGGAGCAGGCGGCAGGTGACGGGGGAGTAAGGGGGCAGAAGGCAAGCAGAAAGATGACAAGCAGGAAGGAGACAAGGCGGAACAGCCAGTTTCGAAGCGAGCACGTTTTCCCTACATGGGCACCGCAAAGCCTTTGGGGGCGCATCTTATGCAGTCCACGAAGGAGAAAATTTGGAAAGGGGAGTATGTGGAGGTGCTCAAACTGCTGCATAGAGAGGTGCGGGCGAAAGAGGGTTCAAAGGAGGAGGAGTTTGAGCTGGCGAAGCGCCCTAGGGTGCCCGTGAACATAAAAAATTGGACAGCTGCCTTCTTAATATTTACCAGCGTTTATTGTGAACGCTTTCCGGAGCGGGCGGTGGCGTTGTTCAAATACATGGATATCATACGGAACGCCCACCTCAATTACCGGGGATATGCGTGGCGCCAGTATGATGAGGAGTTCCGGGCGTGAATGGCGGCGGATCTGGATGTCAAATGGGATGCATTAGATGCCGACCTCTGGCAGCACACTATGGGCCCGGCGAAGTTTGGTAAGACCGTTTTCACAGCCAGTGGGCTCCCCATTACTTATCGGCCCTTTCGGGAGTGCCCCACCCAAGGGGTGGGGAACTGGAGTATCAATCAGTCAGGCTCTTCCTCTTCAAGCGGCGGTAGATCAGGGGCCTGTTGGGACTATAACAAAGGGATTTGCTCCCGAGAATACTGTAAATTTCATCATGAGTGCTCAAAATGTGCAGGGAGACACCTGGCCATTCACTGTTCCGGCCAGGCGGCTGCGGGGAATTCGGCTGGACAAGGTCAGGGGTCTTGGGGATGGGAGCAGTCAGGACCCAGCGGGAGGGAGCAGCGTTTCCGATCAGGCCCTTCAGGTAATTGCTCGTACTCTGGTTAATGAGGATAAGTTGGCGTCCTGGCTGGGGATTTACCCATATAGAAGGGACGCGGAGTTGCTGCTGCAAGGCTTCTCCCAGGGATTTCGGTTGGGCTAAGCAGTTCCGCGGGTGCGTCGATGGGCTGAAAATTTGCAGTCGGTGAACGGGAAAGAGGACTTGGTCAGGGGGAAGCTACAAAAGGAGGTGGCCGAGGGCCGCATGGCTGGCCACTTCTATCAATGGGCTTTTCCCAACCTTATTGTATCCCCTATTGGCATCGTGCCTAAGAAGGAAAGGGGGCAATTCCGCTTGATTCAGCATTTGTCATGGCCGGAAGGCACGTCGGTCAATGACTTCATCCCTGAGGAGTGCTCACGGGTTTCGTACGCGTCCGTTGATGTGGCAATTGATATGGTTGACGCGTTGGGCCCCGGAGCGTTGATGGCAAAAACAGACATAAAGTCGGCATTTCGCTTGTTACCGGTTCACCCAGAAGATTTTGAGTTGCTGGGTATCCAGTTTGACGGGTGCTGGTTTGTGGACAAGGCTCTGCCTATGGGCTGCACTAGTTTGTGTGCCTTGTTCGAATGTTTTAGCTCTTGCCTTCAATGGATCTTCACAGAAGTGTTCGGGCACGTCCAGGTGACGCATTACCTGGATGACTTCTTTTTTGCGGCGGAAGCTAATTCTCCGCGGTGCGCGAAGGTTTTAAGCATTTTTCAGAAACTCATGGGGGACCTAGGTGTGCCCTTGGCCCCCGAAAAGACAGTGGGGCCTGGTACGGCGCTGTCCTTTCTAGGCATTGAATTGGATACGGTGGCGGGGATAGCTTGTTTGCTGGAGGACAAGAAAGTGGATATGCTGCACAAGACTGCACATATGCTGGGAAAAGAAAAGGTCACGGTGCATGAGAAACAGGTTTTGCTGGGGCACCTCAACTTTGCATGTAGAGTTGTACGGGCAGGTAGGATATTCTGACGGCGCTTGGCATTGGCTCTCTCGGGTACGACTTTGCCCCATCACCATGTGCGATTTAAAGCCGCCGTGCGGGAGGATCTCCGGATGTGGCTTACATTTTTGGAATCCTTTAATGGCATTCCCTTGAAGGTCTGGCAGGAGTGGGAATGGGACGTGCAGATATTTTCGGATGCGTCCGGGGCATCGGGATTTGGAATTTTCTGGCACGGTCGGTGGTGCGCGGAGGTGTGGCCGGCTGCATGGAAGCGTGGAGGGAGGAGCATAGCTTTCTTGGAGCTTTTTCCTCTGGTGGTCGCGGTGTGTCTGTGGGGTGGCGCTCTGCAGCATAAGAAGGTTTTGTTTCGAGTGGACAATATGGCAATTGGTCCAGTTGGTAAACAGGCAGTTGGCAAGGGAGCCCCAGGTCCTTCGTTTGCTTTGGGTTTTTGTGTTACAAAGTTTAAAGCATGATATTTTGTTTCGGGAGCGAAGTGTACCTGGTGTGGACAATGACATTGCCGATGCTTTGTCTCGTTCACAGTGGGACAGATTCCATGGATTGGTCACGGGCACGGCATTGTGCAGGTCGGTGATGCCGGAAGCTCTATGGAACATAGGCACGCGAGGATGCTTCACCTGGTAATACAGTCCCTTGCCCCCCCCACTCGACGGGCGTATGTGAAGGCATGGGAGGAATTTAGACAAGAGGTCCAGGATGGAGGATGTGGTAGAGGATGTGGTCCAATTCAAACTGACATTGATCGAAAGAGGTCAGTCGCGAGTTACTATAGCGGGTAAGCTTGCGGCCTTGGGGTTCATGGGTAAGTGCTTGTGGGGTTACCAACGGACGGCGGGAGAACTGGGACAGCAGATTTTGGAAGGTTGGGCGCGGGAAGGGGGCACATCTGGTCGGCAACGGCGCCCCCTGTCTTTGCCTTTGTTGAAGTCATTGGTACGAGTGTTAAGCGAGGTATGCTTTTCTAGAGGAGAGGTCTTGCTTTTTTGGACACTCATGTCCTGGATGTTTTTCAGGGCTTTTCGGGTTTCCGAGTTGCTTGGGTCCTCCCGTACGCTGGACCTTGGCTGGGGAGACGTACAGCTGGGTGTACGGGGCGTGGCGGTGCGCATTAGCAGCTCCATGACTGATCAGAGGGGAGCGGGTGTGATATTGTTTCTGAGGCGGTACCCAGTGTCTGTCATATGCCTGCTAGCCTTGGGACAGCAGTGGCGACAGCAGTCTGATGCCCGCGTAGGGCCGTTTTTCAGCATGCGGACGGTAGCAGGGTCACGCCAGCCCAGCTGTTGGCAGTGCTTCGCAAAGGGCTGGTCTCCTTTCGCGAGGACCCCTCTCTTTTTGGTACACATTCATTTCGCATTGGGGTAGCGACCGAGGCAGGGCGGCAGGGTTGGTCGAGGGAGGCTCTCATAACACTGGGACGGTGGAGATCAGATTGCTTTAGGAGATATGTCAGGCGGCAGGGAACCACGCCAGGGAGTGCGCCCTAATTGTCCTTTTTCTTTTGCAGGTGTGGTGGCAGGCCCGGAGGATGAGTTCATGCGTATTTGGGTCGTCGGCCATTCTTTCGTGAAATGGGCTCATTGCCAGGCTCAGCGGACTGCATTAGGGGAGAATTTGGGGTTGGAGTTACGGCGGTACCAAGTTCGGTGGTTTGGCAAGGGTGGTATGCATTGGGATGAGCTGTTATCACGTTTGAAGGGGATACGTGGTGGGGGGCCCTGCCCGGATGTGTTGTGGCTTCATGTAGGGGAGAACGACATGGTCAGGAGGACAGGGTTGGACCTGTTGAAGGCGATAAAAAAGGATTTGTTGATTATTAGGTCGCAGTGGAGCGGTTCCACATAATGTTCACAGGTTTTGTTCCGCGTCGGGTTTGGAGGGGGACGAGGAAGCCAGGGGCTGTGGAGAGAGCGAGGTGAAAAATTAACAAGGATTTGCAGCTTTTCTGCGAGGACAGGGGCATTACGTTCCTTGAGCACAGTGACCTGCGATTTGAAGATGTAGAATTTTTTAGGGACGACGGGGTTCATTTGTCGTTTGTGGGGATAGAGCTTTACCTGTTGCAATTGAAGGATTCGTTGAAGGCGTTGTTCCGGGAGACATAAGCAGTGGGGGGGCAGAAAAAGCCCAGGTGGCTTTTTCTGGTGGTGGTGATTAGAGTTTGCAGCCAACTAAACACGTGCAGATGGGCAAGATGACAGGGCAATTTGGGATAGTAGGGGGGGTACAGCAGCAGGTCGCGACGGGCAGGAAGGAAGATTGACAGGGTCAGGATGACAACAAATGGCCAGGATTGAGGAGTAGCTACACAAGATTCGAGAAGGGTGGCAGGAGAACTTGGCAGAGAAGGGGGAGGTTGGGGTAGGGGAGGGGGGAGGATGGTGGCTAGGTGAACTTGATGTCTAGTGAGGCTTTAGTTTTGTAAGGCAAAGGCCGAGGAGAATTGTTTGTAAGTGCACCTGTTCCAATAAAGCGGCCTTTTACACACAGCCACGGGGTCGTGTCTGTGTGCCCTCCTCCCCAAAGTGCTCATTTGTTCTGTAAAAGTTATCGCTACAACGTGTATACCCATTTAGTAGCCACCAAAAGTGATTCAGGTGCTATTCGGATCTAAGGCGTGCTGTCTGAAGGCAGCTGGAAATCAACGCAAGACACCTCACAATTATTCAGGAAAAAGGTCCTTCAATTTACTTAACTAAGTTGTTGATTAAATCTTTCAAATGGAATGAGAAATGATCTATTGCTTCAAAAAACGTGTCTACTTTTTTGTGGTAGCAATCCAAACCGTCAATATACTCTTTCATGGGAGCAGAGCTCCTTACCGCTTTTGCTGTTCAGTATTTCAGACATGGCAAGTCTGGATAAAACAATGAATGGCCACTTTACACTTGTGGTGGGAGCGCTGTCAAGGGTGAAGCAAGGGGAATTGGGCTCAAATCCCGACCACAGTTCAACATTCTGTGGTGCTGTGCAAATCATTCAACATTTCTTTGCTTAAATACCAAAAATAAAAATGTGTAACGTAGTCTGATTCTGCGTTAAAGGGCTCTATTGCCCTTGGGCCTGGTTCGTGATTAAAGAAAATGGCAAAAAATCCTGAAATATTATATGGATCCCACAGGCGAATACAAGTTGGCTGTGTGGTGGAGGATGCGTGAGCCCTCGTGCCTCTTTTTTGCAGGTCTGTAGGGCTTTTGCGTCACCTTTGATCATGCAATATTTTATTTTCTGCGCAGAGAACACTCGCTCAATATGCAAATTTGGGGAGGATGAGCCCGAAGTTGAGATGAAATCTCAACCACGGAGGTCCCTCTAGAGCCTCGGTGAGTGGGTGGAGTGGCCGTGGGCATCAGAGAGCAGTATCCGGCGTCTAGAGGAAGATGCGCATACATCAAACAGAGGCGTCTATTACACAGAACTGTGTAGTGGGAAAACCACTGCTGCTGGAGCAGGAATGCATTTCTGAATGGAGAAGTGGGGAAACATGCAACCGATGGGTAAGAATTTCAGAAAGATGCTAAAAGAAAAGAAAAAGTAATGAAGGAAGATAAGGTGGGGTGCGGGGTGGGGAGAATGCAAGAAAGGAGGCTCAAAAGAAGAGAGCTGAATAGAAAGAAATATGGAAAATATGAAAGGAAAAAAGAAAAGCGATTACAAGGCAGTAAATAATGGTGAAAAAAGAAGACAAGAAAGATGAGTAGTAAGATTTTAAAAAGATGGAAATAAGGAAACAAAGATGAAGACAAAAGGTAAAAGACAGACTTAAAGTAAGAATAGAAGCAAGAAAAAAAGAAAAGGAAATTGGAAGAAGGAAAGGCCAAGCAAGAGGCGAGAATTGTCTGCAAGTAGGCGGCCT
Source organism: Pleurodeles waltl (assembly GCF_031143425.1). Lineage (NCBI taxonomy): Eukaryota > Metazoa > Chordata > Amphibia > Caudata > Salamandridae > Pleurodeles > Pleurodeles waltl. The sequence goes on along the minus strand of NC_090446.1, from coordinate 1,129,949,015 downwards.
TTGATGTATATGATTTATTCATGAGTGCCTATACCACACTCCCTGGAAACCCTCTACCTTGTTCACTGCATTCTTTGAGATGTAAACCGCAGGAATGCAAATTCTTTGAGATTTAAATGCAGAAAACAACAGCAATATTGTTTTTTGCCTTCTATCACGGTATAACATCCCCACCCCTAAATCTGCACCAGACTCGCCATTTGGCATATTTTTTAAAGTGGGAGGTGGCTTAAGTTTCTGGTTACTCTTCAGGCTGTATGTGTATAGTTTTCATTATTAAAAATCAATATATTTTATAAAGCATTTTGGTCTATTTGGTATCAATACCAATGTGCAAACATGTCATAGTAACTAGGTAGTAATGCTACAGAAGGTGCCACATAATTGTCCTCATGAATGATTGATTCCATCCTGCACCAGGCTAACGGACCATTGACTCACTGGTACTGTAGCATATCGTCCTATATAACATTAAAGCATCCGGTGTTTTTTCTCTCTGATCGTGTCTGTCCCGTTCTACGTAGTTCTGTGAGATTGGGCCACTCTTCCTGTGCCTTACGGACTCTGAAATACTGGAACACTTGTAGATCTAGCATCCTTACTGACTCATGCGTGTGCCACTTGCACAGTTGTCAGACTCCTGTTATATGCAAGGCAGGCAGCTCCTTTGGTTGGCGTGGTTGTAATTGATGAGTCTAGGTGGGTTTCTATGCTCTGAACTGCTTTTTGTAGGAGCTCTTTCTTAAGAGTTTCGATTTCCTAATACTAGTGGGCTGTCTGGGAACAAATTAACACAGCAGCCACTACCTCCACGTAAATGAGATTATTTCCCAACAGACAGTCCAGATTGTGGTCCTCTCTCCTATCCCTTTGGCTTTCTCCACTCTGCCTCTGACACGCAAGAGCTGCTCAGCAATGCATTACTTATCAGTGTTGCTCACTACTCTTCTTGCAGCAGCCATGTCCCTTTGAGATGTTTATTGAGAGTCACAAACTGGTGGTCAAGCATAGTCATTCTGGCTTCCAAACTCTCTGAGCACAGTGTCCTAGTTATTGGCACTTTTTAGAGGACTGCAGGGTCTGCTTTCCTTTAACCAGTGACATAGTCATAGTTTTCATGGGGCACTCATTTTCTAACTGGGGTTGATATATGTGTCTGTGTGTTATAAAATAAACACAAGTTAAAAGGATGTTATAGTTTGGCAAAAATGTCAGTTGAAATGACAAAACCACTGAAATTCACCTGTTATATTTATCTCAAGTAACTATTACTCATGCCCGAAAGTAACAATAACTCTCCCCTCGCTATGCACAAGTGTTGGTATCAATGATGTAATTTCAAATGTCATTAGGGATGTTATCAATACAGTCACTGAACATGTGATGAGTGATGTAATATGGGGGGTATAAACAATGCATGATGAGGTCAAGATGTTTTTTTAATGTAAATATATTATTACAATTCCCAACTATAACGTTACTTTAACATCTGGGTTTTTCTGTGAATTTCTCGGTTTCTTTAAAATAAAGTAGGATGTCTGTCACCATGCTAGTATGGGGTTAGCCAGGATCTGTGCCCAACCTCCTGTGTATGGCCTGTATAGCACTGCCTTAGGCCTTACGCAAAGTGGAATTGGGAGGCCAACCACCCCCCCAGCACATACAAGGATACCTGACCCACCTGCCGTGCACGGCCTTTGGCCATGCACAGTGGGGGCATTGGGAGCAGGGCCCGGCATGTGGCTGGGTCCTGCACCCAACCCCTGCAGGCACCCAGTCCCTTGCAGAGCAAGCCTACCAGAAAGTGCAGTTGTGTGGTATACAAAATACATCTTGGGAAGTTTTAGAAAGATGACCTGGAAATGCATTCTGCCCATTGCTTGACATTGGCTTTGTGGTTTGTAACTCACCTTTTCTAGCTTTCTATTTGATAGCTTTGTTTGCTTTAGGCTTCCCAACATGAGTTATATCTCCCCATGCCAAATAACTATTTACAGTATTCTTCCACAAGCTTGTTTTCTGTAATAAACAGGCCTGTAAATCTTGTTCTTATCTTGTCACATTTGCGGGGCATACAGAGACCAAGGTCAAATGTCAAGCTGTGTCTTAGAGGGAGTCTGGTGTTTATTTTGCATTTGTCCGACTTCAAAGTGAGAGCGTTTACAGGAAAGAGAAATGCAGCATACTTCCTCCATGGAGCCTGCTGGTGCCCTTTTTTTCTTTTTAGTTTTAGTCATACCCATCTCAAAAGGTATCTCGTTATTCAGCTGCACAAAACATTTGCTTTTCATTTGTGGGGCATGAAGTTCACTATTGGTATTATTTGGGTGGGCGGAAGCATGAACATTTCTAAAATCATGTTTGTAAACTATTACTTACAAAAAACCTTGCACTGATTTAGTCTGATGCACTAGTACTACTAAGATGAAACAGTTTTGCATGTGAATAAAATACATTTTTAGAATTTTTACAGAGACTTTTTGATTATGTTTATGACCTATTCACTGTCAAGCACAGGATAAGATCTTTTCACAGGAAAGGGCCAACCACATTGTAATGTAATTTAACAATGCTTGGTTTTCACTTTGATGTGTAAAGCATCTGCTTTATTTATGACATCCGTGGCAACTCGTTTTGGAGAGTTGGATAAGTTTAAAGGCACTTTTTATTAAAGCTTTTGTGTTTATGTTTAGCTACACAATAAATATGTTTTCCGTCTGCAACTTTCCTTTTTTGGAACACATTTACTACTGGGGATAAACAATTTCCTCATTTGTCAGGCACTAGGGTCATGACTTGAATGGTGCAGCAGGTGCAGTGGCATATGGGCCACAAAGTCTAGGAAACCCACTGAATACCGATTATTGCTATATGTTGCTACTAAACAAGCAATCACAAGTGCAGTTACCTTGCAAGCACTAGGACCATGATCTGAATAGTGTAGCAGGCACAGTAGCATAGGGGCCAAAACCTCTAGGAAAGCCACTGAACACCGATTATTGCTATGTTTTATTACTAAACAAGCAGTTACAGCTGGAGTTACCTTGCAGGCACTAGGGTCGTGATTCGAATGGTGCAGCAGGTGCAGTGGCACAAGGGCCAAGAAGTCTAGCAAACCCACTGAATAACGATTATTACTATATTTTACTACTACTCCTGACTCAGAAATAGCTATGGCTGATATCTCCTCGCTCCCTATTGACTATTTGCTTTCTCAGTGCTACCTGTGGCACAGTGCGAGTGCCTCCTCCCCCTCCTCCACCGCTGTGGCCATGCTTCCTGACCTTTCCTCTCCCAGCGCTTTTGAAGAGCACCAGTTATATTGCGCAGATACTTTTTTATGGTACTGGGCAGATTACATTATTTGGTCAGGATCACAGGATGTTGAGTCGACTTCAAGACTCGAACCTGGTTCTCCGAGTCGGCGACGGTTTCTGTTAATTTCCGTCTTTATTATAGTCATCTGCAACATGTTAAAAAAACATTGACAAGGAAAATAGATTATGCATAGGCGAAACATAGTGGCTTTGCCAATGCTTGTTCTTTATTAATATATATAATACAGTCTTGAAATACATACCTTCAGGATGAACGCTGTACGAAAACGACTCCAACATTTGATTTTACTAAAATGTTGTGCATGTAGAATAACAAGCAAGGCTATTCAAAGGGTGCACATAACTGACTTGCCTCTTAGCTCACTGTTGGCTTTGTCAGGGTGGGTGGAAGCATGAACGTTTCAAAATTCATGTTTAAAACTATTCCTTAAAATAAATATTTGCACTGATTTAGTCTGATGTTCTACTACTACTGCTACTACTACTAAGATGAAACAGTTCTGCATGTGAATTAAATAAATTTTTTGAATTTTTGAAGAGAATTTTTACACATTTATTCCAAAATGTTTCTAATAATGAAGGTGGCCCAAAATGTAACTGTGCAGGACACCTTAGCTACTTGCTATCTTTCACATTGATTAACTTGTAAATAAGAACCTGCCCGTTATGAGTAGGGGGCCGCATGCAAAGGTCAGGAGTGTGCTTGCAATCCCCAGACTATAGATCTACTGGGTCATTATAGTATAGATTGTACAGCAGTGCTGGCTTCAGTGCAGCATAGCTGCAGGTAAAAAAATTAAACGCTATAACGCAGTCAATGCTGGCTGTGTCATAAAGCATTTTATCTTTACTTTCATCCATTTGAAACATGGCTAAAACATTGGCAAAGCCAATAGATCTTGCATAGGCAAGACCTATGGACTTTGCCAATGCTTGTTTTAGTCTGTTGTGCCACATATCTGTGGATCCCCCGTAGTTCTCCAGGGACCGTACTGTTGCTTGCTGTAGATCACTGGATCCACAGAACTCCAAGAAAAAAATACTTTGTATTAATTTGGCCGTAGGGTCCCTCCGAGACCCTCTTTACCCCCGCATGGCGCAGGGGCTCAGGGTTCCTCTACCCTGGACACTCATATCTTTGTTTAATTTATTTTTTAAGAGTCGGGAACTCAATGCCTTAGTTTTAAGATGCCTGCCACAACTTTTCCTTCAGGTTGCGGCCAGCCATTCACATCTTGTGCTTTAGCTTGGCAGATCCGCAGATCCACAGTGGCAGTAAATATACATGCATGCTTTCTGGATCAAGATCTAGCTTTCTGCTGAATTTGGTGTAATTCCATTCAGCCGTTTTGGCTGTAGTAGTGTTGAAAGTTCTTACAGAAAACTGCATGGGAAAAATGCATTTTGGGGCTCCCCTTATTTCTTGGCCTTCACTTGATGGATCGCCCCGAAACACTTGATGAAGACCCTGAGGTGGATTAGACTTTTATATGGGAAAGCTTTGTGAAGTTTCGTAAAACCACACCAACGTTATTCGCAAACCAAAACCTGAATTATGAATTTCCATGAAAACATGATCTTAACTATAACTATCTATCTATCTGTCTATCCATATGTATGTATATATATATATATATATATATATAGATATAGATATATGCAAATATATATCTATATCTATATCTATATATATATATATATATATATGGAGCACCCTACAACATCAGCGACACCCCAAATGCACAGTTTGAAGGACAGAATTGGCACAATGCCATCCACTCCAAACTAGAAAGAGACAAAGCTTTTTACCATTTTTACAGCAAAGAGTCTGGGTTGGTTTTATTCATTCTGGGTTGGTTTGGATGGTATTTTACCAATCCAAAGCTGTAATAACTTGCTTTGAGTGACAAAGGGCTTTGTCATTTTCCAGTTCAGTTCGGACACTTGAGGTGCCAGGTTGCTAGTGTTGTAGGGTGCTATGTATAAAGGAAATGCTCTCCACCTAAACTTGGAAACTACCCAGAGTTATTTGCTTCTTGTGTTGTGTAACATATGCAGCACTCTGTGCCTGAAAAGGTGTTGTCTTGATAAACACACACACACACACACACACCATCATCATCATCATCTTCGGACTCTATCCCAGCTCAAAGTCCACCTAGCTGTCGTGTCCATTCTGCAACATTTTTGGACAGTCTGCCAATTACACCTCTCTTCCTATGTTTGATCTGCTGTGAAGCATACTCTTTCTAATATACAGCATGCCAATTCATCATATACATGTTCTAATAATGAGTTATTTCAGTAATATGATGTTGAATTTAATCAATGAACTGGTGTTTCTGAAATCATTAAGTACACATAGGTATGGTGAATTGACTGAACACTGAGGTACATTCTAAACTGTGCAACCTGAGACATAGGTCCCTTGGTGGTTTGTGCTATATTGATCTATTACTAGAACCCCTGTCAGATGGGATGCAGTCCTGCTGGCATGCAAATCAGAATAATAGAGAAAATAGGTTAAATTTCGGGTGAGTGCTATCTTGGGATCTTTCATTTATTGGAGTACTACATTGCTTTCCAACAACAATTGGCATCTGATTTGGGTTTGAGATTGTCAAATTAGTCAAGTAGTGCTGCACATATACAGTACAAGTGTACAAACATTTCTCTGTTAGCAAAAAGTCTAATAGGCCTTCATATGTTAAGTAATTCAATGGCAGTAATGGTATTTGAGCACCGCATCGGCCAGTGGCCTTTTGGCCTGATTTAAATATTGGCGGACGGGTTACTCTGTCACAACAGTGACTGGGATCCCGTCTGCCGAAATTGGAATCCTATTATGTCCTACGTGACAGAGTAACCTGTACGCCAATATCTAAATCAGGCCCTGAATTCTCAGATCCTTATGAATAGTACTGAAGGTCTGACTGCCAGCAAACTAAATTTCCTCAACATGTACCAACAATGCGGGAGGGCAATGTGTGTAATGGAAATCACATAAATAGACCCAGCTCAGACACTCTGTGAGGACACCACTGTTACTTCGCCCAATTTACTACAGTTTGTAAAATGATGCCATGAATTACATGCTAGAAAAGCTAAGATTCAATTTGCCTAAAATTAGTCCTAGAAAGTGGGATGAAACAGGTTGGCTGGGTCTGTTTTTAAACTGGGGAATCTATGAAAATAAAGGAGTTTGAAAGTTCAAATGTCTGGAAACTTGATTCCTGTATGAAGTGATTCTGCTTCTTGGCCATTAATTGGAAATTAGTGATAGTTCCCGTTCAATGGTTATTTGCGTGATTTTCATTACACACATTGCCCTTCCGCATTGCTGGTTTATGTTGAGGCCTTCATATGTTGTTGCTGTCTTCCCTATCAACAAACCCTGCGTACTGTGCACCCTGTGCATCCAGATCTCCCCTGAGACCCCATGAATATTATGGCCCTAATTACAACCCTGGCGGTCAGTGTAAAAGTGGCAGTAATACTGCCCACAGGCTGGTGGTAATTACCGCCAAATTATGACCATGGCGGTGATAACTCAGATGGACAGCCACTTTACCACACCGACCGACAGGGCGGAAACCACAGCCACCACGGCGGTAGCCGCCTACAGCCAGGCAGAAGTCAATGTTCCGCCCACCATATTAAGACATGTCAATCCACATTCCTTTTCCAGGGCAGTAGCAACAACATCAAAAGCCTGGCGGAAACACTGCACAGAACGGAAAGGACTCACCATTGGAGACACAGGGAAGAACCACGCCGCCATGGAGCCCGAGTTGCATGTCTTACCCATGATTTGCTACGTGCTGCTCCACCACGAACACCAACGACGGCGAAGACACCGACGGTGAGTACAGCCGCCTAGCGCACCGGTGGGGGAGGAAAAAGAGTGTGACACACACACGTCCAACACCCCCCCAACACCATACACATGAACAGATGAAGTAATAAAACATAATTACTCCGTACCTCGGTTGAATACTGCAAGGACAAAAGGAATTTACTAAAGTGAGTGTTATAAGAGCAACACTGTATAAATAAGAAATATGCAATGTAACTGGTATGTACAATTGTACAGTTCAAGGGACACTGCCTAGTCCACAGTGTGCGTGGGCCACAGGGCCACAGGCCAAAGTCCAAGGCCCCACAGAACACTGCAGGGGCATCAGTTGGAAAATAGGCAGGCACCTCAGTGGGACAGGGGACGGGGGCACCTCAGCCGGCAGATGGAACAAGATCAATGGTTCTAGAGGGGGCAACATGCACAGTGCTTGGTCCTGAGGTGTGCAAGGCCACAGTCTCTCGAGTGGGTGACTTGCCCACATGCTCTGGAGGGGCAACATGCCCTGTGCTTGGACCTGGGGAGTGCAAGGCCACAGTCTCTCAAGTGGGTGACTTGCCCACATGCTCTGGAGGGGGCAACATGACCTGTGCCTGGTCCTGGGGAGTGATAGGCCACAGTCTGTCAAGTGTGTGACTTGCCCACTGGTTCTGGAGGGGGCATCGTGCCCTGTGCTCTTGATCCTGGGGAGGCTCGGGTTGGTGGGTGTCTGACCCACTTGTTCTGGACGGGGCATCGTGCACTGTGCTCTTGATCCTGGGGAGTGCAAGGTCACAGTCTCTACCCACTGGATTTGCAGGGGCCAGGCCTCACAGCAGCCCATGGAGGCAGGACTACATTCCGTTGGCTGCTCAGTGGTGGTAGTGGTGGTGCTGTTGCTTCAGAGGAAATACACCCAGAAAAATAGTATCAGTCAGACAGTCCTGCCTGTTACAGTTATGTCCCACCATACCCCTTCACATCACCATTTTCACAGCCATGGCCCAGCACACAACCAATATGCCGCCCAGAGGACATCCACCCACCCCCCTACACGAGGCCTTCACACACACCACTCCATGCATTCATGCCACATGCATTGTGCCCACAGTGTACTCACCTGTTGGTCTAGTGGCCCATACAGCCCACCAGTCGCTCCAGCTCTGCCGAGGTAAAGGCAGGGGCCCTTTCCCCAGTCACACAGGCCATGGTAGGTTCCAGACACAGTTCACAGCATCACAAGCAGTGTAGGTCCTTTCCTGTTGAAGGTCAATTAGCAAGTGAGTGATCAGATAGAAAATGGTGGTTACGTCAGCGGCGGTGCATACCGTCACCTCCGGCGTACATCACCATTGGCCACTGTACCTCATAGGGCCCAATGTTAACCAATGAGGAGTTGCACGGCGGTTCCCGACCGCCTCCCGCAACGGCACACAACATCAGTGGAATTACCTCACTCCCACCTGTCCATCCACACAGGACAGGAGGACGCCATTTCAGGGGGGTGCCAGGCCCTGGATAATAACTGCATCACAGTTAAAATTTGGACATACAGGACAAATCTCACTGACCCATTACAAATTGACATCATGCATTGTACTGTTGTAGGCCCATTGTTAAGTTTGTGACTGGCTCCTCATTCTTGTGTACCTTAGATTGCTACTGCTGTGGATGAATAGGTGATGGAGACATACCCCCGTGTACAGACCCCTGGTGGACTTGGCAACAATGGAGGACAGGCACATCATCCTCACCTATAGACTTGTCAGGGCCACAATCACAGAGCTGTGTGCCCAATTGGAGCCTGACCTGATATCTGCTATCCGTCATCCGACTGGGATCCCCCATCTTGTGCAAGTTCTATCAGTGCTCCATTTCCTGGCAACTGGTTCTTTCCAAGTGACTTTGGGCTTGGCAGCACTAATGTCACAGCCAATGTTCTCAATAGTGCTGACAAGAGTGTTGTCTGCCCTGATTAAACACATATGCAGTTACATTATTTTCCACCAGGTAGAGAATTTGGCCACAGTGAAGGCTGACTTCTATGCAATGGGACATATCCCCAACATAATTGGGGCGATTGATGGAACTCATATTGCATATATCCCCCCTGTCAAAATGAGCATGTTCAGAAATCGTAAGAATGTCCACTCAATGAATGTACAGATGGTGTGCTTGGCGGACCATTACATCTCCCATGTCAATGCTAAACATCCTGGATCGGTGCATGATGTCTTTATCCTGAGGAATAGTACCATCCCAAATGTGATGGGCCAACTACAGAGGCACAGAGTGTGGCTAATAAGTGAGCCCTGGTTCACACCCACTATATGTTGGTGTATGGGGATGGTGTGGGCCATATGAGATATTGTATGGCTAATTGTTGTCCCTCGATATTTGCAGGTGACTCTGGTTACCCCAACCTATCATGGCTACTGACCCCTGTGAGGAATGCCAGCACTAGGGCAGAAGAACGTTACAACGAGGCACTTGGGCGAACAAGAAGGATAATCAAAAGAACCTTTGGCCTCCAGAAGGCCAGATTCAGGTGCCTCCATCTAACAGGTGGATCCCTGTGCTACTCACCCAAGAAGGTCTGCTAGCTGATAGTGGCATGCTGCATGTTGCACAACCTTGCCCTGAGACGCCATGTGCCTTTTCTGCAGGAGGAGGCAGCTGGAGATGCCCATGTGGAAGCAGTGGACCCTGTGGACAGCGAGGATGAGGAGGCAGAGGATGAGGACAACAGAACAGCAGTGATACGACAATACTTGCAATGACAAACAGGTAAGACAGAGTTACTTCACATTTCATTGTCGTGATTTTTAAATTCTTTGGCACTGGCATGCTGTTATTTCCCACTTCTGTGCCCACTTACTGTACCCTTTGGCTATTCATTTTACAGATGTTGGTGCCCCACTATAGTGTGATCACTGCAGCTAACTACAGGTCTTTCCTCTGTGCACATTTACTGTACAGTTGAATTGCAACGTTTGAACCTGGTTAAACGAATGCAATTTTACAAATGTAACATACTCCATACTTGTATTTTTTCCAAGGTTGTTTATTGAAGTGCTAAGAAGAAGAGGGGCAAGTGCATTGGGATGGGGTGATGATGGAGGAAAGTCCAGGGTATTGTTCCAGTCTATTTGTAGCACAGGTGCATTGTCCAAGGGGACATAGAAGGGGAGCAATGGCAGTTCAAGGTGGACAGGGTGACGGGGTGGGACACAAGGGTGACAACCAGGAGAGTCTCATTTCCTGGCAGGGGTCTTGGCAATAGTCTTTGGCTTCTGCCTGGATCGCAGGGAACGTTTGCGGGGTGGTTCTGCTTCTGAAGGGGTAGGGGTGCTGGTGGCCTGTTGGTCCTGTGGCGGGGCCTCCTGTCCACTAACAGCAGTGGAGGTGGAAGGCAGTTCAGATGTCTGAGACTGCCTCCGTCATAATGTTGGCCATGTCTGCCAGCACCCCTGCAACGGAGACCAGGGTATTGTTGATGGCCTGCAAGTCCTACTTGATCCCCTGGTACTCTACCTCCTGCAGCCATCTGTTCTCCTGCACATTGTCCAGGATCTGGCCCATCGTGTCCTCGGAATGTTGGTAGGCTCCCAGGATCTCGGTGAGTGCCTCCTGGAGAGTCGGTTCCCTAGGCCTGTCCTCCCCCTGGCACACAGCAGTCCTCCCAGTTTCCCTGTTGTCCTGTGCCTCTGTCCCCTGAACGGTGTGCCCACTGCCACTGATCCCAGGTCCCTGATTGTCTTAGGTATGAGGTGTGCCATGGGGTCCCTGTAGAAGTGGACACACTGCTGATTGACGTGTCCTGGGGACAGAGTTATGGGTACACGCGGTGGGTGCTGTGGTGGTTTTTCCAGATGGGGGAGGCTCTTTGGTGGTGTGTGACTGGGCCTGGGTAACCGACTGTCCAGAGGTCCCTGATGGGCCAGGTTGGTCATCCAGATTCAGGCGATCAGAGCTGCTGCCATCACTGTGGGCCTCTTCAGGTGGGGGACTGGATAGTGCTGGCACCTCTTCTCCAGTGACAGTGGCTGGGATACCTGTGGGGATGTAAATGATGTGTTATTGTTTCTGTGTGTGACATATTGTGCATCAGTGGGTTGCCCTCTTTGGTTGTATTTGCCCTGGCAGCTTTCACTTGTGTAAGTTGGTATGTGGTGGGCTAGCTGATTCTCTCTAGTGTGAATGCTTTGGTGATAGGTGTTGATGCAGGGCTCTGAGTGATGTACATGCAGGGCTTGGCTTTGGAATGAGTGGGATGTGATGGTGGGGTGTGTGGGAGGTGGTGGAGTGATGGGAGTGAGGGTGAGGGTAGGTGTGGTGGTATGTGATGGCATGCAGGTAGGGGGGTGATAATAGTAGAGAGTTGACTTACCAGAGTCCACTCCTCCTCCTACTATAGCCAGGCCCTCAGGATGCATGATTGCCAAGAATTGCAACTGCTCACTCTGCCCACATCAATCCCCTCAACCCTGTGGCATCAACATCACAGCCAACCCTTCGTCCACAAACCTGTGTCCCAAGGACTGTTCAAACTGTTGTGTGCCCCACAGTACAGGGACTTGTGTTGGCCCATTACATCCCAGACAATGAAGGTCCTACAGACACTGCGAGTGGGCTCACGTGCCAGGGCACGGGCACCTGGGGGCAAGGGGCATGATAGGGAAGCTGTGGGCCAGAGGAGGAGGTTGCAGAGAGAATATCACCACGAGGTCATGCAGCAGTGGCAGGCCGACAGTTCCACCATGGCCTCCATTGCATGGGTGCTGAGAGACATCAACACCACCCTGCGTGCTTCCTCTACCCACCAGAAGGCCCCTTCCGCTAGCAACCTAACATCTGAGCTAGTGGAATGGAGGCCCTGCCAGGGGAACCACAGGCCTCAGACACCCCTCCCCCTGTAGCTGAAGAGTCCCCCCCCCCCCTGAAAACGTGGACGTCCTCCCAGACATCATGCTGGAGCAGATGCCAAGACCAAACCCTCTGCCAGGAAGTGAACCTCTCCTGATATGTCTCCCTTGTGTGACACTGAGACATCCTGTTTACTGTTCAGTGACATTACTTCATTTTTCAAAGGCACATGGACATTGGACCTGTGCAACCAACTGCTGTAGGACCTGCTCTAATGATTCCATCTACCATGACATCACTGATCAACTGTTGGACAATGTATGCCCTTTTGTTTTGCCTTGCAATATCATGATATGAACAATAAACACCATGGAACACAGCTACTGTATATGTGTTTGTAATTAAACATAAACTAATGTCATGTATGACAAATGTGGCCTGGTAATGCCCCCTTACATCTAATAGGCAGTGTAATAGGCAGCAGAGGGAGGCTTCCTCAGCTGGAGACCGTACAACAGATATATCTCAGGATAGATGTCAGAGAGGAATAAATCCTGGGCCAGACAAGGGTGCAGTCAGTATTCCAACCTGCAAAAATACCATGACAGAGAGTACCACCAGGAAGGAAGGCATAATACCACACATACCAAATATGCAGGTCATAGATGTCGTACCCACTCCAGCATACCTCCTAAGCAGGCCCCCCCAGATAATAACTATACATCACTAGGCACAGTTTATATACACTAATCACTTTAACTGTCATGTTCAACCACTTTTTCTGCTATACCTTACCAATGGATAATGGCAATGAATGCCTCATACCATAGGTATCAGAGACACTGAATAAGATACCACAGTCAGTGGGTGGAATGGCATGAAAACAGCAGAATGCAGCCAACATACCTGTATAGTGGTCTGTCCATTTGAGATGTGACTGTAGGAAACTGCAGTGAAAACACTTGTTAGAGCTGAAACACTTTTACTGTGCATCTTACATTGGTCAGTCAGCTCCCACATGTCACACATTGGGATAGGACCACATAACACCCCCACTGATGAACCAAGTCAGGAGGACAATTGTCAACAATGATTGTGGACATAAAAGACTTGAGAATCCCACTTAACATACCTGCATGTCACTGGAAGTACTGATTGATGAGCTCAGTCCTAGAGTCAGCTGCACCTCCCTCCTCTGCCTCCTCATTACTTGCCATTTCAGCATTTCCAGCCACTGATCCAGCTGCCTCACACACATCAGCTAGCTAAGGTATCTGAGGTCGCAGGGCTAGATTGTGGAGCATGCAGCGGCTAATGATTATCTGGCATACCTTTTGGGTACCTCACTGGTGTCAACAGGTAAGGAAGGTTAGGACAGCCAGAGTCACTTGTGGGCACAAATGTAGTGCCAGTGAAATTATAGGTAAAGCGACAGGGCAGATGGTGATGACAGGTGCCATAATAGTGAGACCCCTTATGATGCATACATACCAAAGAGCCAGGTCTTCTCTGTGTGTAGTCGTGCCATCATGTGTGGGACATTGCTGTTCTTTAAAATGTAGGAGTCATGCACAGATCCAGGATACTTGACTGTGACTTGTGAGATGTACTGGTGTGCCAGACACACCACCTGAACATTTATGGAGTGGTAGTTCTTCCTGTTCCTATACACCTGTTCATTGGCACTGGGAGGGACCGGGGCTAAATGAGTGCCATCAATGGCCCCTATCACATGAAGTCTGTGTCCCATATAATAAAAGTCTGCCTTCACGGAGGCCAAGTCCGCACATTGGGGGAACCTGATGTAGCTATCCATATGCTTTACCAAAGCACACAGAACACCCTTCAACACCAGACTGTACATGGGCTGAGATATCCCTGCAGTTAAGCACACTGTATTCTGAAAGAAGCTTGTAACAAGAAAGTGTAGCACTGACAAGAGTTGTACTGTGGGAGGGATGCAGTAGGGATTACATATGGCTGGCAAGAGATCTGGCTCCAACTGTGTACATAGATCCATGATGGTATGACGATTCAGACAATAGGTCTGGATGACATGCCTGTCCTCCATGGTTGCAAGGTCAACTAGTGGACGGTACACTGGTGGTTGTCTCATTCTCCTCATGGCAGGATTTCTAGGTTGAGAGGCGAGAATGTACATTGAGTAAAGCGGTTGACACATGTAAGTAGAACATGTCAAAATAACACACACCTAACACTGTAGGGCATGCGTAGCACTGCTGACATATGACAGCCATGCTGAAGCGCTTTGGACACCATCTTTGCTCCACATTGCCATACATGTAACTCGTATAGGACAAATGTCATGTGTAACTAAGCTGCACTGATCAAATTATATGTAATGGAATATACCAATATAGTGTAATCACCTGTGTGCCTCCGAGTATCTGACCAGGGCTGCCATCATATATAATGCTACATCACATCATGTCACAATTTTTTGCATTAACATGATGCCACAAAATAGGCTTACGCCGCCATTTGGGCAGTTATGTGTATGGTGCACTTCTTTTGGGATATCCATTGTTTATAGGTGCACAAAATGGTAGCAATGTCGTCATGGCGGTAGGCGGTCGCAACCGCCGTGCAACTTGTCATTGGTTAACAAAGCTGCCTGTGGCGGACTGGGGCCAATGGCGATGACGGTCCTGTATGTGGAGCCGTGACCGCCATTTTCTGCAGCCTTGCTCACTTGACTCCTGACACTGTTGCTAGCAAGACGTCCACGACCTGAGCTGCTGTGTACTCTCTGGGAGCCATCATGCCATGTCCTGCAGGTGATAGGACCCCAGCCGTCACTCCAAAAGAGCTGGAGAAGCTTGTGGAGGAGGTCTTACCATGGACAGCCATATGGAACACCAGAGGGGCAGGTGAGTCCAAAGCCATAGGGGTTGCATGTGACGGTGAATTGTGCAAGTGGAGGGAGTATATGCATGCAGAGGGCATAAAGTGAAGGAGTGTGACCAGAGAGGATAGGTATGTGTGGATCCTTGCTGAGACAGAAGTGTATTGCCCACTGTTGTTGGTATGGTGCCAGTGTACATGACATTCTTCTTCTGTCTGTGTCATCCCTGGAAATAAATGCCCATCAGAGGAAAGGGATCTGCCGTGCCATCGCCAAGCAAGTGCGGATCCTGGGGGTCCACAGCCGGCGGAACACCCATTGCCGCAAGCGGTGGGAGGATCGGAGACGCTGGACCTAGAAGACCGTGGAGGCCCAGTTGGGGATGTCCTCCCAACGAGGGAGGGCTGCCCGTCGGACCCTGACCCCCCTAATGGCCCGCATTTTGGTGGTGGCCCACCCTGAGGTGAATGGGCGTTTGAGGGCAGCACAGCAGCCACAGCTTCTTTCCTCAAAGCAATCAAATCAGTACGTAGGGTTAGCAAAATCCAGGCGTTCTCACAAACCATGCACTGTTTTTCACTCCAATAAAGTGGTTATGAGGACTCATCCAAAATTCCTCCCTAAAATCATTTCTGACATTCACGTTAATCAGACTATTTCCTTGCCTACTTTCTTTCAGCACCCTTCCACACCTGCTGAAAGGACTCAATTCTCTAGACGTTAGGAGATTTTTAAAGTTTTATCTGGACAGGACAAAAGATATACGAAAGATGGACCAATTGTTTGTGAACTATGGGTCGGTCTGTCCAAACAGTCCACATCCCGATGGATAGTATCTTGCATTCTTTTATGATATGAGAAGGCAAATAAGGTTTTGTCCGGTAGACCTAAAGCACACTCCATGAGAGGGAACGCGGCTACTGCTGCTTCAATGAGAAACATCCTGATAGCTGAAATCTGTAAAGCATCTACGTGAAGATCTGTTCACACATTTACGGAACATTATTGTTTGGAATCAGTTGCTCCAGTAGGACAGGCTTCCCTGAGAAATGTAGTTGCTTGATGTGGTCAATTGGCTGTTCCTCTGTCTTTGCCAACGCTTTTTGGGGGGATGGGCTTGCTATTCTATTCAGTGCTTATGACTATCAATGGAGATCCCCTGAGAGAGAAGGGATAGTTTCTTACCTGTAATCCCAGTTCTCTCTCAAGGGAATCTCCATTGAAGTCATAAGCAACCCTCCCGCCTCCCTGGTGGAGATGACAGAGGCGATTATTCGACCTATCTGATACTGCCACATCTCGTCAAAAAGAACTAAAGCAACTGCCACCTGCCAGGCATAATGGGATACTGGTGGTCTCTGGGCCCTTAAAGGCGCAGGCGCTTCTTTTGCATTCACATAATGGCATCCTATACTGCTACACTGTCCTTTTCCCCTTTATCTTTCTCCTTTTTAAGAAAGGGCTTGAGGGAGAGATTTAAGTATACACACACACACTTTGGTATTTGTTATCCCTTTTGTAAATGCAGTCTGCAGAAATTGACCTTTATAGCCTTCCTTATAGGCTGCACAATTTTCTTGTCTTCAGTGTTTCTACAGGCTTTCCTTAAAAAAGGCAAATATCTACACTTAAGAAGACAAACTGTGAAAAAGTGCTCCAGGATCCCCACATGTAGGTGGGACTATTCAGTGATTATGACTTCCATGGTGATTCCTCTGAGAGAGAGAGCTTGGATTACAGGTAAGTAATCATTCCGTGTTCCTGATTAGACACCATTACCTTTTAACTTGCTGAACAGAAGAATCTACACAAAACTTGAACTGTGCCCTTCAGTTTGTTGTACACCTGTGATCTTCGCTTCAGGACATCTCAAATGTCTCCTGTTATCACGACACTAAGCGGCTCAAGACCATCGAGTTGTACACCAAACAGAAGATAACTTGAAATTGGTAATTTCCCTCCAAATAGTTGAGAGTATCTCAGTATCTATGTGGTAGTTGATTGTTTTTACCAGTTTCCACATCTGTCGTGTGTAAGAAGTTTATAAGCACAAAGTGCTGAGGCAAGATTGGCCAAGGGCAATAACATCATATTTCTGTCATTTGCAAGACAAGGATGGAAAACTAACACTACAGAGAAATCTGTTACTGTGCATGAAGGGGAGGCAGCAGACTTCTATGTAGTACAGAATAAGCCCCAAACTCAGCCTTCATAACCTTGAGACATGGCTGCTGTGTGCCTGGTGTGAGAACAAATGTTGCCTTGTATGAGGACTCCATGCTGCGGCTAGAGTGGTGCTGCTTAACCAAACAAGACAAAGTACAAAGTGTCCTCATTAGTTTCTGTGCATCTCTCTACACTCCCATGTGCGAAAGTTATTTTCTAGTCGGGCCTACCAGCTAGTGGCCATGACCATTGAGGAAAGTGGTCAAGCAACCTCTTTATGGCCCTCTGCTTTTATGATGTTATGTGTTGTTCAATGTGCTCCTTTTCACCTATCTCTCCCTCTTGATTTTTATGTCTGGTCTGACCACCCTCAAGCAGTCTAATTGAAAAGATCACATAGCAAGACATGCATTGTAATGTCGGGACCCCTGACTAAAACTGCTGCTGTGAGCAACTGCAAACAGGGATTCATGATTGTTTTTTGTTGGATCATGTGCTGCTCACTGGCGGCTGATTATGGTGGTTCATGAGAGCTGAAAATCTCATCATTATGTGTTCACCAAAAAGATACAACTGCTTCTACTCATAGCATGCTGTGTCCGTTGCACAAAAGGCCACCACTGCATGGTGTTACGTATGTGCATGTAAGACGTTGCCTATGCTGAACTCTAACACTTGCTTGTACTCGTGCATCCAGTTGACATATGTTAAGAACCTCTTTCTCTATCCTAAGTCCCTTTTCCTACATCACTCCTCAAGAGGAAGTCTTGGCTGCTAGTTTTCACTAAAGCAGAATGTCAGATCCTAATTAAGAGTACCTTGACATAGATTAAGCTGCGTGGTAGGCACTCAACTTTGTCCAAGCACTCTTGAGGCCGTGTTGTCTATCGGACTGACTTAACACGTGTGACAAGTAGTGAACCATCAATAAGCTAGACTTCAGAGTATACTTCTTTCGTTAAAGAGTACAGTAACACCACAGCTAGCCAACATTTAGTGGCATCTGCATAGGTGTTCATGCTTGCTGATGATTTGAGGGCATTGGGTACATTCAGGTACAATAAGTATGCAGAACCACACGAACTAGAGCTAGTAGCTTAGCTAAGTTTAATAGCATGGAAAGAAAGAATCCTCATTCTGTATCCATTATGATGGATGAAAGAAGAGTATCCCCTGTGACATAGACCGCTTATTTGCTCCCACCACCCTTGATACTACTAAATCTGCTGTTGTGTCCTGACTGTCAAAGTTCCTGTCACTGCGGCAGCTCATGTAGGCGGAGGTGGTGCTGTGCTAGTGCTGAAGAGCAAGTTGCAGTTGCAGAGAACCATGGAATGATAGGGAGTGAACAGAGATAAACTCTGGTTTAAGAGAAGAAACTATAGAGAGCTAGTGACTTGAAAGAATGAGACGAAACTTAAGAGACTTGATTATGCCATAGAACTGAATAAACTAGAGCAAGAGACTTCCAGGTCATCCGTAAATCCAGCCCCCCAAAAAACAGAATCCCCCATTGCATCAGCTCAGCTGCTAACTTAGATTTAGGCAGGCTCGTATGTTTGATCTGTCTGGCTTTCTAGGCCACCCTGACCTCACCAGGGATCATGGCATCATGGCGTTGCACCCAGACTCAAAACATCACCTACTTGGTATTTTACTAGTCACTTTGTGTAAATTTACTACATCTATTGGTAGTATTATTCATCCTTCACAACTTGCCACCACTGTCAGCCATTTTTCAAGATCTTTGGGAAGTCCTTGTGACATTGGCTGTTCCCTCTGGACCTCAGGAGTCAAGAACCTCCTCCTGGGGCTATGATTCTCCTAATACAGTGTCGAGGATAAGTGTCGGAAGGTGATGTAGTTTTAGAGGTACCATGTGATTAAAACAGAATTTAATAGCAGTTCGCTCGTGGCAATAAACATTTGTAACTACTCAACTGGAAATTAATGGTGTGATAGAGAGAAATGAGATGAGGTGTGCGTGGGATGTTGAGCTCATTGTGGGAAGGGGATATTCATATATAACATATTTCCAGAAAAAAGATCGTGTCGTTTAATGGAAATGGGGAAAGCACACCGTGTCTCAGCTACAGCTGAGCCTCTGCATTTTAATTTCTAAATTAAGTGTCATTTTATCTGTATTAGTGTTTTATCGCTTCCTTTCAGCGTATTTTCTCATTTCGCATTAAATACAGGCAATACTTTATATTCATAATTTAGAAAAAGGATGGGGGAAGTGCTACTTCTGCAGATCAGGGCTGGAGGTAGTCAAGACCCCCTAAAGATTACTCGTTAAATCATCTTTCCATCCTCATTTTCTCTGCCGCCTCATCCTCGCTGGCCTAAGGCTCTAATACACCTGGATGTCAAGGGTCCTTAGACTTAGAGTTCTGTTCCTTGTGACACTCGAATATTTGTATACAAATGTGCAACTTTCCTTCTGTGTCTCTCCTGAAATATTGAAGGCTTGGTCTTCATTTCAAAGAGAAATGCAGTACCCGGTCTTGGCAGCAACAAAAGTAGTTGCACAGTATGTGGTACACTGTGACAAGGAACTATAGATGAGTATCACTTGCCTATGCTCTTCATCCCCAACCACCACCATTCTACCCACCCTCCTCTGCAGCCCGCCTTCCAACCCCAAATACATCTTTAATTTTTCATATTTCCTTCGCCGGACTGCCTCTGGGTATTTTGGCACCATGGGTGAGGTTCATTTTGTACACCTTTTGCTTTTCGTGTGCAGAACCTACACTGCCTTGTTTTCCTATGTTTGTTACACTCCATGTACATCACGCTAACTAGAGGAGATGGTTAGCTTTATACATGAATGAATGTAGGCTTTAAAGCCATCAAGATTACTCCATTCATTTGAATACTGGCCGAGCAATTCTGTATTTTATGCTTTCAAAGTCTATAAATTGAGTTCATTAAATTGGGGAATAATATCACCTCTTACATACAGGTTTTGAAAAGGCTGAACGCATTAGTAGTTTTCTAAGAGCTGCATACTCTGTAAGAACCGCATGCAAGATTGTTTTTCCCCCAATAATTCATTTTTTTCGCAAAATTGACTAAATTCTGGCAGGATTTGGAAACCACTTGACAGCAGAGTTAGGGCGATCACTTGAAAGGAATATAGGGAGAAATAGGTGTGTGTGAAATTTGCATGACGTGTAATTATGCAAAATTTTGCGAAAATTATGAGCAATTAACACATAATCACACAAAATGCAATCTATCATTTAGCATGCATCCTTGGATTACTGTATGACCCTAGGATGTGTTTTCACACTCGTTTTTTACAGCAAAATAGAAAGTGGCAGAAGCAGCAAGCAGGTGATCATACTCTTGCGTTATACAGGAGAGCTAGCAGGACATTTTTGCCAGAGCATAGTTATTCAATTCTCCATGATTGCTTAAGTTTAGGAATTTCACAAAAGAAATGTAACACAAACTTCCTGAAATTATATAAATTACGCAAGCATATTTTAAATTTCTTCCTTGCCTATGGGAAATTAATGTAAATGGTACATGTGTTTGTTGTTTATGCCTGTAACATTGCATAACAGGTTGGAGGATTCAGGTTTCTATATAATAGGCTTTTGGCATACTTACTCAAGAATATTTTGGAAACTGTGGTGGTAAATGTTAAGGACATTAGTTAAGTGGTATTTAAATATCTTTTTACCTGGGGGCTAGGGTGGACTTTCTGCTATATCAAAGTTAAAGGTCCTTGTACAGAGCCTATTCTTAGGCTTAATAGATCTTAAAAGGCCCTGATTCTCACATATACACACACACTCTGTCTGTATTTGTCTCTCTCTCTCTTGCTTTCTCTTGCGTATTGTACCAAGTGATGGTATTATGTGGTTTGACTGGGAGGTCTTACCATGTAATACTAACACAATATCCAAATGTGGACCACGGATTCACACTAGTAAACCTTAGCTCAGTCCTGGTAGAGTGGCAAGGAGCAGTCAGGCTACTCAGAGGGACATATTTTAGACATTTCACAGCATTAGCATGAAGTATAAGTAATTGACATTTTATCAATCAATCAATCATAGTATTTATAGAGCGCACTACGTACCCGTTAGGGTTTCAAGGCGCTGGGGGGGGGGGGGCTGCTGCTACTGGTCGAAGAGAAAGGTCTTGAGGAGTCTCCTGAAGGTGAGAAGATCCTGGGTCTGTCGCAGGGTGGTCGGGAGGGCGTTCCAGGTCTGGCGGCGAGATAGGAGAAGGATCTGCCGCCGGAGGTCTTGCGTTGGAAGCGGGGGACGAATGCGAGGGCGAGGTTGGTGGAGCGGAGTTGGCGGGAGGGGACGTAGAAGTTGAGTCTGTTGTTCAGGTAGACAGGTCCGGCGTTGTGGAGCGCCTTGTGTGCGTGGGTGAGGAGTTTGAAGGTGATCCTCTTGTCCACGGGGAGCCAGTGGAGGTCTTTCAGGTGGTGGGAGATGTGGAATCGGCAGGGAACGTTTAGGACCAGTCGGGCAGAGGCATTTTGGATGCGTTGGAGGCGTTGGATGTCTTTTGCTGAGATGCCTGTGTAGAGTGCATTGCCGTAGTCCAGTCTACTGCTGACGAGGGCCTGGGTCACCGTTTTTCTGGTTTCCGTTGGGATCCATTTGTAGATTCTATGGAGCATGCGGAGGGTGTTGTAGCAGGAGGAGGAGACTGCGTTGACCTGCTTGGACATGGTGAGGGCGGAGTCGAGGACGAAGCCCAGGTTGCGTGCGTGGTTGGTTGGTGTTGGAGGGGGTCCCAGCGCAGTGGGCCACCAGGAGTCGTCCCAGGCCAAGGGGGTTCGTCTGAGGATGAGGACCTCCGTTTTGTCGGAGTTCAACTTCAGGCGGCTTTTCCTCATCCATTCGGCGATGGACTTCATGCCCTCGTGGAGGTTAGCTTTGGCGGTGTGTGGGTCTTTGGTGAGGGAGAGGATGAGCTGGGTGTCATCGGCGTAGGAGAGAATGTTGAGGTTGTGCTGACGGGCCAGTTGTGCGAGGGGGGCCATGTAGACGTTGAACAGCGTCGGGCTGAGGGTTGAGCTTTGGGGTACGCCGCAGATGATGTTGGTGGCTTCGGAGCGGAAGGGAGGGAGTTGGACTCTCTGGGTTCTGCCGGAGAGGAAAGAGGAGATCCAGTTGAGGGCTTTCTCTTGTATTCTGGCTTCGTGGAGGTGAGTTAGTAGGGTGTGGTGGCAGACCGTGAAAATAAAGCTGATATTTATATAATTTTAGACACCAAAACAAAGTCGATACATAAAAGATAACCGGAGTTATCACTTTTAAACAATTAAATAAATTAGTACTTTGCAGAGCTGTCAAACTCTATCATTGCGGTCAATGGGAGAAAACACAGTATGCAATTGGCCACTTGTGGGGTGTGTTCCGGTGACCCCAGTTGGAGTTAAGGTCTTGCAGGCCCACAGACAAAGTCTCAACAGACGGTACAATTTTACCTGGCTCGGGGGGCCAGGATGCAGAGGTGTGCTGGTTGTCCGTGTTGCTGATAATGGGACTTGCGGTCTTGGAATGGGTATCTTAGCAAAGGGCTACTTGTAGGGCAAGTTCAATGAAGCTCTTTGGAGCTTAAGCTTGGAGTTGGCCTCGGACCAAGAATCACCAGGCAGAACAGCTCTAACACACTTAAGTGTCTCGGGTGCAGAGTTGCTCCTGGCTATCCATGATGCTGAACCGGATCCAGGGGTGCTGACTTTACCAGGTGGGACAACGCAGGCTGAAAGGAGATGCAAGGACTGGACAGCAGAGCCAGGGGGTGTATTCTTAAACAGTGACGATGGATCCTTGGGTCTGGAGCGTTGTATAAAGCAGGTAGTAGTCGGGCTGACCACCAACAAGCCTTGGAGCCAATAAGCTCAGCGTTTGGAAAGATCTTCTTCCAGAGGACCAGGGGAAACAATGCAGAATGCTGAACCTCACTGAGGACTGGGTTTACAGTTCCCCTGAAGGCACGTGACCAGTTACTTTTGGCCAGCCACGCTTCAGAGCCTGGAAGACAGTAGTTCAGTGGTCGTGGAAGTGCAGTTTCGTCCTTCCATTGTCAGGGGACTAGTCTCTCTAGTCTTTGGGAGTCCTGGTTAAGGGGTTCAGTTGCACAGGGGTTCAACTTCCTTTTGGAACTGGTCTCCGGTGCGGGGCAAGTTGAAATCCAGCGGGTGCAGAGTGGCTCCCACAGGTGCAGAGCATTGAGCCTTTCTTCGTAGAGTTCTGCCTTGCTGTGGACTTGGGTCTCTTCTTGGTTCACAGCAGATCAGAGGTTCTGGTGTCCGTGGTGCCCCTTAAGTCCTAGATTTAGAGAGTGTTAAGAGGTGTGATGACTAGTAGCCAATGAGCATCTAGTCCTGCAGTTAATCTGCCCCTGAGGTTACTACATCCGATGGGTGCATGTCACTAAACTACCTATAACCCACTATTTGTAAGTCTTTTCAAGAAGGCACAGGCCATCCTCAATGGAACACTCCAACTGACCCACCCTAGACTTGTGGTCAACCTTAAGGGAGTGTTCACCTCCGGACTAGCTAATTCTCCCATCTGCCTGCCTGAGAAGGTGCCTGGGGCAGGGGGAGGCTTTGCCCTCGAGTGGAGGACAAATTCCTTTGTCCAGCAGTGGCGGTGCAGCCTTTGAAGGTCACAGCCGTGATGGGTCTATTCACTAGCGATCGTGGATGGGTGGAGGAGCTGGACATTTGGGGTTTGCTCGTGTGCCAGCCCATGTTATCTTTTGGACTGCTGGTTACTTATGGTAGTATATATCCACACTCATCATAGAATGCACCCTGGCTCCTGAGCTATAGGAGACCTAACTTTGGGGTGACTGACTCATGTTATAGGCAGTGAGGGACTCTGCCTGAACATGGTGTGAGCAGAGTCAACTCGAGTAGATGAGCTGCTTGTACAGGGCTGACATGGCAGCCCTGCAGACTTTATAATTTTGCCCGGGTCACTGCGGGTGGCACAATCAGTGCTGAAGCCCTAGTGACCCCTTTAAAATCCTTGCCCTGGGTACCACTGGTACAATTTACTAGGACCTTATAGGAGTGGTAAAGTTCTTGCCAATTGGGTTTGCCAATTCACAGTTATGGTTTAAGAAAATGAGTACTGGCACTGGGGCCTGATTAGCAGGTTTCAGTGCACTTACAAATGAAACATTACAGCATCAAGCAGCAAAATGTGGGGGGTGACCATCCAAAAAGGGCACTGTACAACACATATGTATTTGAGTACAACTAAAGGAACCCAAGAGAAAACCTCAGCAAAAGGAGGCCTCTGACATTTCTGAACTGAGTAGTGCTTCTTGAACCTTCAGAAACAGAGGTCTTGAATTTTCAGGACCTCAACATAGAAGTACCAATATATGAAGGTGGATTGATGGAAGATTCATAGAGTTCCCCAAATTTCTCCAACTAGATTTTGCTGCTGCATTTGACTGTGGATGCTAGTAAGGTGCTCAACACCTAAGTGTGCATGTACTCTGACTCCTAAATATGATGACAGGTGGTTAGTTTGACTTAACTGACTCTTCAGTAAGTAATCTAATGCAGTACGTGCATCAGTGGCATAATTGTCCAATGTTAAATGTGAACTGGAGTGTGACCTTAGTCCACTCACAACTGTGTTTCTAAAAACATGGCTTCTACTGCACATCCGAACTACTGTAAATCACTCCCTAAATGGTGATAGCCAGGTCTCCAAAAAACTACTTCCCCACTCGCATTTACAGAGTGTTGATGATGTAATCAAAATGATTTGTGAATAGTCTGCAGTGTCCAGTAGTAGCAGCCCCACGATGTCTACCACATTCTCCTGGCATTTTGGTGGAGCGTACACTCTGAGTTTGATGTATTTCTATCTCCCTCATGTGCCTGTCACTGCGGCATACCATCATTGGATCTGCCCAAGTTTTTCTGACCTGGAATGGGAGTGATTTCTTCATTAACACAGCTTCTCTTTTTGATCAACTGATGTAGCCTGAATGGACCAACAATTGATATCTAGCCATTCCCAGAAATCTGTAATCTGCCCCCAACTTGTGTGTCTCTTCACAAAGCACTACATGTGGCTTGTATGCTTTGAAGGAGCCTGTTTGAGGAACTGCAATATTATCTCTCATTTCATCTTCTTTCTAAGACTGTTTACAGTCCACATAATTTTCAGCAGCTCTTTCCCTCCTGTATCATTATTATGTGCACCATCAAGCCTGTCTTGTGTTGTCTGGCACAGTTAGCTTTCCTATCATTGCCCTTCCCCCGTGTGGTTAGGTTTCACTGTATCTCCTAGTATTTGTCCTTTCGTCCAGCACCTTCTTAAATATGTCCACGTCTTTGTTTTTACATTTTTAAACACTAAACTGTCCATGTCTTTTAACTCTATCAAACTGCTCCCCACCCTTCGTTTCCATATGATAATTGTTGAACTCCCCCTCCCTCCAACTTCGGAAGCACCTGTGATAAAAGTTTGTTTTTCAGTTTTCTTTACCCACGTACTCCTATTTGGGCTGGTTCGAGCTGCTTTTCATTTATTTTGCTTTTTAATATTGCTTCCATCATTACGCATGCGTGTCTCTTTGTTATCCATCCTGTCGCTTTCTCTGACCACTTCTGCATCTATATCCATCTTTAGCCTTACAGGCCTTCCTTTCAGTCCCAAATCTGTCTGGCGTCTTGGTCTCAAATATTGCTGTATCCGCTATGTTGGTGTATCACAGCATTTCTGAATTGATATATGTTCTCTAAGCACTGTTGCCTTGTATTGTGTTCCCTCTTCTCCTCTGCCCTTTCCCACACTGCTTCCGGTGTGGAAATGAGCCTTTGAATTGTGAATGGCTTTTAGTTTGTAGGGAAGTAGAAACATGTAGGTAAGCTGCATGGACTCAAGCTTTTTCTGTACTTCGTCAAATGACTAACTTTGTTTCTACCACTGTTTGATTTAGCTTAAACAAAACATTCCAGCATCGCCTTCTAAAACTTCTGTTTCATTGTTGGTCTCTCTTGAGACAGCGCGCCCACTGTCAATTGCGACAATCTATTATTTCTTTAAAAAAAAAACTATTTAAAGGGGCTTTTAGGCCACTCATTACTTATCATTGGTTGAATTCATTGTCCTTCCTTTTGATTGGTGAGTGTGTACTGCTCATGTCTGATTCACATATCCGTATTTTTATTTTCTTTCCTCGAGCAAGTATTGATTGCTTTCTTGATTAGTGTACTTTTGCCTGCTTGTGCTTGGATTGTGGTACTTTTTGTGATTGTGCGTTGTTTGTTAGTATATTCTTTTTTACACACTCCCATGCCACTCTATCTCGTTTTTTAGCTGCTTTTATGCTCCTTCGTTTTTGACGTTTTGTCTAAGGTCCCCTTGCTCCTTGTTTGCTTTCGGGATTTTTCCAAACCTCACTTTCCAATAAGCTGCTTTTCTCAGGCCAGTGTTGTCTGAACTGCATAACAACACAATTTATTACATTTTATTAAACCCATATGTTGCATCATTCACTAAGGATGTGGTGGTTTATGACTGGTCCACGTTTTGGTCACATTTCATGTAACGCCTCCTTCCTTCCCAATTTGGGAAAGCCAATCTAAATTGCATGTTTTTAAATTGTACCACCTGGTCATATTGGTGCTTGACTAAATGCATGTGTATGCGTGCTGTTAGCAGGTCTTAGATTATATTGTAACACGTCGTACCATACTTCTACCATAATACACTAGATAGTAGAGGACATGAACTACCACACCATACTATACAACAACAGACCATAACATACCCTATTATGCAATGACAAACCATACTATAACATACCATGAAATACTATACATTAACAGGCCATACCATATCATACCATACTGTATAATAACAGGATATACCATAACATACAATACCACCCTAAACCATACTGTAAAATAAAAGGCCATACCATACCGTGCTGTTCACTTATGGGCCACCTCATATCATGCTATCCAAACAAGTCACCTTCATCTCCGTTTACCTCTATCTACCCCTGAGCTCTTAAATCACTTTCACCTCTGCTTGCTTCTACCCATTCCTTAACACTCAAGAACCCTCACTTCCCTTCACCTCTGCCCACCTCTGAGCCCTCAGGTCACCCTCAACTCTTTACCTCTACCCACCCCTTAACCTTCAAGTCACCCTCACCTCCTTTGACCCCTACCCACTCTAAACCCCAAGTCCCTTTTTTTCATAAAAAAGTATGTTAGTTAAAACAAAAACAAAAAACGTATCTTCTGTGGTAAAGTTCTGTGTGGTAAAGGTACAAATACTTACCTACATCGTAGTTACCTGTGTGGTAAGGATTAAGTAGTAAAGGTCCTGTATTGGTAAGGGCTGCGAGGTAAAGCTGTTTTCCCCTCAGACAGTACACACATGTTTTAGGGGCACTGTGAGTTGTTTTATACCCTTCAGTATGTTTGGTGGGCACCTTTGCCTCTTTGAAAGTTTGCACCTTTGCCCGTCACACCCTATAATTTAGGCCTGTGTGAGAAAGTGCATGCACTATCTCTTGCAAGACATTTTGTTCACTTAAAGTCCACCCATTGCTTACCATTGGATAGCTTCATTGTCACTCTCATTTCTTTGCTTCTCTTTGGTCAGCAAGTGACAGCTTTTCTTCCTGTTTGTGTGTTTGTCCCTACCCTGGAGAATGGCCCAAGTGCTGCTTCCCTTTCCCAGTGTCCTTGCACTTTCAAATGTACTTGTTTTTCACTTGCACCCCTTCCTTCTCCATTGGAGCTAGCCCTGCCCCCACCCTCTTCCTGCTTTGTTGGTTGTCCGTCTATCCCTTCCCTATTGTTGTTTGCCCTGTCCACACCCCATCCTTTTCTCACTTTATTTTCTCCAGCAGCATACTTTTATGTATTGAACCAATCAAATTTACTGTAACAACAAATGAGAACCATAATGCTCAATCATGATCCACAACGCTGTTCCCAAGAGACTCTGCAACTTCCTGTGCCTCCTCTTTCTTCACTGTTCCAAGTACCTGAGGGCTTGCTATTGCCTTTTTCCTTAAATGTTTAAGTGACTCTTTACTGCAGCTTGCTATACTGTCTTTACTTTTTGCATGGAGGGAGCTGCTGCCTCATTGTATCTGACAGAGACATCTAGCTACAGATCCCTTACCTTAGAATTATCCTCATTCATCAGACTGGATCTGGAAATGTTTCTTGAGCAGTACCTTTACTTGGCAAGAGGTGGCGTTGTTCAGTTCTGCGTATCATCGTTAACACTGGAAGTGAAGTGTGTGGTACCTATCTAGGCACCACCACAGCACACTCATATCAGTTCTTTTCTTTCCATGCTAGTCAGCGCAGATCCAGTGAGGTGCTACCCCCTGTCACTTTTGACTGACCTTTTTTACAACCTTTTTGTCAAAGATATTTGAGACTTTGTCTCCTGGTGTGGCAGGGATGTCCACAAGGAAGGCTGGTTTCAAACCGTGTGGCGACTATCATTGGCAGATCTTGGTGATGGATGCACACCTTGTCTGCCTCTGATGCCTTGAGCGCGACCATGACACCAAGATCTGCGTCGATTTTGGTACGATACACTATAAGGCAGTCCTTCAGGCTTCTTGCTGCTCAACGTGGGATGTTACGACCGTCACAATCCTGGTGGCGAGGAAGGTCCTAGGATCAGTTTCAGACCACTTCAAATGCTTGTCATCTAATTGTCTGGGTAAGTCCCCCAAATGGAAGAAGACCAAGAACTCAAAGAGGTCTTCAACTTTAACCTCCTTATCAAAACCTGGAGAGACCCTCCCTCTGACTCAGTGAGTTTTATTATGGCCATTTGCCTCATATTTGGGTGGCCTATTCAGCTGGTGGGCTCAGGACGAGCCCTTATTAGTCTTTCACAGGCAGGATCGCCCCGCACCAGTCTGGCCCCTTGGGTCCATTGATGGATCCGGTACGGCACCAGTCGAGCCATTTCGACCTTCCCCAGCATTGGCTCCATTGCCAACATTGCCGGTGCCCACCAGCAGTACACTCCCCATACTCATCCCTGACTCTGACATGGAGCTGGATGGAAATCGTCAGATGCCAGCTCTGGAGGCATGGAGACATTCCACCCAGGCAAGAGCCTGTGCCTTATTCCTATGGGCTAGGACTTGGGGATGATGGAAGGGGCCACTGGACCCTGATGAATACCTTCCCCTAGATGTCACAAAGGACACCTGGTGTGAGGATCTGGTGGATGCCAGTGGTTTGGACACCTCCCCAGATACTGGCTTGATATTTCCTCATACCGAGGCTACGTAGGAGGGTGCCCCATTTGCTATAGTGGTAAAGAGGGCGGCTGAGGTCCTGAACCTTTAGTATTCCTCTGTGGCTGTCAAGATGAACTTTTCGACGCAGGTGCTTCAGGCGGAAATCACCCCATCCGAACAGCTTCTCCCATTTAACAAAGCCCTCGCTAATATCCTACATGGGGCCTAGTCAAAGCCCTGCACAAGGTCTCCTGTGAATAGGTTGTTTGCCCGCTGCTATTGCAATGCCCCAGGGAACCCTAATTTTTTCATCCAGCACCCAACCCCGGAGAGCTTAGTGGTCCAAGCCTCAAGTTGTGGAGTATTCCCTACCACTCTACGGGACAGGAAATTCAAGATATTTTCTTCAGCCAGCCTGACACTGCACTGGGTGAATACGGCATGCTTCTTTGGCCAATACTCTCACTCACTCCAGGACTTGATTGCACAGGTGCTGCCTATGGTCTCGAGGGAGGCCCAAGCCATACTCTTCTAAGCTATTGCTGATGGGAGGGACACAGCAGAGTTTGCCACAGCGTGTGGGCTGGATATACCCAACTCACTAGGTAGAGTGGTTTCATCGTCGTTGTGTATTAGGCGCCGTGCCTGGTTGGGAACCAATGGCTCTTTGGGGGACATACCTTTTGATGGCTTCTGTCTCTTCAGAGACAAGGCGGACTCAGCACTAGAGTGCTTCAAGGACAGCATGGCTACTGCCAGGTCCTTGGTCCTTTCCTTGGCCCCATATCATCCCCAGTCAGCTTGTTCTTTCCTTTTGTGTCCACGGAAGAGACTACCAGCCGTGTCTCTACCTGCCCAGGCAGCACAGCCTGCAGGCTGCCCAACCCTTGTGTGGCTGAGGACCCGGTACTCACATACATCATGGGTCAGATAGCCAGCGGTTGGGCCAGTCCACCACCCCCAGTAGTCACAACCTCCAAGCCTCTTTAGTTTGCCCACAGACCATCATACAAAAACCTTTGGAGGGACAAATACTTGGGGCCACCATCCCCTTGCACAAACCAGGTAACTTTAGGACATGATCTGGTGACTGCCTCCCACTGACATTACCCCATTCCTTTAAAATTGGAAATAAGGGGAAAACAAGCACTTACCTGTGTTTCTCCTTCTCTCTGAGCACGTCGGCAGGCCCATACTTGGAAGAACCTATAAGAAGGAGAGAAGAAGAAAAAAGTAGAAAACATTGCAAGCCAGTACCCCTTACAATACTCTAAAATAAAAGCACTCAAGACTAAATAAGGTGTCTTTTAGTCTTCCTTCATACACCAAGCAACAAAGCAATTGATCAGTGTTGACAATCTTGGCAAGATAAACGTTTGGACTTAGCAGGAGTGTTGACCAAGATATTGGATGTGGTGTAGGAGGCCAAAGAATCTGGGTCTTTAATTTCTCCTGAAATTGTATTTTGATGGGCAGAGTGAACAATCATTTTCCTGGGCAACACCAACTTTTTCAACCAACTGTGCATGTGTCTCCTTTTAAAAAAATTTTTTTATTGCATTTATATTTCAAAATATGACATATTGCAGAGTAAAGGTACATGTGACCCACACATTTGCAATTAACTTCAATTCACAACAATAAAGATATGGGGAGGAAAATGCAGGCAAAACATTTACGTATACTTACATTGCAGAATTAGTAAGATTGCTATACAACTCACAAGCGCTCGGCAAGCTGTCCCTACACATTCATGTTACGTGGATTTAATCTGGTGCAGTAACTTGCAGTCTGGAGGGAGTGTCCATATGACCTATTCATGTATACAGGTATGTAACATGCTGAATTGAATACATACTATCACAGACCTCCATTGATTGTAATAGGGGAACCAAAGTCGAGCAGGTACGGGCACCAGTGGAGTGCAGAGATCCGCTAACATGAGCTCCCATTGTGCTGCGAGGGGATCCTTGCGTAGTCCCAGCACGTCTTCATGCCGGAGAGCCACGCACTCCGCTCTCACCCAAACAGACAGGGATTGTGCCCATGCTTCATATGTTGCTGGCTCAGGATACCACCATTTACGGGTTATAAGGCATTTGGCCATCAAGAGCCCCAAATCCAAAAAGTGGGACATAGCCTTCAACTTTTTCCCCCTGGGGAACAATCCCAGGATGCATGTCTCCCATGTCAGTAGTAAGGGCCGGTCTACACAATGCATTAAGCGCATTAGGATCGAGGACCAGTAGTGACTCAGAGTGGGGCACTACCACATCATGTGCAGAAAGTCTGCCCCTAAGTCCTGACAGCACGGACAAGTGGCGTCTGCTCGAGTAAAATACCTGTTAATTTTTTCTGGTGTAAGATAGGCTGTTTGAGTAACATAATATTGAATGAGTCGAAATCACATATTGTGCAGGACATACATGGGGGCTTCCAGTATGGTCGCCCATTCCTTGTCCATGAAAGGCCTCACCCTGTCCCCCCTCCCATCGCCCTTGCAGGGCCACAAGTGGGCCAGATGTATGGAGACATAGAGAGTCCGCTGTCCATTGTATTAAATGTCTCCCTTCACCAAATACATGCATATATTGCAGTGTGTAGTGCACCTGGGGTTCCCCCGTGAGGTCGCCCCATGCACGTTGTAAGTCATGTTTGAGGGAGCCATACAAAAGAAAGGTGCCTGAATGCAGCCCTGTGGTCTACATCAGTGTGTCGTGAGTATGTAGGGTGCCATCTGTGTAAAGATCCCTTAGGGTGTATATTTCCACTGCATGCCAGTCAGCTAGTTCTGCAGCTGATGTGATACGTGCACCACGGGGTGTCCCCAATAGTGGTATGGCTGGTGTATAGGGTATAGTATCCCTTGTGAGGTAACAGCATCTACGGAAGCAGCGATATGCTAGGTTCAGCAATATGGGCGCCGGTGCTGTGGATTTAGCACAGGGGTGAAATAAATGTAGCAGTTTACAACGTGACCACGCTGGAAGGTCAGTGGCCGTATCTGCCAACTGTCTCAAAGAGAATCAACAGGCCACCCACTGTAGCTGCACTGTAGTAGTGCTCCAAATTCGGCAGTGACAAACCTCCCAGATTCAGTGGGCGATAAAGTCTAGAGAGGGCTACTCTACAGTGGGAAGTATTCCAAATTAAATTATGCACATTCCGCTCTATGGACCAGAAGAAGGAAGCTAGGATGCACAGAGGCAGGATCACAAAATAATACAGTAGTAGAGGTAGCACTATCATCTTAACAAGGGCCACCCTGTCAACACCAGGGCAGTGCACGCTCTATTGGCGACTAGAATGCAAAAACCCAGCACTCTCAAAACAACGTAATTTATGCATTGTGCTGATATGTTGTTGTTTAACCTTTTGCATTGCAGAGTTTAATCCTGAAGACTTATTTTTAATGTGTTTACAAATACTGTTCATTTGCAATGTATTGCTGCAGGCTTTCAGGGTGTGTAAGGGTGTGGTCCCTTCCAGGGCCTTCCAGAGACTTTCCCTGCAGCATGCCTGGGTGTGGTTGTGGGCTGGGCCAAGACTCTATAAAAGGGAGCCAGCCCAGCTCCAAGTGCTCACTATTCAGAGGTCCCGGTGCAGAGCAGCAGCTACTTCCTGAGCTTCTGTCCCGATGGCCTGTTTGATCCTCCAGGTCTCTACCCTTCATTCTTCTTGGCCTAATTCTTTAATGATTAACAGATTACTTTGCGCGCTACCATTTCTTGACATTTGTATGATGATTTGACTTTGTTATTTATTGCGCGCTACCATTTCTTGACATTTATATGGTGGCTTACGAATCGGCAAGACGCGCAATTCGTTTCATAATGATTTGACTTTGTTATTCATTGCGCGCTACCATTTCTTGACATTTGTATGGTGGCTTGCGAATCGGCAAGACGCACAATTTGTTTCATGATGATTTGACTTTGTTATTCATTGCGCGCTACCATTTCTTGACATTTACATGGTGGCTTAAGAATCGGCAAAAGACGCGCGATTCGTTTCATGATGATTTGAGTTTGTTATTCATTGCGCGCTACCATTTCTTGACATTTGCATGGTGGCTTAAGAATCAGCAAAAGACGCGCGATTCGTTTCATGGTGCTTTAATCTTGTTTTTCATTGCGTGCTGTTATTTTTTGGCATTTACATCGTGGCTTACGAATCGGCAAGACGCGCAATTCATTTAATGGTGATTTAACCTTGATATTCATTGAGTGCTACCATTTCTTGACATTTTACATGGTGGTACTCAAATCGGCAAGACGCACGATTCTCTCTTCGAGCTTAATTCATGTTGTTCATTGTATGCCATTTATTCTAAGACATTTATTAGGTAATATTCGAGTTGACAAGTTGTGTTATTTGTTTCCTGAATCCATATTGTGTTATTCATGGTGCACAATCCTTTTATGGTGTTTACTATATATATGAAAATCTGCAATGTGCGCAATTCGTGTTGAAACATTTCAAGAGAACACAGAAGACCAGAGTTTCTAGATCCAATATTGCATGGTCCTAGTATGCATTCTCAAAAAAGGATTCATATGACTGGTTTAGAACTTATTCAGAATGTTTTCCTGATTCTCATGTAAAGGAAAGTACTTGAATTTGAAAGTTTCATTTAATCCATCTTGATTCCCTTACAGGTATCCGGCCATCTTGAAACTTAGTCATTTTAAGCCTAATTCTTAGGTTGTTCATGTTTTCAGAATGACTAGGCTTAGAGTCATAGTCTAGTATTGATTTCATGAGATGTAATTTTCATATTGTGTGTTTTAACCTTTTTCTTACTACAGGTCTCCTTCCCAGCTGTTCCCTTACTAATCCCCTCTTCCCGTCTTGAACTCTCTTAGCCTCTGTGATTTATCCATCAGAGTCTTGGAGCTGTTGAGTGGTGGACGTGTTGGGAACGTGCGCAGACCCCGAGGATCTGGTGACTCTGACACACCCTACCTATGACCGTCAGTGGCAATGTTTTCCAGAATGCCATCTGACGGCACAAGCTCGACACAGCACACGTCAGGTTCCCATCAAACTTATCAGACTCTATGTGATATACCTGTATGCCAAGGTATCTAAATGTGTTGGATTGCCACGCTAGGCCAGGGTAGATAGATGTGAGGCCTGGATCAGACACAGTAGGCGACAAAGGGTAAACTCAGGACTTGGCTCAGTTTACTCGCCAGCCAGATACCTTCGCATATGCGCTGAGTAATGGTATTATATAGCTGGGAAAATCTGCTAGATCTCTAATATACACTAGAAGGGCATCTGCATATAAAGAAACCACATGATTCCCATTTCCCTGTGGTATTCCCCAGGAGTGCCCCACCCTGCGTAGTGCAGCCGCAAGAGCAAAAAGCAGAAGAGATAAGGGGCATCCCTTCCGCGTGCCCCTCCTAAAGCTAATGGGGGGTGACAAGAGGCGCCCTGTTTTAGTTCTGGCTGATGGGAGCGTATACAATAATTTCACCAGCTGTATAAAACGAGGGCTGAAACCACATTTCGGTAAAACTGCAAAAAGATAAAGCCATTCCAGTGAGTCAAGTACTTTCTCCAGGTCTATCACTAAACAGCCCGCTCGTGGCCAGTGACGGGGGGCATACCTTAGCACACGTAAAAATCTATGTAGGTTAAGGGATGTCATGTGGCCCACCACAAAACCATTCTGATCTTCATAAACCAATGTAGGCACCAGTGGATCCAGTCGCATTGCAACAACTTTGGCTAGTATTTTATAATCCATGTTTAGGAGTGCAAACGGCCTGTAGGAGTGCAGACCGGTGGGGTCCTTGTGTGGTTTCAGAAGGGAGACTAGGGTGGCCTCCATTAACAGAGGGGGTACGCATCACAATGCTAAGGCCTCCTCATATAAAGCCAGCAATTTAGGTGCTAGCTGAGTTGAGTATGCCTTATAAAATTCAGCCGGGCCCATCCGGGCCAGGTGCCTTGCCATTTGCAAGAGAACGGATAGCTTCTTGCACCTCAGATAGCAAAGGAGGACCATTCAGCTCTGAACACTGCTCGGCCATGATACAGGGTAGTGGTAACTCCATGAGAAATAGATCGATATCATCTAAAGGAGGTTGGGAGTCAGTGCTATATAGGGACTCATAATGAGCGTGAAATACTGCATGAATTGAATCCTGCATGTACAACAAGTCACCTGACTGTGTTTGACTAGATATTACTGTGCTAGGGGAAGTCTCTAGGCATATCAACCAGACGAGCAAAGCTCCGGCCCTATCTGCTCTTGCATGCGTGTTGGCTGAGTGCACTGCATAATTAAAGCATCTCAATTGTTGAAGGAGTTCCGAGTGAGTTTTACACGCGGCCTGCAATTGAGTTAAGGCACTGGGGCTCCGTACCACTTCTGACTCATGCTGCAATAGTTGCCGCTTATCTGCGGACACTTCCCGGTCCAGCTGCCTGCGCACACCAATACTAAGACCTATACAGTGACCACGCAGTGCAGCCTTAAATGCGTCCCATTCTACTGAACGAGATAATGCCATATCTGTGTTAAGTTCAAAGTAACTAGCAATCTGCTGGCCAGTTGACTCGCGGAACGCCGCGTCCTCCAATGTTTCAGGATGCAGCTTCCACGTGTGGACAGGAGGCTGAGCGGTCCCACCCCAGTCGAGTTGAAGGTATTGAGGGTTGTGATTGGAATGAGTACGGCCCAGATAATCAGTCCGCACTATCGCTGGAATCAGGCCGGACGTACAGAGCAGCCTGTCAAGACAGGCATGCAAGCCATGAAGGAACGAGTAAAAGGAGTTTGCCCTGGCTGTAGAGTTATAATGGCGCCAAAAATCAGTCAGTTGCCAGTGGTGTAGCCAGATTACTAGAGAGCGGGCATTTGAAATAGCAGTGGTGTGCTTTAGCGGTGGAAAGGACCTATCCAGATATGTGTCTAATACGCAATTAAAATCCCCTCCAATGAGCCGGGGAACATCGCTCAATCATGCCAGCAACCAATTAAGTGTGCTTACAAAGGGAGCCTGATCTACATTGGGAGCATATATATTGCCAAGGAGGATGTGTTGACTGCTCAGCCGACCTTGAATAACCACATACCGGCCATCAGTATCTGTGACGTGCTCTATCAGATCAAACGTGACACCCAGTTGGACCCATATCAATACTCCCTGCCCATAGGACGAGTAATTAGTGTAATGTACCTGACCTCTCCATTTTCTTCTAAGTGCGTCTGCCTCTGAACTCATTAGGTGCATCTCTTGCAATAAAGAAATATGGGCATTGCAGCGTTTCAAGTAGGAGTATATAGCGTATCGGCGCGCTTGGGTGTGCATGCCACGGATATTCCACGTTATTACATTAACATGCGCCATCATGCATAGGACTAACAAATGGAGGTGCTGTGCATACTTGCCACGCAGCTGATAGTGTCAATGACGCACGTGAGGGAGCAGAGCAACATGTGGTAAGTAACTTCATGAGTTGCCTAGTGATGAACAGGTAAATGGGCAGGTAACAACAATCAACACAGTGTAACAATGACATAGCGAATACCAAAAGAGCAGCCCATTAGAACAAATGGCCACCCAAACAAGATGATAACAACTAAGACAAGAGTTAGTTGGCCTCACAGTAGGGGTGACCAGATGAGGGCCTACAGTATATAGCAACAGAGGGCCTGCACTGCACGCCACCTGACAGATAGACCAGTATTCATGACCATATAAGGAGTATTCTACATTGACAGCAGTTGTAATTCCATCTGTGGATATGTAGCCCGGGATGTCTGGACTGGGACAACATCCCTCACTTGAGAGTGCGGCTGCCTGTTGTAAGACACTACGCCGCTCCCGTATTCTATGTTCCAAATCTGGGACTGCAGGAGGATTTGTGTCTTCATCCTATACTGCCCCCTGCGGTTCAGTCGAGAACTGCCGTCCTCAGTTAGTTCCAACCGCACTGATCAGGTGGCACAGTTATCAGAGCTCTCGATGCAGTGCCATGCTTCCTCGGGTCTAGTAAAGAAGTGCGTGGTGTCAGCGGCCACCACACGGAGCCTGGCTGGAAAGAGGAGAGAGGAGGCAAATCCCAGATCTCGAAGACGTCGCTTCACTGCCAGGAAGTTATTTTTTAAATTTTTTTTTTTTTAATATTTTTATTGCATTTTAACTTTAGATACATTTCCAGCGTTTACAGTTCCAGGATATAATAGATCTATTACACCATTATCACACAAATTAACAATAAAAGCTTAACTAAGGTCTCGTCATATTACTTTGAGGGATTTCAAGTGTAGTTCCTGCATGTTCACTCTTACCATCTGTGTTTAATGAGCTTATGTGTCCCGGGTTAGTAGTGTCCATTTGTCGTGTCTTGTGGTTTTTACTATGAAGGGGGGAAGCCCAGTTTAGTGACAGTCAGTGGTGTTTGGGTTCCGTGGTCTTGTGTTCCTGTGTGGGGCCCTAGACCCGCGCTGGGTATTCACTGTGGGTCTTTTCTGGTGAAGGAAGTGGGCAAGGGGCTGACCATTGGCTATAGTGTTTGACTCGTCAGGCCTATTTGTAGTATAGGGATCTGTTAGGTAAATAAGTGTTTGTCTTAGGGTCACCATTTGTTCCGGTTCATGGTGGTTTCTCGTCGCTTTTGGCTTCCAATCTACTTATTAGGGTTTCCCAGACCTCGCTACCTGTATGCTATTGACCCTCCCCAGCCGATTTCCGCAGCACCATTAATTCTGCGCTAGCCCATCTCAGTGTCATGTTGTGGCAGGTTTTCAGATCCGGAGCAGAGGCCGATTTCCAGTTCATTGCTATCAGTCTTTTATACATTACGTATGCTAGGTCTGTGAATTTATGTAAATGCTTATGTTTCTTGTCTCTCTGTCTCAGGCCCAGCAAGCAGGATTTAGGGTCTGCTGTGAGCACCAACCCCGTCAGATCCGATATCTTCTCCGTTATCCCATTCCATTCCCTGTGCACCTGTGCACATTCCCAAACCATATGATAAAAGTGTGCTAGCGGGGCCTGACATCTTGGGCAGGTTGGGTCCGAGCTGGGAAGCATTTGTTTAATCCTGGCTGGTGAGAGATATGCTTGATGTGTATAATTAAATTGCGTGTAGCGAAACCTGGGGTTTCTCAATACCCCTTGTGTGTGGTGTAGCACGTTCGGCCATTCCTCTTGCGAAATCGGGGTTGGGAGGACTTCGATCCACCTTATCCGAGTATTTTCTAGGTTGGGTGCAGGGTATTTGTTCAGAGTTTTGTATAGGTTCTACACTACTTTCGACTGGCTGTCGTATTGTAGCATGTGGTGTAATGCTGAGGAGATCGCAGGTTCTTGGTTCCCTGCTAGCCACATCATCTTGATGGAGTGACATATGGCATAATATGTCATGAACTGCCCAGGATTTACTGAAGAGAGATCCTGTATCTGTTCGAAAGACATTAATTTCCCTTCTTCAAAGCAGTCACCTATCGTCTCTATGCCCGCCTCCGTCCAGGCCGCTAGCGAGCATTTTCTTTCTCCTCTTTCCCAGCCAGGAAGTACGCTCAGATGTATGAGAGGCGAGTAGGGGAGCGCGCTGCGGCCATTTTGAATATATCTCTTCCAGCATGCATGCGCCACTAGCATGAGTGGTTTGTCGGACACATCCCTCTGAGTCCTGGTGGCCAGCCAAGCAACCAAGGGTGTGCCGCACAAGTACGTCAGTACCCATTCCGATTCAGCCAGTGCGGGCCTATGTATCCAGCTCAGCATCCACTGTAGCTGTGCAGCCGCATAGTAGCGTTCAAAATTAGGGGCGCCCAGACCGCCCTCTGTCACTGGGCGCTGCAGTGTTGTAACTGCGACGCGCGCTCTGCCCCCGCACATATAAGTTGCAACAGGGCCCCGTTCAGGTCACGAAAGAAACTCCTAGGGATCAAAAGCGGCAGTGCTGCAAAATAGTATAGTAGCCTAGGTAGTATCAGCATGTTTGCTATCGCCACTCTGCCCATCGGTGATAGCGGTAGTTTACACCAGAAACTTAGCGACCCTTTTATGGAGGCTAGTGCTCTCCCCAAGTTTCCATCTCTAAGGTCCTCTGATCTGTGATATATTTGTACCCCCAGGTATTTCAATGAATCAAAACACCATTTCAATTGCCCAGTCAGGGATGTACCTCTATTTGATAGCGGCCTTGGAGACAAGGGGAACACGCACAATTTTTCCCAGTTCACTACTAGACCAGATAACACCCCGAATTCAGTCAAAAGTGAAATTACCAGCGGAATCGTCTCGGTTCCCTTCTGCAAGTATATTAAGGCGTCATCTGCATATAGAGATATTATATGTTTCACCCCATTCCTGAGTATGCCCCAGCTGTCCTCCATCAACCACAGGCGGGTCGCCAGTGGTTCCATCGCTATTGCGAATAGCAAGGGGGACAGGGGGCACCCCTGTCTAGTGCCTCTGGCAATTGGGATGCTGTCAGATACAACTCTCCCCGTTTTCACGCGTGCTTGTGGTTTGGAGTATAGTGTCTGCACCCATTGTATAAATTTAGGGCCTATTCCCATTTTCCGCATGGTGGTGAACAAGAAGTCCCACCCCAGCATGTCGAATGCCTTCTCTATGTCCAGTGAGAGCACTATTCTTCAAGCGCCCCGGTGGAGTGCCCCCCATCACTCCCAGTAATCTACGGATATTTAGAAAAGTGTTGCGTTTGGGGATGAAGCTGTTTTGGTCGTTGTGAGAAAGTAGCCTCTTTCTAGCCTTGTTACCCCCACTTTTGGCCTGTTTGTGAGTATATGTCAGGTGTTTTCACTGTCTCACTGGGATCCTGCTAGCCAGGGCCCAGTGCTCATAGTGAAAACCCTATGTTTTCAGTATGGTTGTTATGTGTCACTGGGACCCTGCTAGCCAGGACCCCAGTGCTCATAAGTTTGTGACCTATATGTATGTGTTCCCTGTGTTATGACTAACTGTCTCACTGAGGCTCTGCTAACCAGAACCTCAGTGGTTATGCTCTCTCATTTCTTTCCAAATTGTCACTAACAGGCTAGTGACCAATTTTACCAATTTACATTGGCATACTGGAACACCCTTATAATTCTCTAGTATATGGTACTGAGGTACCCAGGGTATTGGGGTTCCAGGAGATCCCTATGGGCTGCAGCATTTCTTTTGCCACCCATAGGGAGCTCTGACAATTCTTACACAGGCCTGCCACTGCAGCCTGAGTGAAATAACGTCCACGTTATTTCACAGCCATTTACCACTGCACTTAAGTAACTTATAAGTCACCTATATGTCTAACCTTTACCTGGTAAAGGTTGGGTGCTAACTTACTTAGTGTGTGGACACCCTGGCACTAGCCAAGGTGCCCCCACATTGTTCAGGGCAAATTCCCTGGAACTTGTGAGTGCGGGGACACCATTACACGCGTGCACTATACATCGGTCACTACCTGTGTATAGGTTCACAATGGTAACTCCGAACATGGCCATGTAACATGTCTAAGATCATGGAATTGCCCCCCCAATGCCATCCTGGTATTGGGGAGACAATCCCATGATCCCCCGGGTCTCTAGTACAGACCCGGGTACTGCCAAACTGCCTTTCCTGGGGTTTCACTGCAGCTGCTGCTGCTGCCAACCCCTCAGACAGGTTTCTGCCCTCCTGGGGTCCAGCCAGGCTTGGCCCAGGAAGGCAGAACAAAGGACTTCCTCAGAGAGAGGGTGTTACACCCTCTCCCTTTGGAAAAAGGTGTCAGGGCTGGGGAGGAGTAGCCTCCCCAGCCTCTGGAAATGCTTTGATGGGCACAGATGGTGCCCATCTCTGCATAAGCCAGTCTACACCGGTTCAGGGATCCCCCAGCTCTGCTCTGGTGCGAAACTGGACAAAGGAAAGGGGAGTGACCACTCTCCTGACCTGCACCTCCCCTGGGAGGTGCCCAGAGCTCCTCCATTGTGCTCCAGACCTCTGCCATCTTGGAAACAGAGGTGCTGCTGGCACACTGGACTGCTCTGAGTGGCCAGGGCCAGCAGGTGACGTCAGAGACTCCTTCTGATAGGCTCCTCCAGGTGTTGCTAGCCTATCCTCTCTCCTAAGTAGCCAAACCTCCTTTTCTGGCTATTTAGGGTCTCTGCTTTGGGAAATTCTTTAGATAACGAATGCAAGAGCTCATCAGAGTTCCTCTGCATCTCTCTCTTCACCTTCTGCCAAAGAATCGACTGCTGACCGTGCTGGAAGCCTGCAAAACCGCAACAAAGTAGCAAAAGACGACTACTGCGACCTTGTAACGCTGATCCTGCCGCCTTCTCGACTGTTTTCCTGGTGGTGCATGCTGTGGGGGTAGTCTGCCTCCTCTCTGCACTAGAAGCTCTGAAGAAATCTCCCGTGGGTCGACGGAATCTTCCCCCTGCAACCACAGGCACCAAAGAACTGCATCACCGGTCCTCTGGGTCTCCTCTCAGCACGACGAGCGAGGTCCCTTGAACTCAGCAACTCTGTCCAAGTGACTCCCACAGTCCAGTGACTCTTCAGTCCAAGTTTGGTGGAGGTAAGTCCTTGCCTCCCCACGCTAGACTGCATTGCTGGGTACCGCGTGATTTGCAGCTGCTCCGGCTCCTGTGCACTCTTCCAGGATTTCCTTTGTGCACAGCCAAGCCTGGGTCCCCTGCACTCTAACCTACAGTGCGCGAACTCCTGAGTTGTCCTCCGGCATCGTGAGACCTTCCTTTGTGACTTCGGGTGAGCTCTGGTTCACTCCACTTTGTAGTGCCTGTTCTGGCACTTCTGCGGGTGCTGCTTGCTTCTGAGTGGGCACTTTGTCTTGCTGGATGCCCCCTCTGTCTCCTCACGCAATTGGCGACATCCTGGTCCCTCCTGGGCCACAGCAGCATCCAAAAACCCTAACCGCAACCCTTGCAGCTAGCAAGGCTTGTTTGTGGTCTTTCTGCACGAAAACACCTCTGAAAGCTTCTTCACGACGTGGGACATCCATCCTCCAAAGGGGAAGTTTCTAGCCCTCTTCGTTCTTGCAGAATCCACAGCTTCTACCATCCGGTGGCAGCTTCTTTGCACCCACAGCTGGCATTTCCTGGGCATCTGCCCACTCCCGACTTGATCGTGACTTTTGGACTTGGTCCCCTTGTTCCACAGGTACTCTCGTCTGGAAATCCATTGTTGTTGCATTGCTGGTGTTGGTCTTTCTTGCAGAATTCCCCTATCACGACTTCTGTGCTCTCTGGGGAACTTAGGTGCACTTTGCACCCACTTTTCAGGGTCTTGGGGTGGGCTATTTTTCTAACCCTCACTGTTTTCTTACAGTCCCAGCGACCCTCTACGAGCTCACATAGGTTTGGGGTCCATACGTGGTTCGCATTCCACTTCTAGAGTATATGGTTTGTGTTGCCCCTATCCCTATGTGCTCCCATTGCATTCTATTGTGACTATACATTGTTTGCACTGTTTTCAATTGCTATTACTGCATATTTTGGTATTGTGTACATATATCTTGTGTATATTTGCTATCCTCATGCTGAGGGTACTCACTGAGATACTTTGGCATATTGTCATAAAAATAAAGTACCTTTATTTTTAGTATATCTGTGTATTGTGTTTTCTTATGATATTGTGCATATGACACCAGTGGTATAGTGGGAGCTTTGCATGTCTCCTAGTTCAGCCTAAGCTGCTCTGCTAAGCTACCATTTTCTATCAGGCTAAGCTGCTAGACACCCCTCTACACTAATAAGGGATACCTGGACCTGTTGCAAGGGGTAAGTACCCCTTGGTACTCACTACAAACCAGGCCAGCCTCCTACAGTCGTCGTG
Organism: Pleurodeles waltl; assembly: GCF_031143425.1. NCBI lineage: Eukaryota > Metazoa > Chordata > Amphibia > Caudata > Salamandridae > Pleurodeles > Pleurodeles waltl. The sequence goes on along the minus strand of NC_090446.1, from coordinate 1,129,905,881 downwards.
TATCAAAGTATGGATAACGGGCGCTAGCCTATTGGCCAATACTTTGCCCAGGATTTTACAGTCAGTGTTTAAGAGTGATAGTGGTCTATAGGATTTAACGTCCATAGGGTCCCGTCCCTGCTTGGGTAGGACCGCTATCATGGCTTCTCTTTGTGTGGGGGGCAACGCCATGTGGTTCCAGGCTTCCTCAAACACTTTCAGCAGGTGAGGCTTTAAATAATTTGAATATTTCACGTAGTATTCTAATGGGAGGCCGTCTATTCCCGGTGCCATATTCCTGGGCATCTGTGCTATTGCTACGTTTAATTCCGCTACACTCAACGGGGCCTCCAATTTCTCAGCGTCTCCCTGAGACAATTGTGCCAATTGGGATCCTGCCAGAAATGCGGTGAGCTGTGTAGGCGTACAGGCCGCTCGCTTGGCGTAGAGGTTTGCGTAGTATTCCCTGAACTCCCATTTATCTCCTTTTATGTGGAGGCCATCTCTCCGTTGTCTAGTTTTATGGCCCCTATTGGAGATTGTTGTCGATCCCCCTTTAGGAGCCATGCCAGCAGCCTGCCTGACCTGTCTCCCTCTGACTGCTGCTGCATCAAATAATATTTGTGGTCATGCCTACGGAGGCGAGTATCTGCTTCTTTATATTTTGAGCGCGCCTCTTGCAATACGGTGTAGGGTGCCTCCTGCCGTGCCACCGCTGTTTCCAGCACTCTCAATTCCTTCTCTAAATTACTGATCTCCGAGTGTAGAGTGTGCCTAACTCCCCAAGTGATGACATGCAGTAACCCCTGATTACCACCTTATGTGCCTCCCATTCTGCTGCCCTTGAGCTCGCGGAGTCTGTGTTGGTTTCCCAGTATTGCCTCAGCGCCGTGTCCAGTCCCTCTGCGTAAGCCTGGTCTTGGAGTACTTCTGGCTGTAAACGCCATGTGGGGATCACTGATCGAGTTCCGTCCCATTTTAATATCATTTTGAGCGGCGAGTGATCTGATAGTGTCTTAGCCAGGTACTCTGACTCACTTGACAATGTGCATATATCTGCGGAGCCCCAGATTATGTCTATTCTAGTATGCACTCCGTGGGGTATTGAGTAGAATGAGAATTCTCTCTGTTGGGGGTGTTGCGTGCGCCATACGTCATAGAGTCTCATATCTTCCGCCCATTCCTGCAGGGGGCTCTTAGCGCTTCTCTTTGTTGTACCTTTCTTGGGTGGGGTTGATCTATCCAGCGCTGCATTCGGTAAGCTATTAAAATCACCTCCCCATATGGCCGGGGCTGCAGGGTTTACTAGTAGTGCCGGGGTGAGTGCCTCCAGAAAACCCGCCAGTGCATTGTTGGGGGCATAAATCCCTATGAGCGCCAAATGCCTCCGGTCTAGTTGTCCCTCCACTATTACATATCTGCCACCTGGGTCTACTTTATGTGAGGTTCGTGTAAACGGGACGCCTCCTGCTATCCAGATCAGTACCCCCCTAGCAAACGCTGAGTAAGCTGTGCCTGTTATCTGCCCGCCGCATTTCCCACGGATTTCCTGCAGCTCAGGTTCCAGTAAGTGTGTTTCTTGTAGGATAGCTACGTGAACTCTCTGGCGTCTGAGACGTGTGTGCACCTGCGCCCTTTTGCCCAGTGTGCCCATGCCCCTGACATTCCACGTAATTATTTCATATTGGTGTGCTTGTAAAGTTGTGTGCCCAGACATGTGTCACTGTATGGTGTGTCTCCATCCTGCACCTCCCAGGGTGCGGCTTCCTTCTGGACTCCCCCCCATTCCACCGGGTGTGTATTTAAGACTGACATCCACAATGGTGTATCCTGTTCTCTGAGTTGACCTATAACGAACCCTTTAACTCCCCAAACTCCTCCCCCCGTTCTAACTATTTTCCTAAACCAACTACTAACACTTAGTGAAACACCCCACGTGCTACTATGTGGTGAGGTCTGTATCCGTTCGGATACCTGTGGGGGAGCCATATTGATATCAGATGTGGCCCTTGTGCGGAGCACACATCCTCCCTCAGACCTGGTCTGAGGGTATGTGCATATATAATTGTGGACACTCCCGATATGTTGTGTTGTGTCGTGTTAGTCACCCCCCTTTTGTTTGCCCGCAGTTATTGATCAGCAAACACAGCGGTCAAGGATTAATCGTTCAAAAGATACTCTTTATTGTCAGCACGGCTGGCGATTCAATTCCTGTTGCGGTTTCTTCTGTACCCCAGTCGCTCGCTGCCCTGTCGGGCTGAGGTATCCAGTGTATTATTTTCATTTACAGTTCATCTGCAGTTCTAGGGGTAACCTCTGGGCCCCGGAGCGCATCTGTAATCGTGGAGTCCGAGCTGGCCGATTCCGAGTCCGAGCCCTCCGAGGGGCCCGCCCTGAGTGTCTCAAAGGAGTTCTGCACTAGTAACGGAGTTTCTTTTAGCACTTCTGCTCTTTCCTCAGCTGCTTGCTTCTCCGTGGGCTGTCCCTTGTGGCGTCTCTTATTGCGTTTTCTCGATGTGGAGGGCATCCATTCCACCTCTTCATTCGCTCCTTCATTAGACAGTGCTATGCCTTTAGCATGCATGCATGCATCCAGGTTCGTGGGATGTGAACATATGGGTACGTTCTCCTGAGATCACCCTGAATTTGGCAGGGAAGAGAAGAGCATATTTGATGTTGTGTTCCCGGAGCCGTTGTTTAATTTTCATATAGGAGTTCTGTTGTTTCTGTACTTCTTGAGTGAAGTCTGTGTAAGCATGGACCACTGAGCCCTCCTGCCGGAATGGGCCTTTGCTGCGAAATTGCTGCAGTATCAAATCTCGGTCCCTATAATTCAGTAGCTTCACTATTAATTGGCCGGGAGGTTGACCCGCTAGTGGCGGTCTACCCGGGATTCTGTACGCTCGTTCGACAGAGAAGAACTTCGAAGGGGACCCGCTCAGTACTTCTTTGATTAGCCACTGCTCTATGGTTAGTTCCGGGTTCTGTTCTGGTGGGTGCTCAGGGAACTCCATGAAGCGAATATTATTGCGCTGGGATCTGCTTTCTGCTTCTTCGGCGCGCCTCCATAGGATCTTCACCTCTGCGTCCAGGCGCTGGATTTGTTTCTGGTTGTCCGAGACCATGGGGCTCGTCTTGCTCAGGGTATCCTCGGTTGTTTTCACCCTCTCTGTCAAGATCCGATGATCCACTCTGAGTAGGTTTAGATCTTGTGATACTGTGTCTATTTTTAGTTCTAGTGTGGATTTAGTGTCCATGATTGCTTGTAGCACTTTTTAAAACTGTACAGAGTGGGATTGGAGTGTACTCTCCAGTGATTGCAAGGTTAGGATTTGCTGCTGGTCAATGGGCTACGGGCCGGGCACGGTTTGTTCTTGATTTTTTGCTGACTTGGTTTTCCCGGCCATTGTTATTCCTCTTATGTAATTCCCGCAGCCAGGAAACAGTTAGATTATATGTTTCTAGAGCGAGAAAAGCGCCCCGGGAGCTCCAATCCTCTTTTCGACGTGGTATGCCTTGTTGAGGCCCCTATGTCCTGCTTCTGGTCCCTCCTTGTCTATTCTATCTGTAGGGGCTTGTGCTGGGTCAAGAATAGCTGTTGGGGGGGGGGCTTGGTGCTGCTAGTTGGGCGTTCCGGTCCCGGGGTGAGTGCAGGTGCCTCTTCAGAGTGTCTACCCCGCGCTGAACCCCCGGAGGGGGGGGGGTCAGGGCAATCCTGGTGTCCGCAATATTCTTCCACCAATATCTCCACCGCTCGTGCCTGCAGGCCCCAGCCCGTGCAGCGCAGGAAAATACGACAAGGGCGATTGTGCAGGGGGGAGGAGGGGGAAGGGGGAGAGGGGGAGCCTTCTAGTTGAGCTGCCCCCGTCGGCTGTTTTTTATCGGTTTACAGTGTTGCCCCCATTGCCTTCTTTTCGCCGTGTTGTCCCTGGGGGGAGGGGGGAGGAAGCAGTTGTTTGTCTGTTTGTCAGCCTCCAGTGGCGGGGGGGCCTGCCCCCTCTGCATTTGGGCGCTTCACCCTTGGATCGGGTGAGCGTCCACGAGGATCTGTTTTTTTGTTTTTGTTTTTTTTTCTTTCCCTGGCCCCCTGTGTGGCTCCTTTAATATTTCCTCGCGTCCGGGCCGACTGCCGTGCCCGGACGCATCTCCATTTTTCCGCAGTGCCCCCTTGCAGCTTGATGCGTTGGGGCGTTCCACCCCTTGCGGAGAGGACCGCCGGCTCTCGCCGCTCCATGCGGCTGATCCAAGGGGGAAGTGTGAAGGGGGGGAAGGAAGGGGGACGCATCGGTGAGGGGAGAAGCCGCCCCGGTGCTTGGGCCTCAACCCCCGAGCCCCCCCCCACTCCAAGGGCCCCCCGGCCCTCTACCTCCGCCGCTCTAGAGTGTTCTTTTGCTTCAACGGAGGCTCAGGCCTCCAGGGTGCTGCCATTTCGTGGCTCCGTGGCCGCGCCTCTGCTCCGGCACCTCGATCGGCTCCGGCTCCCGCGTGGGCTCGAACAGCCCCGTGGATCCGTATGCCACCCGGGGACCGGGTGCACACTGCCAGGGATCAAACTCCCTTTTCGGGAGTGCCCTGCAGGATTATTTCTGTAGGTCTGAGTCAGAGCTCCTCGTTAGGCGTCCGACTCGGTCGCCATCTTGGCTCCCCCCCCACTGCCAGGAAGTTATTGTGCTGTTTCTTCACAGCAATCGTGTAGTCTGGGAAGAACATCACTTTGGCGCTGCCCACCGCACCTACACCAACAACTGGGTCTTCTTTAACACTACGGCCCTCATTATGCCAGAGGCAGTAAATCCTGATTACCGCCACGCTGACGGCTGCCAACATACTGCCGCGGTGGCGGATATCCGTTATTCATATTATGACACACACACCAATCCGACAGAATACTGCCACATACCCAAATCCGCCAGCCCAAAGGTCATTGCTAAAGTGTTGGTACCAACACCCATACCGTTACGCCAACAAAACAACGCCCACCTCAGTATGAGACAGTAATCACCACGGCGGACATTCAATGTCGCTAAACCATTGGCGGTACATACTGCTGCGCTCAGAGTGGACACCCACAAACAAAACAACACCACGTTGGCCAATATTAAAGACACACACCTGACATTCATACTGTTAGAAATGACACCACACAAACACACCAACAGCACTATAAAACACCCACCCACAGTACCCACGACCCTTTACAAACAACAATTACTGCCAGGAGATTGACACAAACAGCACAGAGACAACTACACACACACCACTGACACCCATACATCCCTCACGTACCCCACATCACACACCCCACCACATCACCCAACACACTCTCACCAACATACAACATACAACACCCATGGCACCACAAAGGCACCCCCGTTAACTGAGGAGGAGTTAAGGATCATGGTGGAGGAAATTGTCAGGTTAGAGCCACAGCTGTTTGGAGCACAGGTACAGCAGATTTCCATTGCCCAGAAGATGGAGCTATGGCGAAGAATCGTGGACAGGGTGAAGGCCGTGGGACAGCACCCAAGAACAAGGGACGAAATCAGGAAGAGGTGGAAAGACCTACATGGGAAGGTACGTTCCATTGCAGCAAGGCACCAGCTCGCCATACAAAGGACTGGTGGTGGACCCCCACCTCCTCCCCCACAGCTCACAGCATGGGAGGAGCAAGTACTGGCATTACTGCATCCTGAGGGACTCACTGGAGTAGCCGGAGGAATGGACACAGGTAAACAACATTTATTACCTATCACCCCCCCCAATACCCGCATGCCATCTCACACCCTCACCCTCGCTCCCATCACTCCACTCCATCCCACGCACAGCACCTACACATATGACTAACCCCAATGCCAACCCCTGCATGCTATACCAAAGCATGGACAGCCCTTCCAGCCCTGCATGGACACCCATCACAAAAGCATGCACAGCATAGGGAAAGTAACAATCCCACAATACATCACCATACACAAACAAAAGGTGGCAGGGCAACAGCAACCATAGAGGGGAAGCCAGGAATGTACAGTATGTCATACACATGAAGCATAATACATCAATTACATCCCCACAGGTACCCCAGCTAATGTCAGTGGAGAGGAGGTGCCACGACTATCCAGTACCCTAACAGGAGATGCCCCCAGTGATGACAGTAACTCTGGACTTCGGGATCTGGATGACCAACCTAGCCCATCAGGGACCACTGGACAGCCGGTCACCCAAGCCCACTCACACACCACCACAGAGCCTCCCCCATCATGATCCAACACCACAGCACCCACCCAGCATACCCACACCTCTGTCCCCAGGACACGTCAATCAGCAGTGTGCCCACCTGTATAGGGACCCCAGGCCACACCTCACCCCCAAGACAATCAGGAACCTGGGGTCAGTGGCAGTGGGCACACTGTTCAGGGGACAGAGGCACAGGCCAACAGGGACACGGGGAGGACTGCTGTGCGCCAGGGGGAGGACAGGAACAGGGAACCGACTCTCCAGGAGGCACTCTCCGAGATCCTGGGAGCCTACCAACATTCCCAGGACATGATGGGCCAGATCCTAGACAATGTGCAGGAGAACAGGCGGCTGCAGGAGGGACAGTATCAGGGGATCAGAGAGGAATTGCAGGCCATGAACACCACCCTGATCTCCATTGCAGGGGTGCTGGCAGACATGGCCAACATCATGAGGAAGGCAACAGCACACCAGCGGGCCCCTACCACTAGCCAGTCCATCGACCAGCCCTCCACTTCCGCTGCTGCTAATGGGCAGGAATCGCCGCCACAGGACCCGCAGGCCACCAGCATCCCTCCCTCTGCAGAAGGTGAATCACCCCGCAAACGTTCCCTGCGACCCAGACAGAAGCCAGAGACACTTGCAAAGACCACCGCCAGGAAATGAGACTCTCCTGATTGTCCCCCTTGTGTCCCACCCTGTCACCTTGTCCACTTTGAACTGCCGTTGACCCCTTCCTATAATCCCTAGACACTGGACCTGTGCTACAAACAGACTGGAGCAATAACCTGGACTTTCCTCCATCTTCACCCCATTCCATTGCATTTCCCCCTCAATTTATGAGCACTACAATAAACACCCTTGGACACAACTCTACTATTTGTAAGTGATGTGTTGAAAATGTGTATTCTTGGAAACAGTTACATCCATTGCAAATGTACTGTACATTGTGAGAGCATAGAAATGTTAATCTACACTGTCTCACCTGTGTGTCCTTGGAAGTACTGACGGATTACTCATGTTCTGTTGTCCTTATCCTCATCCTCAGCCTCTTCATCCTCACTGTCCTCAGGGTCCACTGCTGCCACAGGGGCATCTCCAGCCTCCTCCTCCTGCAGAAAAGGTACATGGCGTCTGAGGGCCAGGTTGTGCAACATGCAGCATGCCACTACTATCTGGCAGACCTTCTCGGGTGAGTAGCACAGGGATCCACCTGTCAGATGGAGGGATCTGAACCTGGCCTTCAGGAGGCCGAAGGTCCTCTAAATGATCTGTCTGGTTTGCCTATATGCCTCATTATAATGCCCATGTGCCTCATTATAACGGTCAGCAGCCCTTGTCCTGGCATTCCTCACAGGGCGCAGCATCCACAATAAGTTTGGGTAGCCAGAGTCACCTGCAAGTATTGAGGGACAGCATTTAGCCACACACAATCCTATGGGGTTGACACCGGAGACATACACTAACATACAGTGGGTGGGGACCAAGGCTCACCTATTAGCCACACCGTGTGCCTCTGCAGTTGGCCCATCACATTTGGGATGCTGCTATTCCTCAGAACAAAGGCATCATGCACCGAGCCAGGATACTTAGCATTGACTTGGGGGATGTACTGGTCCACTAGGCACACCATTTGCACATTCAGTAAGTGGAAACTCTTATGATTCCTGAACACCTGTTCATTCTGGCGGGGGGGACAAGTGCAATATGTGTCCCATCAATCGCCCCAATAATGTTGGGAATATGTCCATTGCATAGAATTCGGCCTTCACAGTGGCCAAATCTTTCACCTGGGGGAAGCTGGGGGAAAGCTATGTAGCTACACATGTGTTTCACCAGGGCAGACAAAACTCTTGCCAGCACAATAGAAAATATTAGCTGTGAGATGCCTGCTGCCAAGCCCACTGTCACTTGGAAAGAACCAGTTGCCAGGAAATGGAGCACTGATAAAACGTGCACAAGAGGGGGGATCCCAGTGGGATGACGGATAGCTGATATCAGGTCAGGCTTCAACTGGGCACACAGCTCTGTGATTGTGGCCCTCTCCAGTCTGTATGTCAGTATTATGTGCCTGTCCTAAAATTCCACCAGAAGTCTGTACACAGGGTTATATCTCCACCTCCTATTCATCCGCAGCGGTAGGTGTCTAAGGGACACAACAGTGAGTAGGCTGTCACAACAAAACCACAGCTGCAGTCCACATGGTGCACTTTTGTATTGGGACAGTGTAAATGGCGAAGTATGTGCTGCAGTAATTGTCGATAGGCCTGTCCCCCCCCCCCTGAAATGGTGGCCGCCTGTCCTGTATGGGGGGAAAAGGTGGAAGTGAGGTAATTCCGCCGACGTTGGGGGTCGTGGCAGAAGGTGGTCTTGCACCGCCTTGCAATTCCTTATTGGATAATATGGGGCTCTATGGAGTAAAGTGGCCAATGGGGATCTACGCCAGCGGTGACGGTGTACACCGCCGCGGACATGACCGCCATTTTCTATCTGATTCCTCACCTGTTTCCTGTCCTTCAGCAGGAGAACACCTACACTGCGTGTGCTGCTGTGAGCTGTCTGGAACCTACCATGGCCTGTGTGACCGAGGCTAGGTCCCCAGCCTTCACTTTGGAGGAGTTGGAGCGATTGGTTGATGGGGTCCTACCCCAGTACGGACAGCTGTATGGGCCTCCAGACCAACAGGTGAGTACACTTTGGGCACGATGCATGTGGGAAGGATGCATGGGGATGTGTGTGCAAGTATTGTGTAAGATAGGAGGGGGAGAATGTCTAGTGTAGGTGTACATGTTTTGCGCTGGGCTATGTGTGTGCCAATGATGAGGGAAACGGGTATGGTGGGCCATATGTGTGACAGGCTTGACAGTTTGTCTAATGGTGTTCTCCTGTCTGTATTGCCTCTGCAGGTCAGCGCCCATCAAAAGAAGGGAATATGGTGTGCCATTGCCAAGGACGTGCGGACCCTGGGGGTCTATGGCAGGCGGAGCACTCACTGTCGGAAATGGTGGGAGGACCTGAGGCGCTGGGCACTGAAGGCCGCGGAGGTCCAGCTGGGGATGGCCTCCCAATGAGGAAGGGGTGCCTGTCGGACCCTGACCCCCCTGATGGCCCGCATACTGGCGGTGGCCTAGCCTGAGCTGGATGGGCGATTGAGGGCATCACAGCAGCCACAAGAGGGTTAGTACAGTGGGTATCAATACATATTTGGCTGGTGGGGTGGTATCTGGGTGTGGATGTGTGTTAGTGGGTGCCCCTAAGGCCGGGCCAGACATTGCCGCGTGGCTCATCTGAAGGGTAATGGGTGCATGGCAAATACAGGTAACCTAGCTTGTTATCAGTCCATTTCAGCCAGGGCATCGTGGGTCCCAGGAGTGCTGCAGTTGGCAGTGTGTGGTCCTCATCTTGCCTTAGTGACTAGCCATATCACTGGTAGTGCAATGCATAGTGCTTGAGCCTGTTCCCTGTGTGTGACAGTGATGTGCATGCCAATAGTGGTGTTGGTGCAGTCACTGACCAAGTGTATCCTTTGTCCCCTCCCTTTCTTCTTTTGTCATCCTGTCCTTGTGTGCATTAGCATCATCTGGCAGAGGAGCAGGGGCACCAGTGACAGAGGGAGCTGCATCCCACAGGATCCATGAGGCAGAGTCCACCGACGCCGAGGGAACCAGTGGGACGGAGAGCGAGGGGTGCACCACCGCGGAGACTGGAGGAGACAACACAGACTCAGATACCTCCTCCGATCGGAGCTCCCTGGTGGTGGTGGACACCTCTGTGACCACCCCAGCTGCAGGTACAGCCGCCACCCCGTACCAGCACCACCCTCCCAGTAGCCCCTCAGCGAGTTGCCCGTGCCCGCTCACCCAGGAGGGTGGGCATCTCCTTCGTCCCAGGCACCTCAGGCCCTGCCCCAGTGAGCCCTGCTGCCCTGAGTGAGGAGGCTATTGACCTCCTGAGATCCATCTATGTAGAGCAATCAACCATTGTGAATGCCATCCAGGGGCTGGCATCCCAGATGCAGCAATGCAATGCATTCCCGGAGGGCATTCACAGTGGATTGGCGGCCCAACAGAAATCGATTCAGGCTCTGGCCTCCTCTCTGATGGCAGCCATAGTCCCTGTTTCTACCGTCCCCGCTCCAACTACCACTTCCCAGTCCCATTCTCCTCAACCCCAACCCATCCCAGGCACACATACAGACGAGCATGCAAGACAAGACCCAAGAGTGGCACAGGCAAACACAAGCACCACACTTCATTACACAAGCACTCACGCAAACACCATACAGTTGCAGACACAACAACATCCACTGGCTCCGTTGTCTCCCCCTCCTCCTCCTGCACCTCCCTTCCAGTCACATCCATACTCACACCTGCATGCACTACATCAACATCCACCACCAGCATCACCACACCAAGCAGCACACACACCTCACTAGCAGACACCTCCACAACATCCATCCACTTGTCCCCTGTGTCCTCTCCCACCGTGTCTGTCCCCCCCTCCTAAAGGACACAAATGCGAGCACTCAGATACCCAGCAGCCATCCACCTCACACACGCACACTGCCCAAGCACCTGAACCCAAGTCCAGCAGACGTACACCTCCAACAACCACTCCCTCAACCTCCACTCCCATCCCTCCTCCCGCCCCACGCCCCTAAGAAGCTTTTCCTTGCCCAACCTGACCTCTTCCCTCCACCTCCCCCCACCCTTCCCATTGAACCAGGGTGCCAACCTGCCAGCCCAGCACCTCAGCCAAACAGTCCACGGGGATAGTGGAGGCACCTCCTAGTCATGGAGGCAGGACTATGAAGGATTCCACTCAAACAGCCAGAAAGGGGAAGGAGCCCACAATACTTGCAGCCAGGAAGGGGAAAAAGCCCACAACAACTACAGCCAGGAAGGGGAAGGAGCCACGAAAATGACAGCCAGGAAGGAAAAGTAGCCCACAACACCTACATCCAGGAAGGGGAAGGTCCCCACACCTCCTGCCATGGAGGGACTGAAGCCCTTAACTCCATCAGAGGCTGGGAGGGTGAAACCACCGCCACCAGGAGGCACCATCACCTGTTGCCACAGAGCGGCCCTCCCTACCAGCGGAGGCAGTGCAGCTATCACCACCAGCAGAGGCAGGTCAGGAGGCACCATCACCTGTTGCCACAGAGCAGCCCTCCCCACCAGATGAGGCAGTGCAGCTATCACCGCCAGCAGAGGACATGTAGGCCACCTGCCAGGGACTGCTGCACAAGGGGCCCCTCTCCAGAACCTGTGGGCATGCTCCCCAGCTCAGAGACTGTGACCTTGCACTCCCCAGCACTGACAAATGGGCATGGTACCCCCTCCAGAACCAGTGGGCATGTTCCCCACCTGAGAGACTGTGGTCTTGCACTCCCCAGCAAAGGATAATGGGCATGGAGCCCCCTTTAGAACCAGTGGTGAAGTTCCCATTTTCGGCTGAGTTTCCCCCCCATTCCCCTGAGGTGCCTGCCGACCTGCAAACTGATGCCCCTGCAGTGTTCTCTCTGGATGATGTCAGGATACAAGTTGGGCCTTGGACTGTGCCCTGTGACCTTGTGTGCCCTTATGACTTTGGACTGGGCATTGGCCCTTTATGAACATTTGTATATATTTGGTCCGTGTGGTGGGTTTTGCTATGCTAATACATTGTCAGTACTTCCGAAATCTGGTCCTTGTTTTATTGTGCCATATTTCGTGTGCCATTGGTTTAGGTCTGCAGATTGTTGTGTGTATGTTGTGTGTGTGTCTGGTGTGTGTTGTGCGTGTGTGTGACTCTTGTTTTCCTCCCTCCGTTGTGTGCTAGGCAGCTGTACTCACCGTCGTCATCTTCGTCGGCGTTGGTGTTCCAGGTGGAGCATAACGTAGAAGATCAACGGGAAGACTTGCAGTTTGGGTTGCATGGTGGCATAGTTCTTCCCTGTGTCTCTGATGATGAGTCCTTTCACTTCTGAGCTCTGTTTCTGCCAGGCTTTTGATGGCGTTGGTACCGCCCTGGAAAAGGTGGCAGATTTGTGTGTCTTAATATGTTGGGTGGTACTTTGTCTTCCGCCTGGCTGTTGACGTCTACTGCCGTGGTGAGTGTTGTTTCCGCCCTGGCGGTCGGTGTGTACATTGGCTGTCTATGGGTGTTATCACCCCCATGGTCATAATTTGGCAGTACTTACCACCAGGCTGTTGGTGGTCTTACTGCCACTATATCACTCACCACCAGGGTTGTAATGAGGGCCTATGTCTCTGTTGTGGTAATGAAGGAATTGTATCACCATCGGTCGCGGCTTGTGCCCGCTGGGGAATGTCGGGTCGGCACTCTATGCGCTCGCTCAATGAAGAAAAAACAGGAAAGCACGTTGGAGGAGAATAGTGCGCAGCCAGGCTTTGATATACTACACAAAATCATGGCCCTCGGTGCCCTTCGGCAGGTCCACTAAGCGAACATTGTTTCTGTGGGATCTGCCATCCGCATCCTCTGCACGCTGCTCCAACATTCTTACTCTGTCCGTTAGTTTCGTCAAGGAAGTTTCCAGGGTGTTCATTTTGAGCAGCAATGTTGTGACATTTTGCTCCACCAGCGTCACCCTGTCTGCCAGCTTTATATTATCTGCATGCAGTATACCCAGATCTGAGGAAACCGTGTCTATTTTGGACTCTAGTGAGGTTCGTGTGTTGTCAATGGCCAGCAGCACAGCGTCTAACTTGTCCTCTACTGCGCTGGGGCGTTCCGCATTAGCCATGGCTATCGTTGATTGTGGTGGGGACCCTCGATGTTGCAATGTAGGCAGCTGCCCTGCAGTACGCTGGCGACCCATGGCTCGCAGCACAGCGTTGACTGGGAGTTAATGAAGCAGTGCAATGTGCCCTGTGTCCACCCGTCAGCACCCCGCACTGCAGCGTATAACTTTATGGGGGCACAGCGGCAGGAGGGCTGAGCTGTTGACGATGCACTCTGCTGGCTAAAGATGGAAATATAAGGGCGTTCCACCCCCAGGAATAATCAGCCAGAGCATCTTCCAAAGTCCAGCTCCCTAAGGTCACCACACCTGTTTCATCAACAGACCCTGCGGTAGGCTGTTGGCAGGGTCTGGGGAGCCCACCATGCGTAGCTGCTACAAGTCGTACTTGCTCAGTATGACATGTCTGATGGCTGCACTACAGCGTCTGGTGCTACAATTCAGCAGATAGCCAATAGTACGACAGAGCGGGTTATGGCAGCTGCATCACCTGGGTGCGCCAACGCAGGCCCCGAACTTGTATCTGCTGCGCAGCAGCTCTTCTGCCAGGGAGGCGCCACGATGGGTCCGGCAGCCCGCCACACCTGCATCCACACCCCAGCCAGAGAGCCCGATCTGCAGGGCCCAGGCACCTCAAGCAACCCCCGCTTCCTGTCGCCTCAGCAGGAGAGCTCCCGAAGCCCCAGTGTGCTCCAAAGCCCTACGCAGTCTTCCTTCCAAGAGTGCCACTCGCTCCGCTTGAGTCAATCTGCAGATTCAATGCCAGGAGCGCCTCTGCTTTTCACTTCTGCTGATGCCGTCCGCTTGATCCCAGTCGGGCGTCCAGCTGCGAGGCGCTCCTGATGGCGCCACTGGCCAGCCCCGTGCTCAGTGCACCATTTTGTCTCCTGGGCCACGCTGCCGCTGAGAGACGTCTCAGCCACCAGCAGTCATCGGGGAAAAAAACAGGAGCTGGTGCCCGATGTTACAGCTCCTCAGCTTTCCTTCTGTGCTGCCGGTTGCTTATATCTTCTTGTGTGCCGGTCATTTCACTCAGGATAAATGAGTGGCATAGCTTAGCTCCTCTACCAGGCTTCCGCCATGTTGGCTCCTGAAGCCACCCCCCCCCCACGGCATGTGTCTCCTTATTAAGATGAACCGTAAGCTGAGAAATCTGGTCTCCTCGCAGGTGAGTCAAGGGGCCCCAGAGGTTAACAAAAGATCTTGGGAAGTTAGTATTCATTTTTAGTTCTCTTGGTAAGGCTCTGGCATCTATCAAGAAGATCTTCACCCCAAGGTTTTTCTTTGGTCCACTAGAAGGAGAGGGTGCTTTACCTGCTCCTCTGTTTCCTAATCCCCACCGAGAGGTTGTTGGAAATGGCCCTCTCTACAGGGTCACCCCCAAACTTTTTGCCTTCCTGCTCCAACCTTTTACTGGATTTTTGCTTGTTGGCCTTAGCACTCTGTGCGCTTTACAACTGCTAAACAATGCTAAAGTGTGTGTGTGTCTATAACATGGTTTGATTTGCATATACCTGATTAGCATATTTAATTTGCATGTAAGTCCCTTGCAGAGTGGTATAACATATACCCAAGGCCTGTAAATTAAATGCTACCAGTGGGACTGTAGCACTTATTGTACCACCCACTTAAGTAGCACTTTAAAACATGTCCCCATCCTCCCATTGCAGCCTGAAGGCTGTGTCCCACTGCAATTTTGACTTGGAATCTAAACTCCCTTTCCAAGCCTTAATCTCCCCTTTAAATACATATGTCACCCCTAAGGCAGGCCCTAGGTGGCCCATATGGCAGGGTGATGTTTAATTAAAAAGTGGAACAAGTACCTTTTAGTTAAACATGTCCTAGTAATGAAAAACTCCCAAATTAGTTTTCTCACTACTGAGGTCTACCCCTCCCATAGGGTAATATTGGGGATTCCTTATTAAAATTAATAAATGTGAATTCCTAAACCAAAGGTGGTAGATATATCTTGTTTCCTATCTATGATCTTGTAATGATAAGCCCTCTTTAACAGTAAAATCAGATTTGCAATTACAATTGAAAATGCCACTTTTAGAAAGTTGGCATTTTCTTGCCCTCAGCTTTTTTTGCCTGCAGCCTGCCTAAGGTCACCTGACTGGGAATAACTGACAGTTGAGACTTTGTGAATTCACCCTAGACAGTCACACAATAGGGGGATTAGCAGAGCCTAAATGGGCCATAAACTGATTTGATGTGGGGGGGGGGGAGCTAAGTACAATCCCGCTTGCAACTGAATAGGCTGGGCTCTGCCACCACATAATAGGCGTAACAACCCTGTATTGTCAGTGCAGCCAGCTTGGAGGTAGGGCAGGGGAGGCAGGAAATTCCTGGACTTTGAGATTCCTTCTGAAACGTCTCCCAACTTCTAGGAGAAGGGCGCCAGGGTACGAAAATAGAGCTCTCAGACTTGTTCCTCAGTTCACTACTGGACCTATGGAAGGACTCTCAGAGGACTTCCTGCTGCTGTGACCTGCTGTGCACTCTGCCAGACTGCTGCTGTACCTGGAAGGACTGCTTTGATGCCTAGAGTCTGTTTGGAACTTTCGGAGGACAGCCTTGCTGTACAGCCCTGCATCAAGATCTGCACTCTGAACTTCAGAAGTGACTCCAAGGGCTAGTTTAGCTGGTCTCCTTTTCAGAGCCACAGGGACAAAACAGGCTCCCACCATCATAAACCTGCACATGGACCGAGCCTGATTGAGTCTTGAACGCCCAAGAGGTCTCAATTCATTCCTGGAGCCTGGTCCATTCCTGGACCCTTGGTTGTGGTGCTAAACGTGCCCAGGTGGCCATTTTACAAAACTGAGGACTTGCTAATCTGAACCTTACATTTAAAAGAATCAGAACTCTGGTTCTACTAATTTGAGTTTCATAGTTTCAACATATACTCTATTTTTCTAAATTGGTTTGGGATTTTTATTGTGTTTTCACTATATTGCCGTTTGCTTCTGCACAAATACTTAACACATTGCCTTTAAGTTTCGCCTGATTGCTTTTTGTTCCAAACCACCCAGGGTTAAGCACAAGTTAAATTATTCACTTTTTGTGGTTGACACTGCAAGGGATTGTGGCGAGAAACATCCTTTTTTACGACTTTTTTTTTCCGAAGGTCGTGGTTAACGAAAGCGCAACACCGCTTTTTTTAACCACGACTTCGGTTTTTTGTGCCTTAACTACGTATGTTCTGAACAACGAACATGCGTGGTTAAGGTACAAAGAAGGGACTTGGCGAAGGTAAGTGTGGGTTTAGGTTTTGGGGAGGGGGTGGGGGTGGGGGGTCAGGGGGTTTTAGGTTTTGGGGTGGGGTTGGGGGGTGGGGCGTTTTTGTTTTTGGGGAGTGGGTGGGGGGTCAGGGGGTTTTAGGTTTTGGGGTGGGGTTGGGGGGGGGGGACGTTTTTGGTTTTGGGGAGTGGGTGGGGGGTCAGGGGGTTTTAGGTTTTAGGGTGGGGTTGGGGGGGTGGGGCGTTTTTGGTTTTGGGGAGTGGGTGGGGGGTCAGGGGGTTTTAGGTTTTGGGGTGGGTTTGGGGGGGTGGGGCGTTTTTGGTTTTGGGGAGTGGGTGGGGGGTCAGGGGGTTTTAGGTTTTGGGTGGGGTTGGGGGGGTGGGGTGAGGGATGTAGGGGGAATGGTGCCTATTGCTAATGATTTTATCAGGAATGCCTTTACAACGAAATATCGTTGTTAAGGCATTCGTGGTAAAATCATTAGTAGTAACAACGAGGTCGGTGTTCCGACCTCGTTGTTAAGGCAGTAGTTTTTTTTGCAGTCGTTGTTTCGTCGTACAGTCGATTGTGGCTGTTGCTGTTGTGGCACAGGAACTCACCTGAAAACCAGGCTGTCTACAGGGGCGTTGACTGTTCTCCTGACCTCCTGGGGCACCTCTTGGTGCTCCTGATTGCAACAGGAGCCCCAAAAGAGATGGGGATTTAGAAAAAGAGAGAAAGAAACACTGCACTCCTTTTCACCAGGTCCAGCCGGGTGTGGTTTTTCGTGTTATGGAGGACTGTCAGTGAAGCCCATGGAAGTTGCCTTATTGTGATGAATTACAGTATTGGTGAAGCTATGTGCTATTAAGAGAATGTTTCACAACATTCAATAAAGCATGCACTGGTCTCATTAAACAGCATTCAAAAAGGCATGCATTGATCTCATTAAAGTCGTCTAATTAGGTTATCACAGAACATCCACCTGGTAATATCGGCAACTTGGCCCTCTCTCACTTCTCACAGATTAATATATACAAAAGGTGACGAAATCTGAATGTCTCTAAACAAATTAGGAAGTTCTGCAAGTCTCTTTCATGGATCTGCACTTTAACATTAGGTTTTCTATGGTAAAACTACAACATAAAACGAGTTGCAATACCAAAAGCAAGAGAACTCAACTATAGAGTATTCCTAGCACTGAATTACATAATCACTATTAACATAAAATGAATTGCAATACCAAAAACAAGTAAACTCACACATAAAGTAATTCTAGCACTGAATTGTGTAATCACTATTAGTACAAAAAATAAACAAGTGGAAGATAGTTCTGTCACAGTTCTTAGTTACAAAACGAAAGTTGTCAAGGCCCGGAGCTAAATCTATTATTCAACCCTCATCAAGGCCCCCACTGTGTCTTTAGAAGAGGCCTTTCAAAGTCTCAAGAAAGCTAGAGTGCAATAAGTCTCAGTTTTCAGCTTTCACCAAAAACCAATAAGACCAAAATACAATTCTACACAAACAGATTCCAGACAGCATGCTCCACTTAGCTGACAGAAGTGTGTTCTTTCCAGAAGATCTCTGCTGAGGCTCTTTGCTGTCAGCAAGAGGGCGGCGGGTGGGGCCTGAAAGGGAATTCCAGAGTGCAGAGGGCTTTCCTTGCCAGACAGGAAGAAAG
The DNA here is from genome assembly GCF_031143425.1 of Pleurodeles waltl. Classification (NCBI taxonomy): domain Eukaryota; kingdom Metazoa; phylum Chordata; class Amphibia; order Caudata; family Salamandridae; genus Pleurodeles; species Pleurodeles waltl. Next base: position 1,129,888,023 of record NC_090446.1, on the reverse strand, counting down.
CCAAGCAGAGTCATGTGCACAGCAAGAGTATTTATAGCCAGCATGACTCATGTTTTTAAAAACACCTGCTCAATGGAGACCTTGGGGGCGTGGTGGTTGCCTGGCAACCAGTAAACAAGTGAACCTGACACATTTAGAAGCAGGAGGACTTGACACAGTCACATGTGTGCAACAAGCATTGGTAACGTCAAGTACATATCAAACATTGGCAATATCTATCCTGAAATGCAGACAGTACAATGACGTTACAAGCAACCCAGTGGTGCCACACGCACATGATTAAAACAATGCCCCTGAGGATGTTAACAAATTAGGCAGAGTTGTTGGGTCCTGACAGTTGCTCGACCAAGGCTCACACCCCGGTCAACTAACAACCCAATTTCTCACAGAGGTTGTAACACCAAAAGAGGTTAGTACCAAGACCAAAGCCACTTTGGATGCTTTGTATCTTCCAGAGAACACAGAAGACTGTGAAGAGTGAGAGAAGCTTCTAGAGGCAACTGATGACATTTTTTCTGTAAGTCTTTCCCTTTCTTCTCTTGTGAGTAAGGGGTCCTTTGGCCTAATTTGTGAAAAACTGAGACACCAGCATCGGACACATGGGTACCGTTCCCATATAGAGTTCTGTGGCTCACCAAGACAAAGCGGCTTCCTAGTCCTTTTCTGAAGCAGAGTCCATTCTGATATATCAGGAGGTGGCAGCTCTCGAGGAGAAAGTTGCCTTTTCACACAAATGGCTGGAACCCCTCGATACCTTCCCAAGATTTCTTGAGCAATTTGTTCTATGTGGAAAAATAGGACAAAGACTACTGTCTGGTCATCAACCTCTGGTAATTCAACAAGTGACTTGGGCCTGGCCTCTTCAAAATGGAGGGCATCCATCTACCCAACTAAAAGATTGGATGGCCAGGCTAGACCTAATGGATATATATTTGATGATCCCTGCACTTGCATCACTCCAGAGGTTTCTCCAGTTTGTAGTGACCATGTGTAGAAATTCCCAACTCCTCCTTTCGGGCTGTCGCCTGTGCTATAGTGCTTCACCAAGGTGCTGAAATTAGTGATGGAGTGACTGAGATCAGAAGGAATGTCCGTAATAGTGTATCTAGACGACATCCTCCTTATGGACAAATCTCGGCAACTGCTGTCTAATCATCTCACTACAACAGTAGGAGGTTCTAGGATTTGTAATAAACACAAAGAAATCTCACATGATACCCTCACATCATGTTCTTTTCCTGGGCTCTGCCATCAACTCTGTGAAGGCAACCCACAGCCTACTGTTGAAGAAAATTGCTATGATCAGACAAGACCTGAGGAGGGTCCTCTTCAAGCCAGGACATCCCTCCACCTCATCTTCCAACTCGTCAGCTTTATCTTGTTTTCCATCCAGGCTCTTTTTCTCTAAGCCACTACACTACAGAACACTTCAGCGTTTGAAGAAAACCTATCTCTGAAAGGGACTGACTTACTCTCAGACTGGTCCACAGCCAGAGGATGCCATAGAAAAGATCCGTGGGTGGCTGAGCCACATGGAAGCCTCAAAGGAGATGATGAACTTTGCCTCAAGCCCAGACCTTGTCATGGGGTCTGGTGCTAGTAGATTGTGCTAGGATGCAAGATATGGAGAATTGTCTACAAGCAGCAGCTGATCAGAGCAGGATTTGGTGCTGCACAACAACTGCCTGGAGCTCCTAGCAGGTTCGTTTACCGTGCTCGACTGAGGAAAAGGCAAAATGCTGCCTGTTGCTGAAGATCAAGAAGATCTCAGCTGTAGGATACATCAGTGTATCTGGGAGGGAAAAGATTGAAAACTCTGTCTGAGCTTGCCAAGGTCTTCTGGCACTTCTTGCTAGAAACTCACATAGCAGTGACAGCAGAATATCTCCTGGGATTGATTAATACGGTGGCACACAAACATTCACAACACTTACAGTACTTAAGCCTGTGGAAACTGGACCCGCAATATTCAAAGCACTATTGAGCAGATTGTGTCTGTTTTTTGTGGATTTGTTTACTTACCGCTTGGACTTCAAAATCCAGAGATACTTCAGTTGGAGACAGGATCCGGGCACCACAGCGACAGATGCCTTCCTGCAGGACTGAAGCCTAGAGAGGGGGTATGTTTTCCTGACATTTGCTATGATATTGAGTCTTGAGACAGAATCAGAGACATCAGGCGGAGTTGGTTATCATCACTGCAGTATCGAGATCTCGAGTTGGTTTCCAGTTCTGATGTAACGTTTGAGGGATTCTAAATAACACAGGTCCCCCCCCCAGTAGGATTCACTTCACAAGCACAGGAACAAGGGGGGGGCTAGGAATCAACATCGTAAACAACAGATGCCGCTTGCCTGTGTTAGATTTTACAGTGGAAATAAATCCAAAGCCGAAGTACCCAACTTGCGCTCCATATCATTTTACAAAAACCATGATTTTTATTTCATTTTTCTTTTTTAGTTATTTTCATGAAGCTTATGTTTTATCACCACTGCATTTTTATATTATCACAAAACACAAACACTAGAAAGATGAACACATAATTAAACCACACACTCTACAGCCCCTAGTTCAGATGTATCAAACACCCCCCACACACACACACACAGATAGAGTCTGTTCTTCCTTCTCCTTCCATTGTGGTGTCACCAAACTGGTGGGTGGTATGCAGCATGAGTGGTGTGATAGAGGTGAGAGTGAAAAGGAAGGGACAAATGGGGTTGTGATTTTTGTTGAATTTTGTGTTAATCTTTGTAATGTTTGTGTTTATTGTTATAATATATGAAATGCAGTAGTTATGGAATACAAGCTTTATGAAAATTGCTAAAAAAAGAAAAATGAAATAAAAAATTATGATTTTTGTAAAATGGTATAGAGTGCAAGTTGGGTCTTTCCACTTTGGATTTATTCCCTCTGTAAAATCTAAGACAGGCAAGTGGGATCTCTTATTTTGGACTTTTGGTCTGACTCATCTGCTATTGAAAGATTTTTCAAAATTCGCAGGTAAGTTCTCATCGGATGGTGGAAGAAGGTAGTTTAATGCCCATGGCAGGTCGATTACAGGGAAGATGAAAAATCCCTAAATTAGTAGACCACGCTGAAAACTTAATTAAGGCTGTCTATGCAAATGGCACAACCAAGAGATATGGATCAGCATGGAAAAGAGGGGTTTGTTGGTGCATGCAAAAGGATCTGGATCCTGTGGAGACTGAATGTGTCTTTATCTCCAATCTCCTGTCAGAAATGACTTCTGATGCACTAGCTTATATGTTAATAAATAACTTTCATTTTGCCGTTTCTGCAGGATACTTCCCAATTGAGGGCTTTTGGGTGGGGTAGCACCCCTTGGTAAGGGAATTGCTAAGGGGCATCCACCTTTCCCTAACACTGGAACCTGTTTATATCTTGGCAAGAGAATTAATATGTGAACAGGGAGAAACTTTTAAGTAAGTGCGAGTAAGTTAGCAATGCCTATGTGTCTGGTGTTTTGCCGGCGAGTGTCTGATGTGAGAGCACAAGATATTGCGGCGTATATTCAATCCGGAAAGGGTTACTTTTGTCACTTGAAGAGCAAAAACGTATTCAACTTTTAGAGATGGCATAAAGTTGTAAGTAGCTGAATGCATTTAGGCATTTGAAAGTATGACAGGAAATCCAGTCCCTGGGGAAAAGACAACTCTTCATTTCTTTGAGGATGTCATTTTCACCTCTCTCATTTTCTACTGTTTCCAGGTAGCTACACCTAGTAATGCAACAAGCAGGCATTGACATTCATCAGTTTGAAGCGCATTCAGTTTGAGGTGCTATGGATTTGAAAATGTTCATGCTTGGAGCGAGCCTAGGAGATATAATGAAGGCAGCGGATTGGTCCTAGGATTCTACCTTCAAATTATTCACTTTAAATCGGTGGTGGATGTAGTATTGCTGGTGGTAAACTTTGAACCAGCAGAATCCTTGCCTCTGGTCTTGACATAGAATAAAAATGTCTGACCTTTCATGACAGAAAGTTTAAATTCCTTTAAGCACATGGAGGCGAAGATTATCATCCCTCTGATCTAGGCACCAATCTAATTCCCACCCTCTGGGAAAGATGGAAGAGTGAGTAGCACTGTTTGTCAGAGGACTATTCCATCTCTGGTGTTTGAAGGAATAACGATAGAAAGGAAAATATTATATCACCTGGTATATTAAATTTGATGCACTGTGGACTGTATCTTGTAAATGGCAGTTTGGGTATGCCATAATTCCTGTTCTAGAAAAGGGAAAGAAGCAGGAATAAAAAGAGCCTCTAGTTCTGGAGCTTATGGTGTAAATAAAGAGGAGGCACAGAAAGTTGTACGGCCTCTTCAGAACAGAGAGAAAAATGTTGATTGGACACAAGACTGTTGTTATTTTTTCTCATGTGGTTTCATAGGAAACATAATTTGGTTCAATATGTTAAACTGTGCTGCTGCAGAAAATAAAATGAGGAAAGATTAACATAATCCTCATCTTTATGTCTTTGATAGAATTTAAACTTTCTGCCACTATAGCGAGAACACTTTCTATTTAACTTAATTTAATTGAGATGTTGATGGGAATGAGAATAGAGCCCTGACAAACACTCCATTAGGCAGAAGAGCGATGCAAAAGAGACTCATTTATCCTAACCTAATGAGTAGGGAATTTCAAGATAGGAGTCTCGCACTTTAGAATATCACTAGAGATGCCTAGGTGAGCATCTAGGATGGCTTGCACTATCCCATAACCCAGATTGTCAAAGGCTTTAGAGAAAGGAAAGAAAACAAGCAGATTGCCCATTATCTGACATCTGCAGGACATTATTGATAATTTCCTAGGTGGTTGTCTCTGGGCACTAAATCCTGCATGGTCATCACTGGGTAAATTATTAACTTAAGTTCAGCCTTTGAGTTGGTAGGTGTTCTAGTTTCCTTTCAACGTTAAAGAGGAGGCATGTGTTGAGTTTGAATTTGATTAGGTCATTTTTTGTCAGTATTGTAGTTTTTTTTAACAGTGCCTGTATATGCCTTGTGGCAACTCCTTAAGTCAGTGAAGAATTGATTACTTTTAACCAAGCAAATAGGAGGGACTGGTTCATTTACCTCACCAGAGAGGCTCAGACAGGATTCATGATATAGATGGAAGCTTTTGTGTCACTGATAGATTGGTTTAAAGCATCTAAAAAGACAACTTTGAAAGAATGTCAAGAAGAAAAGGAGGAAGTCTAGAGAAGTGTAAGTGCTTTAGTTAAGTGTGTAGTGGGGAAATTTGCTAACATTTTTTGAGAGGAAGAGCAGTCACACAATCAAAGGGTTTTGGGTGAGTATTTAACTTAGATAACTTTTTTTAGTTGACATTTAACAAGGAGATTTAACTTTTTAAATAATGTGGAAATATTTAATTTGTAGGACTTTTTTGCTTTTAATGTCACTAATTGTATAAATTCACATTTATTTGGCTATTTCTATTGGATTCACCCTAACACTCTCTCCTAATTCCGTTTGGCAGACAACCAATGATTTGAAAAATTTGTTTCAAATTTTAGTATTAATAGATGAGCTCATTAGAAACTCCCATTACTATGACTTGGATTAGAGATGCTAGATATGATCTTGAGACGCTTAATGTGATGCATATGTTATATCTTGCACAGTAATTAGCTCCTGTGTTTGACCTATGCATTGGGAATTTTGGGGTATGTTTAAGTTATTTTTCTTCTGTTATTTCACATGGTTTCTGATAAAAAGCCAATGGATTATGAAGACAGGAAGTAGTCTGTAAATCAATTTGCTTTCTTCCTAATGTAGTAGAAGTATGAGTATCAACATCACAATTATCTGAAATATGTCAGCTGATATTTGCATTACATCTTACAATAGTAGGCCACTGCCTGAATCAAAACCACTGATTTTCCTAAATGCAGATTAGTATACTAGTGGCTCACACTCTTTGGTGGGAACCAAATCTGAAACTGTTGGAAAGTGGATTATTGGTAAGGGCAGGTAAGTAATTACACTTAGCAATAGGCCACTAACCTCCACTTAGGTCCAGTTAGGTCTCAAGAAATTAAACCCAGCTCAACCCTTGGTAGCTTGGCAACGAGCGACAAGGCTTAAATTAGGAGACAAATGTGTAAAGCATTTAAAAATCACAAAACAGTAAATAAGTAAAACACAAAACACAATAAAATCTAACACCAATTTATAAACATAGAGTATATTTTTATCTTTAAAATGACACCACAATGAATAAAATTGGATAAGGGGAACTGGAGATATGAATTTTTAAAGAATGTCTATTTTCTACTATATAGAAATTAAAAGTGCCTATCTAGTCATCTTGTTGCACCTCGACCGGGGCACAGTCAAAGTTTAAGGCCGACTGCGATGGAGCCCTGCTCGGCTACAGCAAGCGGGAGGCCTCGGTCATAAGTTTACCTTTGGACTTAGTCATTTTCTTGAAGATTTTCTTCAGCAGGACGAAGTGGCCAGTCCGATTCTACCTCCACAAAGCCCTTCCTCGGATACACGTTGCGGGAGCCCTCTGTGAAGATTTCTACGTTCAGACTTAGATGATTTTTCGAGATGAAAATCCTTCGACCTGACCGAACCTGAATCTATCTTGATCCAATGTCCCTCTTTGGATACACTGTTCGGGAGGTCCTGGTCAACTTTCTACGTTCGGATGTAGACATTTTTTTGGAGATTTTCTTCCGCGGGACGAACCTGCAATTCAGGCCGGGTCGCAGTTGAGGCAATCCAGCTAGAGTTGCCACGGTGGGTCGGTCCCGCTATGGAGCTTTTTCCAAAAAGTTCTCCAATCTTCTCCAAACTTCTGGATCTTCTTCCAGATGGTCTTTTAAGGTTCTTTTGGAGTCCACAGCTCACCCTAAGGTTCCAGAAGCTCTGAGTTGCTCCTTGAGGGTGCGGACTACAACTCCCAGAATGCACCTGGCTCAAACTCCAAAACGGCCACTGGACAGTAGTCAGCTGGTCAGTTTCTTAAGGAATTGATGCAGGGGACTCTGGTTAGCTATTTTTCACCTGTAGCAAACAGGGTCCCTCCTTGACCCAGCTGAAGCTAGATAAGGTCCTTCTTGTGGTGAAGCCCAAGTGTGCAGCTGGTGCAGTTCTTCAGAATGCAGTATCCAGGTGCAGGTCAGGGGTCCATCAGGGCAGTCCTTCTCCTGATGGTCTTCCTTGTAGGGATCAGGTAGGGATCTGAGGTGTGGTGCAGCTCTGCCATATGTATCGTTGCTCCTGGGTGAAAAACAGGGGAGTCCTGGTAATCCAGTCAGATGCAGGGTCCTTCCGCCTGTGATGCGAACTTCCTGGAAAGTGTGGTAAAAACCAATCCTAGGGAGCAATATTCTTCAAAAATCCATCATGGCTGAAACTGATTTTTGGAGGTTACATCTGGCTGAGCCCACCCACTGGTGTGGCTAAAAATCTTAAACACGCCCCTCCCCTGCCCTCTCCTAATCTAATCAAGAAGGCACCTAATTGGGGTTGCAGGATGTGAGGGAGGTGCATGGTTGCTCCAAATGTCCTTCTCTGCCTTTGAAGACCAGTTTGGTAGCCCTTCCTGCTTCCCCATCTGCTGAGGTAGTTCTCCTCTCCTAGGCATGTCCTTTGTGTTCAGCCTAAGCCACTTCACACCTCATCAAGGCAGCCTGGCTAGGCTGCCAGAGGCTGGCCAATCAGAGAAGGACACTACAGAGCTGAAGTTAACAACTTTTCAGGTAGAGTTTAAAACTCTTTACCTGAACTAGTTATATTAAATCCAACAGTTGTAAGTTGTGGGATTTATTATAACAATTAATTTGATACCAAACTTTCTGACACATAAGGGGACTTTGTTAATTAAAACAAAGTCTCTCGATTTTAGCCTATGGAGGTCTTTCACTACAGTGAGGGAAAACACATTTGGCTGTTTTACCTCACCAGGGCTTATAGAACTGTTCTTATAAGGTCCCTACTTATAGGTACATAGCACCCAACCATAGGGGCATATAGGGCACACCTTAGGGATGACATATGTAGAAACAAGGTTGTTTAAGACTTTGGAAGTACTTTTAATTACAAAGTAGAATTTGCACTTAAGTTTAATTTAAAAGCAGCGAGCAAGGCAGGCCTGCCTTTAAAATGACCCCGGGCACCTCAGCAGTGCACTCATGAGTGCACTACTATCCTGGGGTCCCTAAACCTACATGCCCTACCATATACTAGGGACTTATATGTAGGTTGACATGGCCAATTATAATTAGCCAAATTTGCATACTCATTTTACACAGAGCACAGGCCCTGTGACTGGTTAGCAGTACCTAAGGCACCATCCGAGTCAGAAAAAAACCAGCAAAAAGTTAAAAATGGGGTCAAAAAGTTAGGGGGCCTCTGCAATCAGCCCTGTTTTCTCACACAAACTTTCAAACTTAGTCAGTATTAAAGAATCTCTAAGTGTAGCATGGAGGAAGGATACCTTTTTCTGATTTGTCAGTAATGACTATCAAAAGTCTCACAGTAAGGTATTTTCTGAAGAAGAATGATCAGCAGACATTTTCCTACTTACACAAAGCATGTGTTCATTTGGAACATCCCAGTCCCTATTCTTAAAGCTTTTTCCTTGTATAAGTGTGAGCCAGACAGGAAATAGCTTGATTTAGGAGGACAGAACCACTTTTTAAATTCAGAAAAGTTGGTTTTGCATTTGTAAATTACTCTGATTCAGAAAATCTTATTGTGTAATTAATCAAAATTATTACAATAAACACATTTTCTTTATGGCTACCTCTGACCTCTTAAAAGAAAATGGTCAAATTCTAATAATTTTAAAAACGCTCCTAATAAAAGAGAAACTGTAAACAATAACACAATAATAAAATACACAGTATTACACCCACAACTAAACCACTTAGAACAGTGAACACGTATGGTTCCTCATCGATGTAGGGGCTCGGACAGTGTTTACATCACGAATGGGGCACATAAAATTAATTGGTTATTGTGCCAAAAACCTTCAAACCTGCACGTGTTAACTGTAGGTGTACCCCACTCAAGAATTATATTATAGCCTCTGTACAAGTTCTGATTTTACAAACCAAGCAAAAGACACATTTGGGAAAGACGGAGGAAGAGAAAAACGAAAAAGCGTCGCAATGGAAGAGAGCAGAAAGCTGCAGGAGTGAGCTTAAGGGGCAGGGGGTGGCTTTAGATGTATTGAAGAGGCCCGAGAAGGCTTCAGGATTACGCTGCGTCAGTATTCCGTGCTCGTACATTTAAATGCAGCAGCTGCGTGTTTCAGAGGAGGGCTCTGAGCACCTGCACGTTTTTATTTACAAATGAAACACTGCACGCATCTCCTTTTAGAGAAGTGGGCTTTTTCTCCACCTACTAATGCAGGTACCTTAGGGATATGGCGAGGGATATGGATTCATTTCCTCTCCTCCTGCTGAGTGATTTGGATTTCTAGCTGCCCTGTTTTTTATCTTCTCCAGAGCAACTTTTATTGCTGTTTGGAGGCTCCATCCTGCTGTGTCTGCAGCCATTGCTGGCCCTCTCTCCAAAAGTGCCCTGGGCAAAAATAAATATACCGTCCTCACTACTGCTGGTCAGGGACGTTTTAAGGCATGGGCAAAGTGGGCTCTGGCCCAGGGCCCCAGCCTTTCACGGGGCCCCTGATAGGTCCAGCTCGACACGAGTTATATTTTAATGTGGGTGATGAGTGTCTATTATGGACATTTTGCAGAGGAATGCTGTGTTTCTGTTTCATGTGTTCAAAAGAGCTTCTTTTAGATCAAAATAGGACCTCAAGTAGGGGAAGTGGGAGGGCATCACAGAGATTATTTGCAGAAATATTAGTGAGCTGCTGCTCTCCTACAATATTGAAAACACACTTCAATATCCCTAATTATTAGATGTAAACACATTTAGAATTTGGAAAGTGTGCCTGTGCACTGACAGTGACCTGGCCAAAGAGGGAATAAAAAAGCTGAAATTGGATCCTAAATTCAAAGCTCTTCCAAAAAGGGACCCCTAAAATACATTTCACCCAGGCCCCCCAAAATCCTTAAAATGTCCCTGATGCTTGTGAATTAAATGAGGCAGTATGTCCTTTTCACATGTCATACTTTGACTGGCTATATCAAAGGAGCGACGTGCTTCAAAACACACATTTCAGCACCTCCCTCAGCTAACCTTAATCACCCACAACTTAGCTTCCTCAGATGGGTTCCAAGTTGTTTGTTGGGAAGTGGAGGGGGGGTTGATGTGTGGCGGCAGGGGGTGAAAGGTAGTTGGGAGTGCAAGGTACTGGGCTGATAGGTTGCTAAAAAAAAATTATTGCAGCACCTTAAGAATGACTTAAATGCAATTCCTGGAGCTCTGGTTTTGCCCTTCTGAAGATTGGGGCATAGGGTTTGGGCCCAGCTCGTCCATGCCGAAAGCCAGCCCTACCTGCTACTCGGTGGACCTTACCTTTGCTCCACAGACCCTGTGGACAGGTATTAAGCCTGCTACACCATAGCACCTTTCCTCTGCTCTGTAGATACTGTTTTATCAGATCCTGCTGCGTAGAAAAGTATGTGAAGTTCAAAGCAAGTAAGCGCATGTTGCGGGGCATAGCTACGTTGGTGTGTGTGGGACGGGCTGACACCTTCCCCACACAAAAATACTGACCACTGACATGGTTCACGTTTTTGAGATTCTGCAAAGGCTTGGACATTATCTATAAATAGAACTTTATGTAGAAGTGTATATTATCATGTTAAACATTCCCTTTCTGCTTTTGTTTACTTTAATTATCAATCTTGTTATATGTGTAACTGTGAACACATTTTAAATTACATTTTTCTTGTATTTACTGTTTTACGTATGAAAGGCAAAACAATACCGGCCTTAGGTGGGTTTACTATTTTTGTACTGGCTGGGAAATTAAAATTTCAGTCAGGCCTGAATGAAAACAACTATGCAGCAACCCTATGTTTGGGGTGTAAAGCCCCCCGACCCCACACATGTTTGAATATTGACCTGTAGGATATAGACCAAGGCAGTGATACATTTTAGAGAGTTTGGATTCTATTGGTGGAGGCTAGGCACTAGGGCCCATGACACACTGGCTATGCCACTGACAGCTGCCAGAAATAAAGACTCTTGGAAGTGAGGCTTTTTACATGTTTTTTCGAGTTTAATATATAACTTCTTCCTCAGTTATTGGATGTCTAGTGACATGAAACACACTGCACCTTTATCAGTACCACAGGTCGGCAGACTGGCATGATAGGATCACCTGGACCCTGATGGAGCCAGATAATTCCCAGTGGCGTAACTTTAAATGATGGGTCCCCCGCAGAAAGTGATGAGGGTCCCTGAGCGGCCCATATCTGAGATATTCATTGGCCTTGGAGTGAATGGGGCCCTCTGAAGAGCTGAGGGGCCTTATAGAGAGTTGGGGCACACGTGCACTGAAAGATTGCAGAGTTACACCCTTGAGCATTCTATTCTAAGCTATAACCAGCAAGGGCAGCTGGTAATAAGAGGCACAGTGGCATTGCCCCACTAGCAAAAACATTTAAAAAATCCACTGAGTTGCTTTAACAGGCCTAGGAGATGCTCAGTTTTGGGCAGTAATCTGGAACTCGAGGGTATCCAGCTGCACATGTGCCTTTGCTGGGTAAGGTTTTTCTGGCCCTGGAGGCACAAAGCAGCATAGTGATGTCAGCATGGAGGGCGTGGCATTTTTTAATGCCAGTGTATTTCCTTGTATTTGGGCTTCTGTTGGACTCTGTTTGAGTGGTTGAGGGGCGGAGGGGATGTACTGCAGCTGCAGCTTGGTGTATGTGTGCATGCAGGGTGATAGTGAGGGACGTGTCTGCATGACTGTAGAGTCAGTTGTGTGATTGGATGAGTGCAGGAGAGTGGTATGTATGTGTACAGGGTCAGTAATGAGAGCGCCCTGGGTGAGTGGTAAGATTGTATGAGTGCAGAATATGCCTTTTTGAGTGTTGTGAAAGGTGTACTTGTCTGAGCAAAGAGTGAGTTGTGTGACTAAGAATACAGAGTAATATGCCTTCATGAGTGCAGGATGAGTGGTGTGAATGCACTAGATGAGAGATATGACCTTGTTGGTGGTATGCTTGTGTGAATGAAGGGTGAGTAAAGCAGCTTGCAAATGTGATTGCTTGCTGAACGGAGCGATGAGTGTGAGCGCAAGGAGAGTGAAGTCTTTGTGAGTCCGTTTACTCTTTTTTCCATGTTTCCTTGAAATATATGCTGAAAATGCATCATCTGCACCCATTGTCTCTTGCATTTTCTTGCGAAGGGAAAAAACCCTCAATGCCTCTGTGGAAAATGGATTTCTTAACTTGGCGTGAGGGCTCCATTTTGTCTAACTTTTAGCTCCATTTGTTTTATGCTACGGGCAAAGTTTTATGCCTTTAGCAGCCCTGCTAATTTTTGTTTCTTACATATGTGCTGGTTTCTTAGAATTGCTTTCGAACTTTGTAGATGGCTTAACCTCCCCATGTTTTCAGAAATGTTATTTCTGTGCTTGAACATCCTGTTCTTGCGGCTCAACGGTGTTACAGGAAACGTTTGCTTGAACGTGTTTGGAAATTATGACACATGTATAGTGTGGGAAAGTGGGTACTGCAATAAGACATAGGAAGAAAGGAAAAGAGGTCAGTTGCTCTTCGCCAGAGAGTGTCATCCACTCTCTTTGGGGGTGCCCCGCTGCAGCGAAATAAAATGCTAACTTGAAGCCTACTCCAAATCCTTGTATTCTATCTTGTAGAAATTCAGCCTTTTACAAGAAGAGACTCGTAAATTTATTTCACACCCCTCTGCATATGTGATTCAAGCTTGCATTGTATATTCAGCTTAAGGGTTTCTGCCCCACCAATTTTAAAATGCACCAGCCGCCACTGATAACCGGCATAAAAATATGCAGAATTAAGGTGGTCTGAGACAAAGCTCTCAAATTTAAGTTGCAAAAGGAAAATGAGAGTTTATCAATGAAAAGTTTGACACACCAACATCAGTAGAACAAACAAGCTTTGATCAGTTTTTTAGATTCTGATTGTTGGAAATGCACAGATCATTTAATGCAGTATCAGTGGTCACCATTTGGGATGGTCACTTGAATCTGGAAGATTTAATCTCCTGCAGTAAGTTGCAACCAACTCTTGTGAAAGAGGCAGACACTCTAAAGCTGACGTAGGCCCTTTTCTGAGACAGTAGTGGGCCTGGTGCTTGTGGTGATGAGTTGCTGTTGGCACAGGCAAAGCATCACTTCTGTTCCTTTCTGTGCAGCATGAACTAAGCACAGTTTGATTCGGCTTAATTACAGCTCGTCTGCTTTTCACAATGTGATTGAGGAACTATTTTTTCTTTCCATTCCCTTTTCTGTGCTGCTGCTTCTATTTCATGCTACTTCCCCCTACCCCTGCACCTCCTTCTTGTTGCTTTTCCCTTCCCCCATTGTCGTTGCTCCCAACGTCCTCCTCTGCGCCTCCCTCATGTTGCACCTCACCCGGCTGCTTTTTTAACATATTGCACAGCAGCTTGGGCTACTGTGCAATATTGCTTGAAAAAAGCTGAATACCGCTGTCAACACTGGCCACTTGATAGCTCTTTTTTTTCTTAACTTCAAGCAATGTTGCACAGTCGCTCACACTGCTGTACAACTTGTCTAAAAAAAATGACAAAACCAATAGATCTTGCATAGATGAGACCTACTGGCTTTGCCAATGCTTGTTAATTTTGAGAGTTGTTGTAGCATTTTAATCCTTTGCAGAAATCATTGCTCTTCAAGGTTGATGAATCTTTGGACCCAACAAGTAGTGTGGTAGAACCATAAACACAATTTAAATAAAACCCCTGCTAATTTACACACCATTACCAATGTGGCCACGGAAGGAAAACTCACGTTGGAAATAAAGTTGAGGGATTTATTACAAGCACAAGCTCAAAGTCATGTAGACTATTCGCAATACTAAATTTTAAAGCTACGTAATCATTAAGGGTTGCCCAAGCCGACAAAATTAATTCAGACGAACTAGCATTAACAAAACTAAGCATTTAAGAAGAACAATACATAATGTTAGAAGGAATAGATGAGATATGGAAATCAAGTGATGTTCAGGGTTAGCAATCATCAGTCAATTCAAATTCAGCAGAGTCATCAATTTAGGCTGGGCAGTGGAAAACCCTACAACTAACTAATTCAGGAAAATACATGTGTGGGGCAAAACACATGCGGGCAAAATACAAAAAGCATAAGAGGGCAAAAAGTTGGAAAAAATAATCTCAGACTGTACGCTACTAAATACGATAGGCAAAAGATGGGCAAAAAGGGAAAGCATCATCATATCAGAATCTTGATCAAGAGTCTTCTGAAAGGGATTCAGTAAAGGTTTCTAAGTCTCAAAGGGCATCTCAAGGCAAAGCAGAGAGTAAGATACCTCTCCAGAGGGCTCAGCATTCAGATAATATTTATCAGCAAAGCATCTTCAAACATCAGGGTGGCTTCTGGGATCTCTCACAGCTGGCCAAAGTCCAACTGGGGACTGCCATATCAAAATCATAGAGCATCCTGATTCGCCAAAGGTATAAAAGTCCATGTCACGTTGAAGAGGCATCATCCAATAGTAACCGATCACATGACTCCCAAGTTGAAACACATTCTTTCATTCCCAAACTCTCCATGAGAACATCTTCCACCTGTGATACTGCACACAAGTTTCAAACAATTGTAAACAATGCCAGTCCATGTTCTACAATGATCCGCTACCAAGGGCGATAGTCTTCTCATGGGACAACAGTCTGAAAGAAAACTCATGTTATAAAATTGAATCAGCATTTCCTGCACAGTCGTGAAATACAAGCTTCAACGGACCTCACTCATGTTAATGCAAGAGGACTATAACAATCCATTTAATTAATACCTTTTAATAAAACACATGTAATATACAAAGTTATGAATTCAACATTATTAATACTTCATTAATATGAATGATACATTTCATTTCAAACGGGAAAGATTTGTTAATGCATTACATTAGATGTGGCAGGGAGGTGCATTTCGATCATTTTCTGCACACATTTTTAATTCATTAATCATTAGAAATTCAATATAGTTTCAACATGCACTAACATCATTTTTATCCCTCTAACATGTAAATTAATCGAAATGCCACCAAGGTCAAGCTCTGAAATAAAAGCAAATGTACAATTAAAATGCGTGTCAGTGCAGCTTCTACGTTTAACTGTTAGCACTGTGATTAACATAAAATTTAAATGGTCACATCCTGATGAGGTTTGTGACATGAGGGGTCCTACTACAATGTAGACTACATCAGATTTAAGAGGAAAATAGTGATTTATGACATTTCTGCTTTTACGACAAATGTCCATTCAGCACTGACTATAACAAACGACATTATCAAGGAAAAGCACTTCCTCTTTCTTCGCTGCTTATCAGCCAGATAAGTGTTTTTCCTTGATTGTCTCTTAAATTGTACAATAGAATAGAATAGAACTAGTTTACTTACTGGAATGCAAGGGTGGCTTCTTTTTTCCCCAGCAATAGTCTGTAACCTTGACCTCAGTCATTTTCTGCATCCCAGGGCTTCTGCTTTGCACTTGCGGTAGCAGGGTTTAGTGTTGCCTGGGGCTTAGGTGCACTGCATAGCTCTCACCCTGAAACATGGACATAACTCTGCAGGTATGCTCCCATTTGCTTTGTGTTTGTGGTGTTTATTTTGTCTTGCGGGCATTTGAGCTGTTTCTGAGGGCTCGCAGGAGGCTGAGGTATTGGCAGTCCACGTTGCTGCGGTGATACGCTCTCTCCACTAGCAGCACCTAAGCGGCAGGGAAAGTGTGTCTCGCTGGTATGCGCTTTTGCACTCCAAGGCGGTGAGCACTGACATTAGATGCACAAGTCTCCCATATGTGGCTCTGCCAGTCTACTGTGCACATGGTGTCTTTTCTGTAGAACCAGTTGTTGGTTTCACACCGCAGAGCTCCCCCTGTTGTCTGGCATTGGCTTGATTTTCCTGTTAAAGACCTCTTTTAACAATTCTTGGCTAATCCCACATAAATCTGTTTAATGCACTTGTCCTGACATATTAGGAGATGGAGCATTCCCAGGAGCAATTTATAGACGTGGAGGAGGATCAAGTATGCTTACCCCTCAATAAGGAGCTAATGGATGTTTTGGGTGCCTCTTTTTAGAGGACCATATTTTCTTCGCTGGAGCCCATTAACAAGCAACTTCTGTTGCTGGTGGCTCAGTTTAGCGCAAATTCCTGCAATAAGGGGTAGAGGGGATCCTGCCCTGTGGGGAAACAGAATTGAAACTTTCCTTCACGATAGCTAGGAAATTTAACATCGTTGTTTAACAGCTGGTGATGAAATGATTTATTTTTTGCCTACAATTTAATTAGGTAAATTAAGTGATTCTTTTGTGTCTTGTTGCACTTAGTGGTAGTTTTGGTTGCCTAAAGTAGCAAGTGTATTTGAATGAGTCTGTTTTACAGTATGATTGATTTGTGCAGGTATGCTTTCATTTTATGGATTAAAATATCTACTGGTAGAGTGCACTTATGGTTTCTATATTTATTCATAATGGCTATTTCTTAAATTTGTGGCGATGATCATTTCTAAAATGAAGAAGTTGAATTTTCTGTAAGTCTGTGTAAACTATTTCTAACAAAATAATTGCTTAAAATTCAGTGCAATATAACAATGTTTCACCACATGTGTGCCTTATGTTTGGGGTATTTCTGTCTGTCATTCATTTGTGGTGATGGGCATTGCTAAGCAAAAGGGAACCTTGGCATAGAAATTCTGGTATAGGTTTGAGCATAATCCACATAGCATAATCAGTTGACACTAGCTTCTTCCTTTATTGAGAAAACCTATAAAGATGCATTCTACTCTGCTTAGAACAGCGTTCAAATTTCTAATAACACGTGGGTTTGGATGCTTCAGGCTTGTTTCTAGAGCCCCCAGAGCAGGTTAAAGTTGGTCTTCATCCAGCCTTTTCACTTTATTGGTCAGACTAGAATATTCCTGAACATGCCTAGGGAAAAATTAAAGTGCTTGATTTCTATCTTTGCCTGAGAAAATTATAGCAAAATGTATTTTCCTTTTAAAAATCTGTTTTCCTGAAGAAAGTAGATTTTTGGAATAACGTTAGTGGAAAAGTAACTTTATAAAAATGCACTTTGTACTGTCTGGGCTAAAACTGGCTTAGAGCCAGCTTTGCCACTCATTTAATCTACAGAGTCCCATAAACACATCCCTGGCTGGAGTTAATAATTGCGCTCTCCAGATAATGATGGTTTGGCCTTTGGGACCAGAGCATCAGTGGTGCAGTCAAGAACCTGCCACTTAACAGAGATTAGCTATCTACCAAGGGGACAAGAGCTGCTGACAGAAAAAAATGATAGCCTCCACACTACCTCCTTTGACTTAGAGATATCATATGGTGCTGACAGGATCTACTGCCATTCATTCCCATAACGCCCCTAAACTCTTGGGCTTCATTTCCAGCGGGGGGAATAATTGATTTACATTCACAGAGGGAGCATACCTCTTCTAAATAGGGGCATTGACTAGCAAAAGAAAGAGCCCTTTCTGATGGACAAATGGGTTAGCCATTTTGGATTAAGAGCTTCTGAGATTTTTTTATACTAAAGTGAAAACGAAGTGCTATACAAAAGAGAAGGGCATAGGACAAGAAACTAGACCAGGTTGTACAAAATAAGACTCGCACCTGACCATCACATCCTCAGAACATTCCTGGCTTGGGAAAACTCTGCCTGAAGAAGGAGGCCCTGCTCGAAGAAACATTATCCAAGCACTCCTGGTTGCATCTAGGGACTGGAACTGCTCTCCAACAGTCCTTTTGTTGACCTCCTATTTTCCTGTCAAATGACAAAAAAGCAGGAGCACTCCTGTCTCCAAGAGAGCCCAACTGAATACAGGCATCTGGTTCTTGCAAGAGCTCTATCTCTAGAGAGATCTGATGCTTGGAGGCCTACATGGAGTACTTTCAGACTTCAGGATTGACCAAAAATAACTTTACTAGCAGTTGCAGAAACTTTGGACTGAGTCATTTTTTCAGTTGCAGAAGATCGCAGCAATGTGCTTAGGCTTGCCCAAGGGTGTCACGCCCTGGGTGGACAAGTAAACCAGGTTTGTACTAAAAGGAACTTTTTGCTACACAGAAAACTGGGTAAGCAGTACCAGGCAGTAAAGTTACCCTTCCTCTATAGAGAGGCTCAACTGCAACTTACTGCCTTGCCTCACTGAAGGATTTTGAGAACCAAAAAGTGACTATGTCCAAAGGTAAACACTTGCACTGGAGTGAGGTGGTAAATCTCTTGCAGTAGCTGAACGACCTGGGAAGCTACAAAATTCAATTTGTCCACTTGGAGATTTTGGTGCCGAATGCGAGAGCTTCAGCAGAGTCTCTTTAACAAAGTGTCTAACTTTGAGGGCCCCTCACCAGCTTCAGCCATGGACTTTGCCCAGATGGATAATTCCGACTTCCAAAATGTAGGCTAGGTCAGAAGGTAAAGGTTTTGATTGGGACGGCCCCCATGGTGTATCTAATCTCCACGCCATTACAATTGGCCTGAAGTCGCACCTAGTTCTGATCAACCGCAAACTGATATACAGTGGCTCTTTGCTTTTTCTAGGTGCCTTTTGCCTTAAAACTTTAAAAATCATAACTCCAGTTCCCTTTATCTGCTTTTAATTTTTTAGGTGTATTTTGCTTATTCATCTTTTATCTATCTCTCTACATTGATTTGAGATTTATCTTGTGTTGTTTTCTGGACTTTAAAATTGGTTTTTCAGTTCTGCTTGAACCTAACAGGCATTTCTATGGGGGATTGGCCTCTGCCTGTGGCTACCAGGGGCTGGAAAGAGTTTCATAGGCACTTATGCTCAGACCTAACCTAGATGTATTTATCAAGTAAATAAGGATTCCCTCTCCTAAAAATAATAACCTGCTTTCTGGCAGGAGTATTGTAGATATAGGGTACTGGTACAAAAGAGGCTTGCAGTGCTCTGAAGCTGAAAGAGTTAGATTTGGAGCAGTACAGGAACCTCTTGGCCCTTCCCAATGCACAAGGTATCTGATAGAGACCTCTAGCCTCAGATTCCTTACCTTAGAATAATCCCCAGGCATTGGACTGGATCTGGTAGGTGACATTGCTCGGCTCCACATGTGTTGTTGCCATTATCCGCACTGGAAGTCATGTGCATGGTACCTATATAGGCGCCACCTCAGCGGGCTGATGTCAGTTCTTTACTTTTCACACCAGACAGCACTGATCCAATCTGAGTTGCGGCTCAGTCACTTTTTGACTGACTTTTTTATTCTGGTGTGAAGATAAGTCACCCAAGAAACCAGATAGTCTTAAACCTTGTGAAGCTTGTTACATGCAAATGTCAGTGACAGATCCCACTGGGTGTGCTTGTAGTGCTTTGAGCTGAACCCTGACTCCAGGACCTGCAAGGACTGCCGTGCCATGCACCCCAAGGCGCTGTCGGAGTGATCCTACAAGCTGCTCACTGCCCTATATCAGTTGACTTTGCAACACTCAAAGTCCAGTCCATGTGGTGGGTCCTGGGACCATTCACAAAGTCTGTTCCGATGTTCATTGTCGCATTCCATGTCATTGAGTGAGTCCCTCAAGCATAAAAAGTCAAAGAAGTTGAAGAGATCTTCGTCACGTTTGTTCAAGTCTTCTGACAAGACTCGGGTGCATTGGCGCTCCAGGCCCGTGAGTCAACAGAACCTGAACCTGGGTCTGCTCCACGCTTCCCAAATGTTCCCAGCGCCGGAGTGACCCCTACCCATCTCAAAGAGTTTTATGAGACCATGCATCTCATATTTGGTCAGCCTGGCCCCTTTGGTGCATGTTCTGCCCCACGTGCCTCTGTAGGGGCTTCTACTGATCCACGCTGATGGGTTTGCCTTTGGCACCAATCAGGTCCCATGAATCCCTTGCTGGATCCAGAGTGATGCCATCAGCAAGACCGAGACCTTCCTCGATGCCCCTTGGCAGTGCTGCCCCATCTTTACTCCAACTCCGACACAGAGCCAGAGCAACGTCGCCCGACACTGGCACCAACCTGTTCCATGCTTCCCAGAGCAAGCAAGTGCCTTATTTTGTGACAGGCCAGGAGAAGGAGACGAATGAGAGGCGTTTATGGGTTCTTATTGTTACCAGCTTCATGAAGAAGAACAGGACAACTAATATGAGGAACCGGTGGACACCAGTGAATTAGACACCTCACGCAACACTGGCCTGGTCTCTCCTCCTACCATGGCTACATAGGAGGGTGCCACTTTTTTGATGTTGGTGCGTAGAGCGGCTGTGGTCCTGGACCTTCAGCTGCCCACAGTGGAGGTCAAGATGAATTTTTGTACGCAGGTTTTTCAGCTGGGAGTCTCCCCTACTGAACTCCTTCTCCACTTCAATAAAGCCCTTACAGATGTCCTACTCGGGACCTATTCCAAGCCTTGTACAGAGGCTCTTGTTCATAGGACGATTGCCTGCCATTATCGTCCTGCTCCTGGCAATCTCAGTTTCCTCACCCAGTACCCCACCCGGAGACCTTGATGGTCCTTGCCTCCACGTCCAGAATTAAACCTGACTCATTCCCTATCACTCCACTGGAGACAGAATCCAAGAGGCTGGACAACTTGGGTAAGAGCATGTTCTCTTCCACCAGCCTAGCACTGTGGTTGGTGAACACCGCTTGCCTCTTGGACTGTTATTTCCATACAATGTGAGATGCGCTAGTGCTGTTCATGGTCTCGGAGGAGGCCCGAACCCAGGCTATTGCTGATGGGGTTGATGCAGCAAAGTTCACTATACAGTGTGGACACTTCATGACAGACTCTCTGGCAGAACGAATACCACGTCAATGGCCTGGCCGCACCACGCCTGGCTGAGAACAACTGGTGTTTCAAAGGATGTCCAGTCTTCCCTCATGGACATGCCCTTTGATGGCTCCTGCCTCTTTGGAGAGAAGGAAGATTTAGCACTGTAGTGCTTTAAGGACAGCAGAGCTATGGCCAGATCCATGGGCTTGTCTATAGTTCCTTGTCAACCTCAGTCTGTCTTCCGCCCCTTTCTTGGCCATGGAAGTGGTCTCCAATAGTGCTCATACCTTCACAGACACCACGGCTAGCAGGCTACCCAGGCTTTTCGTGGCCAAGGGCGCAGGTCCTACTAACAGCGTGGGACAGGAGGCCAGCGGTTGAGTCAGTTCACCACCCCACCAGCAGCTGCTGCCTCCAAACCACTTTAGTTTGCCCTCTGACCATCATGGGCATCCATTACGAGGCAGGATACACCATTATCTGCCCCACTGGGGTAAGCAATGTGTTCATTAATTAAGAACTACACTATTAGGGAACATGACAGCAACATAATTTTAGTGCTTCCAGACTGCTGTCGAAATATCCTTCATGATCCTGCTTCTACAGGTGAATCCAGCAGTGGATCACTGCCTACATCTGGAGGAGAGATGTTATTAGGATGAATGGGATCTCTTCTTCCTGAACTTCAGCAGTGCGGGAATGGGGTCTCTGATCTGATTGAGGAGGCTGCCATGGTATAGAATTCCATATTTTGCGGTGAAGCGTGACGGGCTTGCTGATTCCCTGAGACTCCTGGCTCATTAGAGACATCCGGACTTCAGCCTCCCAGCCCAAACAGATGTGTGCCTGATGGAACTCCTTGCAGACTGTCCCTGCTGCCTAGGGGCCCAGAATGTTGCCTTTGGGGGCCAGGCACAGTCTTCCCATTGCCATGAGCCAGGATTAGTGCTTCATTTCTTGTGGGGGAGGACAGTTTGCACAGTGCCGGGGTGGTAATGGCTGTCAAAAGGAGGTGATACTTGTGGGGTGGCCTCCCCCTTCTTGAGACATGGTGATCCCCTTGAGGAGTTAACCCAGAGGTCTATAGAAGGACTGTTGGAGAGAACCAGCGACTTGCCACTACCTTAATTGAATTATACCATGAACAGCATGTGGCATATCTCGGGCAGAAACAAACTAATGCTGCCCTGAAGTTTCTTCCCACAACAAACTGAATAGTTGCCAGTGCCTACAGTTGACCAGGGGTTGTCTGGCCTAGGCTTTGATCTCCCAGGAGTAATCAAGGGGCGATTCAACCGCATTACTGCTTTGATGGAGCTGCAGAGTTTTCCTATGGAATGAAACCTCTTTATGCGGATTGCACTTGACACCCTTTTTGAGGGGACTGGTGGGTCTGCTGAGAGATACACTGCAGGACAATACTCATGGATCGGTAACATGAATACACTACAGTAATGGCTTATGAGATAACAAGGACCAAAGTGCCTCCAACAGGGCAAAATGGATAGATTTGCTAACTCTATCCAGCCTTTCAGGCAACCTCCTGAAGCCTCTGCCACAGTAGTTGATGCAAAAAACCCAGGTGGTGATAAGGAGAAACCTGCTGCAAAGAATAGGTGATTCTGCAGGCTATCCAGTCCTCTCATCTGGCATTAGAAGAAATTGGTGAGGTGGGTTTGAACATGGCCCTCCGCTGACAATACTAAAAAGAACAGATGATGGACGGAATACTGAACCAATCAAACCCTCACCCCCATTTTTCCCTCCTCTGACAATATGGGCTACTGCGGGTAGGGTAACTGAGGCAGAGAATCGCATCTCCTCAGTCGAGGACATAGTCAGCATGCCAAACTCTGCAGAAAGTACAAAGTATCACAGAAGAAATGGCAGCTAGATTGAATAATTCAGTATTTTCCAAAATACAGCGTTTATAGGGTGGATTACCACTGTCTATTGAACAGTGTTGTTTATGCACAATATTTTTTCCTAAATAAGAACACATGAATGATCATTTGGTATATTTATTGGAGAAAGATCATATGTGGTTACAAAACCTTCCTTTTTTGCTATGTTGTATATGGCCATTTCTAAATGTTTATGCCAGGATATCTCTCCCCATTTATGTATGAGGAAATCGAACTGTCAAAAATGCACATCTAATTGACATCTGTTTGAATGAATTATATGTCCAAGATTGAGGGGACTATAGAGGAAAAACTATGGGATGTAAGTTGAGTCTTTTATCTATGTTGCTTTGCACGTAATTACTTTAGAAACAAGGGTGATGATGGTGACTCCCATCCGTGAAGAAGGCTAATTTTTGAAGACGGATATACGCAGGTCCGTGGCGGCCTGCCATTCACCACGAACTGACAATAAAGCACTTTAATTTTCCTACCTGAATCAGGTGTCTGGTGTTTTGTTTTCCGTAAGGAAAGTTTATATATGTATATCTAGATGTTCTTAAAAAAACCAAAGGTTGTAGGTACATTATAGTTAGGCTCACATTCTAAACGTATCAAACCATAGAAATTCACCAGTTATAGTTAGAGTTATCTCAAGTAACTATAACTTGTGCCCTAAGGTAACTATAACTTTCAACCCCGCCATGCACAGTTAACTGATCAGCTTGGTACCCAGTGTGCACCCACATCGGCACGGGGCGGCTGGGTGCCAGGGTCTAAGTCGGTGGCCAATGTTAGACAGTGGAGACTGGGAGGGACTGAAGACGTGCGGCTCTCAGGTAAGTATAGGCAGTGTCCAGGACCAATTTAGAAAAATAACAGTTGCTTTTATATATGCTTTGAACCAAAGAACTTCTTTACAAGGAAAGAAGTTTTTAAATTATAAATACTTTACTGTTTCAAAAATCGACTGTACTTTTTAGAGTCTTCAATATTAGTCTATAGAAGGCAAACAAGTAAGCAGTTTCCAAGGTAAGGACACAACTTACAACCCCAGTCTTTAGGGTTTCAGGATAGTACTGGGCAAGGTTCAGCTTAATACCTAGTGTGCACCCACAGGGGCATGGGGGCAGCTGTGTGCCAAGGTCGAAGTCAACGAAGACTGGGGAGGGACTGAAGACACCCTGCTCCCACATAAGTACAGGTGGTGTCAGAGGTTGGTCTCTGTGGGCGTGTGGCAAACTCCGGGGGGGGCCACAAGGCAGCACCATACTTACACCCTTAGTGGCACGAAGCAGCCATGTGCAGTGTGCCAACACAGCATAGGGTGCCCAATGCTATCCAATAGAGGCAGTCAGAATTGAGGACAGTATATGTCTCTCCAGGAAGATACTGATCTGAGGACACCAGTTGCTCAGTCACCATGGTGACACTGGCACCAGTGTCTCTTAAGTGCTTCAACTTGAATCCCATTGATATGATGCTGTTGTGTGTACTTCTCCAGACTACTGGGCCAGACAGTCAGGGCAGCTACATCCACTCCACCCTCTAAGACTAAAGCTGCCCAGTAGGCTAACTGGTATGGTCAGGCCCTACTTTGAATCCCATCTGGAGACTTACCACTGCATTTACGGCAGGTGTACGAGAGGCATTCTTTTGGTTAGGAGAGTGAGAATCTCCACTTTGGTGTCCATTGGTTTCGCAGGTATGGCACCAATCTTCTCTGGTCACCCTCCTGTGCAGGTTTTTGGGGTTCTTGAGAAGACTCTTCGTTTTAGTCCTGTTAGTGGTTACCCCCTTTCATTTGTTGGGGCTTTTTGGCCTCTTTCTTTTGGTTCCCCCCCACCAGTGGACGTTTAGGTCACCCTTGTTTTGACCCAGTGATCTGCCTTCTTCCCCAACTCATGAGGAGAAAGTGGACCTAGGTCTACCAGGTACTGGTGCAACTATCAATTACTCAACAGATGCTCTTTCATTACAAGATTGTAAAACCCCTCATAATCATGCACATTGTTACCTTTTAACCAGCCACCCAGAGGTTTCACTGACAAGTTAACAAAATCAATCCAGGACTGACTGGGTTTTTTGAGTCTCCCTGAATTTGATTCTGTACTCCACAGGAGTCAACTCAAATCCCTCAAGCAGGGTTGCCTCATGAGCTCATGTGAGGTTGCATCTGTCCCATTCAGTGTAAGGAGCCTATCCCTACACTTTACTGAGAACAGTCCCCAAAGGAGAGTCCCCAGAACTCTTTCTTATGTTTTCTGGAAACACAGGCCCTATCATAGGCTGCAAACCGCTTGGTGATGTCATCACCATCCTCATATTTGGGGACAATCCCTTTGGGGATTTTAGGGTCATTGTATTCTGTACCTATTTATTATATTGCTGCCACCATCGATGGGTGCTAAACCCATTTCTGATTGTTCATCTCTATAGCTAAGATCCTGTGTCCCAGGTCCAGTCTCTTAGACATCTTCCTCAGAGATTCTATCTCTGGATCTTGAGGAACCTAAGCCACTCTCACTAGAGGGAGGTGTCCTAGACACTTGGGGTACAGATTCTTCTCCTTCAAGTGGTGGAGAGCCCCTTTCTTCCTTCTCACTTGAGTTGTCTTGATCCTGATTTAAAGGATCAGTGGCTTCATCAGAAGGATGGGCCTGCTCATATTCTGCCAGGAGTTCCTGGAGCTTTGCCCTGGTAGGGATTGGGCATGTTTTTATTTTGTACCGTTTTAAGAGGGCCCTTAACTGATTTGTGAGAAAGCTTAAGGTAAGGGGTAATTTCGAACTCCACCACCCTGTCCTCTGGGGTACTGATTAGTTTACTAAAATTGAGAACTTTTTGAGCTAGAGAAAAAAAAATCGTACCATAGTTTTTGCAGTCCTCATTGAAGTAAGTGTTTAAGTTTTGCTGTTAAGCTACAGGGACCTAACCAGGTACTTTTAGGAATTTAGAAAAATATCCAATTCAGAAAACGCAGTTTAACTAAAGGCAATTTGTGGATTTACTTGTGCACTTAATGACCAAGTGGCATCAGCAAATGCAAAGTTGCAGACCCCACCTCTGTTGCCCCGATGTAGGTAGCTGACTCTCTATATAGTGCACTAAAATGAAGTACATTGTGCAGAGAGTCCAGTGGATCCCCAAAGGTTTGCAGAGGCAGCTATAGATAGGTCTGGTGCCCTTTTTGTGATAGTGTTGGCAACCGGCTAGGCTTATCAAGGAGTTGTGTTAAACATTTGTTGTACTCATAGAGGCAATAAATCAGACACACACTCAAAGAATAAATCAGTGACCAATTTAGAAAAATAACAGTTGCCTTTACATAGAACTTCATTATAAAGTAAGCAGTTCTTAAATTAAAAATACCTTGCTGTTTTAAAAATCGACACTGCAATTTTCATAGTCTTCAGTGTTAGCCTATGGAAGGAATTGAGATTCTCAGGTAAGTACACAACTTACAACCCCAGTCTTTAGCGTTTCAGGCTAGCACCAAGCAAGATTCAGGTTGGTACCCAGTGTACACCCGCACGGAGGCGGCTGGGTGCCAAAGTCATTCAGAGGTTGATCTTCAAGTGTTGAGGCAAGCACCGGGGGGGGGGGACAAAGCAGCACCAAACTTACACCCTCAGCGGCACAGGGGCTGCCGGGTGCAGAGTGCCAACACAGCACTGGGCTCCCAATGTTAGTCAATGCAGGAGATCACTTTCAGAAACAGGTCGCAGGCTCTGGCCAGGGGGCCGGCAGAGGTTAACCCACA
This sequence comes from Pleurodeles waltl, assembly GCF_031143425.1. Classification (NCBI taxonomy): domain Eukaryota; kingdom Metazoa; phylum Chordata; class Amphibia; order Caudata; family Salamandridae; genus Pleurodeles; species Pleurodeles waltl. The sequence continues at coordinate 1,129,861,455 of NC_090446.1, read as the reverse complement.
GCTGCCTAGGTAAGTTAAGATGCCGGGGTCATAGGGACACCAACGGTCGCAATCAGTGGGAGTCCTCGGATTTAGGCTGTGGAGTTTGACAGGGGTCACCCCACGATGGATCCTGGGTCAGAAGCGTTGGGGAACCTTCACTTTCCTGGTGGGCCATTTGGACTCTGGCTATGAGTGTCAGGTGTAGAGGTGGTTCCAGGTGGCTGTTTCGCGGTTCCTAGACTTCTTTCTTCTTAGGAGATGTTTCTTTTGGACAGGTATGCTGTCCACAGGAGGCCTTGTTTTTTATTGAAGGCAGGCAGTCCTGCCAAGGTTTTGGAGGTGACTGGGCTGCAGGACAGTCGTCTTCTTGGGCAGGTTTCTTTGAAGGCTTCAGACAGGCCTGTAGGGCTGCGGCCAAGTCAGTTGGTGCCTTCAGTCTTCTCTGCTGGGCGACTTCTGTTTTGTCCAGCTCTTCTTAGATCAACAGGAATCTGATTCTAGGATTCAAGGCTGCCACCTAAATTCTGAATTTAGGGGCATTAATGGGAGTGCCGGATAGTAGCCAATGGGCTACTCACCTTTGGGTGGCTACACCCTTTATATAACCACTTCCTTTGGGAAGTGGTGGAGCCCTAACCCTATTGGCCTAATTCCTTCCTTGGAAGATGGAGGAATTTAAAAAGTAGTGCCCACTTCATCTCGTCCACCCTAGGGGTGGGGCTGGCATGAAGTAGGCACTCCTCCTAATTTACCTAATTCTTCCACCAGTCCTGCCACCAAAAGTGGGGTCAGGAACTGAGGGTCCTCCACCATTTGGAGAGGCCTGGGCCACATTTCAAAGGCGACAAGGCTATCCTGCCTGGGAGAAGAGGTCACACTGCTGCCCAGAGCAGGCCTTTGTTGTGAGCCCTCAAAGGCATTGGCTTTCACATCAGGGGGTCAGAACTCTGTCTAAAGTGGCTGCATTGGTTCTGACCAGTCAGTGCCCACTCTAGGAGTTGGTTGATTCCAAGGGGGCCCCTCTAAACTGTCCTCGGTGTGCATGTATTAATAAATCCATCGCTGGATTCATTGAGGATTTATTAATGCATGATATTTGATACCAAACATTCCTATTGTTAGTGAAGCTATAATGTAGCTGGGGAACTCGTAATAACCAGTGTCCAGCACATGTACTTAAAATGGCTGCACTGTTCCCTTACTATGTCTAAGAATCAACAAAAACAAAGCAGGGGCATATCTGCCCCTATCCCTTCACTGTTTATGTCAGTGAACTGCTCTGCCTCCCCGTAGCTCCACCGGCAAGTAGAGCCCTTTGTTCCTCTGAACTCTGACCTCTGTCAGGAGTTTGAGGCCCTTCTCCACCCGCAGCCTTCTGCCTGTGCCTCATCCTTGGTGTCTAGTGGGAGAGCTCGGCTCTTCTACTAGACTGCCCTCTGACTCACTTCTCCTTTTTTCCTCTTTTGCCTCTGTTTCACTCTTTGTGTGCTTTCCCTTCCGTGTTCTGTCCCTTTTGTCTCTTTCTGCGTTTCACTCTCTCCTCTCCTTTTCTTTCTCCTCTCACTCCGCTCTCACTCTTGCTCTCCCCCTTTTTATCTCCCCCGCCGCTGCTGCCCCTGCGGTCCCACCCCCCTCCTTTCTCTCGCACTGAATCCCGCCGCTGCTGCCTCCGTGGCCCGCCCCCTTTTTTCGCAACCTTTTTCCGCCCGCCTCCCATCTGTCCTCTCCTCCCCCCTTCCTACTTAATGGCGGCCACTGTGCGGCTGCGCAGCTAGTGCCAAAGGCACGCCTAAGGCAAGCCCGTCTGTGCTTGGACCACGGCCAGCGCTGGAACCCGTGGTTCTCCCTTCCCCACTGCTGCGATGCATGATGCCGCTACGACGCCATCACCCTCCACGCACTCACCGCCAGCCGCTCATCCACCTGCCACCAGGCCACCCCGAGGCTCACCCATGGACCCTTCTCCTGCCGGAGCTGCACCTTCACCAGCCTCCATGCTAGTGACCCGCCCACCAGGGCAGAACACAACCATCTCAGATGCATCCTACTCAACATCCGCTCCGTCCACAAACATCCCATCGAACTCTAGAACCTACTTGACTCAGCCTCCCCGGAGGTCGCCTTCCTGACCAAGACCTGGATGAATCCCTGACATTGCCATAGGCATCCCAGACAGCTACAAGATCATCCATAGGGACTGCACCAACAGACCAGGAGGAGGCATCGCCATCGTCCACAGGAAAACCCTCAGAATCACGACCAGCACCAAAGACACCCTCAGCGCCGCCGAACACCTACACTTCCAGATCCACACCTATCCAAACACCACCCTCAGAGTGTCCCTCATCTACAGACATCCCCCAGGCCCCAACTGCAGTTCAGCAACCCCATCACCGTCGTCAGCACGAACAGACTACATACTCCTTGGGGACCTGAACCTCCACCACAAGAACACCAACAACAACCACTCCACCACCCTGCTCGACAACCTCGCCAATTTCGGACTCAAGAAGCTCATCACGACACCAACCCAATCCGCAGGACACATGCACAACCCCATCTTCTCCGCCAGCAAACACATCTCCTTCAGCCACACCACTGAACTCCACTGGACCGACCATCTTTGCATCCACTTTACCTTCGAGAAACCCACAACGCACCACCAACTGCAGTAGATTTCCCGCTGCAGCTGGAACAAGGTCACCGAAGACCAGCTGATCACCACCCTCTCCTGGAACCCACGTATCGACACCACCAACACAGTATCCCGCAACTTCAGGCAATGGATCGACGACTGTGTCAACAGTCTCGCCCTGATCAAGAAACCTTCAAACAGACGCACCGACAGAAAGGCCATCTGGTTCACAGCCAACCTCCAAGAATCCAAGCAAACATGCCGAAGACTCAAGAAGAAGTGGTGCCAAGAATAGACACCGGACAACCACACAATGCTCAAGAACGCCATCTGCAAACACCACCAACTCATCCGAACTGCCAAAAGAACCTCCTTCAAAGAAAGCATTGACAACGACACACACAGCTATCAGGAGCTCTTCAACATCGAGAAGGAACTCTCCAACCCCAGTTCCAATGCCAACGACATCCCACCATCGTAAGACCTCTGCAACTCCCTAGCCACCTTCTAGTACCGCAGGATCACAGACATCCATGACAGCTTCAATACCCAGACCCCCCTGTTAACCACCGACACCACAGACTCACTGCCCCCCAGCCACACCAACCTCCTGCTCTTCTGGGCCCACGTCAACAACGACAACACCTTCAAAATCATGAACACCATCCACTCCGGCTCACCATCTTACCCCTGCCCTCACCACATCTTCAACAAAGCGAGCTCTGTCATTGCACCCCAACTCCAGAAGATTATCAACAGCTCCTTCGAGACCGTCACCTTCCCGGAGAGCTGGAAACACGCAGAGATCAACACCCTCCTCAAGAAACCTAAGGCAGACCCAAAGGACCTCAAGAACTTCCGGGCCATCTCCCTGCTCCCCTTCCCAGCAAAAATCATTGAGAAGATTGTCAACAGACAACTGACCCGCTTCTTTGAGGAGAACAACACTCTGGACTCGTCCCAATACGGATTCTGCAGCAACCACAGCACTGAAACTGCCCTCATCGCCACCACTAACGACATCAGGGCCCGACTTGACAACGGTGAAACTGCGGCTCTCATCCTTCTGGACCTCTTGGCCGCCTTCAACACTGTCTGCCACCACACCCTATGCACACACCTCAATGACACAGGGATCTGCGACAGAGCCATGGACTGGATCACCTCCTTCCTCATCGGCAGAACCCAGAGATACCGCCTCCCTCCATTCCGCTCTGAAGCCACCAAGATCATCTGCGGCGTACCCCAAGGGTCATCCCTTAGCCCAACCCTCTTTAACGTTTACATGACACCACTCACAAACATCGTCTTATTACACGACCTCAACATTGTCTCATACGCCGATGACACTCAGCTGATCCTCTCCCACACCAAGGACCCCGCCACCACCAAAACCCCTCCACGAAGGAATGAATCATCGCCGAATGGTTGAAGAACAGCTGCCTGAATCTGAACTCTGACAAGACTGAGGTCCTCATCCTCGGCTCCACCCCCTCCGCCTGGGACGACTCCTGGTGGCCTGCCCCACTGGGAACCACACCAACACCCACCGACCACGCAGGCAACCTGGGGTTCATCCTGGACTCATCGCTGTCAATGACCCAGCAAGTTAACACCATCTCTTCCTCATGCTTCAACACCCTCTGCATGCTTCAGAAGATCTACAGATGGATCCCCACCGGAACCAGAAGGACGGTCACCCAAAACCTCCTAAGCAGCAGACTGGACTACAGCAACGCCCTCTACGCAGGAACCACGGCCAAGCTCCAGAAAAGACTGCAACGCATACAGAATGTCTCTGCACACCTCAACCTGGACATCCCCTGCCACAGCCACATCACAGCCCACCTGAGAGACCTGCACTGGCTCCCCGTCAACAATAGAATCACATTCAAGCTCCTCACCCACGCTCACAAAGCACTGCACAACGCCTGACCAGAATACCTCAGCAGATGACTCACCTTCTACACCCTGACCCGCCTGCTTTGCTCCGCTGAGCTTGCCCTCACCACCGTTCCACGCATCCATAGAATGACATCCGGTGACAGATTGTTCTCCCACCTCGCCGCCAAGACATGGAACACCCTTCCTATCCACCTGCGACAGACACAGGACCTGCTAACCTTCACTACAAGACCTGGCTGTTCGAGCAGTAGCAGGCCCCCCGTGCTTTGAGACTCTCACGGGTGAGTAGTGTGTTTTACAAATGCTATGAGTGATTGATTGATCTGCTGAGGGGTGACTTAGATATATTGAATGCAGTGTGTAGGGGGAAGGGCGCACAGGCTGTGTGCTATGTTGTGTTTTCATTTTAGGTCTGCACCTAGACATGCGGCCTGCGAAGGCAGCACTGTGTGCATTTAGGTGAGAGGGTCCCAGAGGATGGCACAATCTGTGCTGCAGCCCGCAGGGGCCTTTCTTTAGTACCCAATGCCCTAGGTATGAGGGGTACCATTTACTAGGTACTTACAGTGGCAACTAAAGTTTTGCCAATTGGGAAAAATGACTGTGCGGTTTTAGGGAAAGAGATCTGGCACTGGGGAACTGTTTAGCAGGGACCCAGTGCACTTTCAGTCAAAGTTGCACCAGATACCAGGCAAAAAGTGTGGGGGGGTGGGGTTGTCCATGTCAAAAGAGGCACTTTCCTACAATCCCCCTTCAAACAATTTTGGTGGCGGACCATGACCTACTAGAAGCCCCACTAACTCTGGAGGAGATACAAGTGACGCTAACAGCCTCATCTTCTGGTAAGACCCCAAGGTCCAGTGGCTTTCCTTTGGAATTTTTTTGAACAGGCTCCTTTTTAGTTTTTTAGGAGCGAAGATGGCTATTGCCAGACATTGACGGCAGGTGGAATCTTCATCTCTGCAGTAATGATCTAGAGGCATGAACTACTATACACAGGCCGAAAAGCTGATTTACAAATGGATTAACATAAATTTGAGAAGATGTAGAGCCCGTGGACCTCGGGACAAGGGGTTATGGGATAGAGGCTCTGACTACATCTCTTAACGTAAGTTCACATACGGATTCTCTATGTACTACATTCTTTGTGCGGATGAATATCTATAAATTTAGCTGTGTTTGGTGCTACTGCTTATGTTTGTTTTACTTTGTGTTTATAGCATGCTCTTAAACAATAAAAAGAGTTATAAGAAAGAACAACACCATTAGAGAGGATGAGTTGTAATGGTTACTGCACATTCAGTTATCTAGTAGCATGCAAAAACAGGGGTGATCTTACAATACCAGATCTACGGTGTAGGCTTCCACTCAGTGGGAATAAGGTCATTTCGGAATTGGTTGACAGTAACAGAGGAAAGTATGATTTATTCAAAGACAAAACTGAGGTCTTCAAATTCTTCACTTGATGGGTTAGCAGACGTTAATTTCATTGTAATATAAAATCATTGTTTTCAATACATGGAAATGAATAAGAAATGTTTTCTTAAGTTCAACAAACCTTTTTTCAGTCCGTGTCTTTAAATATGAATTTAAGTTGAGCTAGGGAGGGGTTTAGTATTTTTAAATCTTCTCTGCCGGTCTTTTCTGAGATGCCATCCTCCCTTAAGTATAGCATATGAATTATTGGAGATTACTTTGATTTACCAGCCAAGGTCATCTTAGCACAATGTAAAAGAACTTTAAGAATGCAAGCAAGGGATAAGGATTTGGAAATAAACTTGGATGTGTGGGTTGAAGAAATAGCTTCATGGCTATGTGATTCAGAAGAAATCAGTGAACTGAAAGACATCATGCAACCATGAACAGAACGTCTTTTGGATGCTTGCCTTGTAAAGGTAAAACAGCACTTGACTGAATCTCTGTTTCCAGATTCCAAGTAGATGGCTATAGATTTAGCTAAATGAGTAGCAAAGAGGGTAGGACATAAGGGACATGGTCAACAGTATGTTGCAGCGGAGCAGTAGCTTAGCAAGAAGCCTTCTCTGAATGGCGGTTCTAGTGGCCCACAAAATGGGGAAAACCCTAAGTGAAATATCTGCTTTCATCAAAGCCAACAAAACAACAGCAACAAGGCTTCCCAAACCTTGGGTTGATTACCTTCTCAATGGGCAGTGGTGCTACAGAAAAAGAGACAGTCCTGTGTTGATTTCCATAATCCATATAGGGAGTGCCATCTTCCATGATGAAAAAGAGCCCATTAATTCCACTGTGGAACTGAAATTGGTGACCTCTGTAACGGAGAGCCAGAAACTAAATATGTTTCTTAGGTACCACTGAACAAACAACAACATTTTCATACAAGGCCACCTATTTCCTGCACCCTGAGTCAATGGGACCAGTAGGATGATGACTAGCCACTGATTCATGGTCCCAAATAATTATCTCAGAGAAGTCCCCAGTGTGACAACACCAGCAGCTGGCACACCATAACAAAGTTATCACATGTCTGGATGCACTAAACTTGTGGATAGGATCTAGTGGAAGTGATGCACTTTTCTGTTTCTCACTGCCTCAACCAGTGACCGCGTACTCCAGGACATGAGGGCCAGTGATAGAAATGGAAATGGAGTATGATAGAAAACAGAAACACTGGACTCCACCACTGTGACCCATCACTTCTGCTGGTTAATGATGTGGATATCTAAAGGCAAAGAGGTATTTTAGTGATTTGCCTTTAAGATTCTACATTAAACAGTAACAATTAATGGATAATCTTAGCAATATCTCTGTGTAACCAACTATCCATATTTTAATGTTTGAACTGGTATTTCCTGCAACTTAATATACAAGAAATGAGTGCCTTAAATATATGTTAACTGACGCTTCTCCCTATGAATAGAATTACTACTTCAAACGTCGTCACTCTCCATGGAAAATGGTCCTAACTTAAGAACAGTTCATGGTCCGTTGTTGGATAACACTTAAGTGAAATGAGACAATCCCACATTTTGAGAAGAGTTCATATTAAATGTTCAGCTAATTAAACGTGTGTTTCCTCCATACAACTCGATTTTCAGAAATACTTCTCTGTATTCCCAACATCCATCAACGCAAGTCCAAAAGTAAATAACTGGTCTTTTGTAAAGGAAATCCAAGATCCATGTAGCAAGGTCCTGGCAGCACTGTATCATGATTGACACTAAAGATGCCACGAGAGAAGTTATGCTCAGATATTCAAGATTGTTGTCTTATCTTCAAACTAGGTGATAGTTGTGTCTTGCTTGAATATGTAGTTTATTGTTGCAGCGCTGTTGAATGTGTGTTCTCCATGCACACAGTGTCAGTCCATAAAGCCCGAATACTCTGCACGTATTGCCAGCCTTTCCTTCCCTAAGAAAGACTCAGCACAAGTAGGTTTGAAGTGCCACTCCCCCATGCTCACCAATCTCCAAGATGTAAAGGAAGGATGATTTCTTTTTGCTGTGGTACCTCAATTTGTTCTTCTTTTCTAGTTCTTCTGGCTTTATAACTATGTTTGCAACTCGTAAACTGTAGTAAAGTACCCGTGCTTACCCCCAAAACAGGTGCTGTACATTTGAATCCTTTTTTCGTGATAGTTAACTTCTGTATGGGTCCTTTGTAAATGATGTATAGATTATACCCGCTGCATGTAAATGTTAAATGCCACATGTGGGCTGCAGTGTGTGACCTTACACCACCCACATATGCCACATACAATGACATGACTGCCAAGGGTGCCTCTGCTCTTGTTGGCCTGTAGTTTTAAGGCAGTGCTGTAACAAACGGCAGGGGAAATTGCCTTTGTCTTGTATAAAGGCCTATTTCTATATATTCATAAGATACACAGAAAGTGTTCCTTATCACCCCACAGGGTTGAGTGCTGATACATAAAAATAGAGAACATTACATATTGAGTTTAGTGTGCTTTCAAAATGAAATAAAACAGCAAAAGCCAGTTTCACTGTAAAGGATGTGCTAGACTTTTCCATGAGCAGGCCTACATGGGATTCAAGTATTTTTTTAACATCTCCACTTCGAAAACTGCTAGAAAAATAAATCAATTTTTTACTACCTAAATTTCAAAATCTGATTTAATGGTGAAATCGTTTTTTATAACCTTTATGAAAAAGTAACTTCATAAAAATGTACTTTAGGATGCTTCAACTGACACTTGTCACACCTTCGGAGCTGGAATTTATATCCTAGCTTGAGAGAGTTAACGGCCCTGGCTTCAAAGATAGTGGAGTCCAGGAGGGAGAGAGTGCTGTTAACTACTGAACACTTGGCAGGGATTAGCTTTCTGGGGATGGAAAGGAACATCTAGCAGAACAAAGGTCAGCCTTCACTTTTCTTCTTTTCAGTTGGAGATGCCAAAGAGGTATTCTGCTGTTTATCCCCAGGACTCTATGCAACTGTATGCGAAGGGCCAGGCCTCTTGTTTGCCTGCTTGAGGGAAACAAAATGCAGAAATACTCCAGACTGCAAAGATGCTGAGATGACCAGAGGGATGGACCGTTGTGAAACTTAGCTTGAGATAGACTTGTTGCCTAGAAGCCTGCATCGAGGAGCTGGAGGCTAAAGGGCTTACCAGGAGGTACTTCCCCATTAGTTGGAGAAGCCTGGGACTTAGTCATATTTACAGTCTCTGGAGCATCAGAGGAAAGTAATGAGGCTTGCTCAGGAAGTTGCACCCAAGGTGGAGCTTTTTGATGTGCTGGACACTGGTTCAGCAGGACTTTAACTTAAAGGTATTAAGCCTTGTAGAGCTCTCCTTGGCCACAGTTTCTAGTTATCCCCCCCAGGAGGATTTTAAGAACTAAAAAAAAAGTGACTACATTTGATGAAAAAAACATGCACCAGGCCAAGGCAGCACATCTGCCAGACCCACAAAGTGAACTCTGCGTCTACAAAATCCAGAAGCAGACGCTTTGTCCCTCCCTGAGTTTTTGGTACCAAAACCAATGGGTTCAACTGGTGCTCAATCTGACTTCAAGGGGCCCTCTGGCCTCATCCTCGGACCTTGTCCTGTTGAAGGATCTTGACTTCTGTTTCAGACATTAATTCAGAAGGTAAAATCTTTTGTTGGAACAACCTACTTGATGTATCCAACTTCCCCTTCATTGCAGTCCACCTGGGCTTGCATCTAGGTCCCACTTAGCTGTAAACTGTTATTTTACAATGTCACTTTACTTTGTCTATGCACTTTATGATTTAAAACTTTAAAAATCATGACTTTGGTCCCCCTTATCCAATTTTAATGATCCTGGTGTATGTTTTGCCTACAACTGTTGCTTGAACTTAAGATGCACTTCTCTGAGGATAGCCACACCTTGTGCCATAGGTAGAGGGATTCAGCAGAGATCCTATCAGAACTGCGTTTTAGTCTAACCAGCCCAATGTCTAACACAAACAGTAAGCAATACCTTTAACCCTGCTTGCTAACATCACACAGCTAGTTATTTAACAGTCCCTTGCATTTTTCAAGTAATAACTCTGTACAAGAAGCTTCTCTCTTCAAATTGATTCAATAAGTCACGGGTTGAATCCCAAGCATCGGGGCCTAGGGTGGATATTCGCCCTAGGCATCAGATGCTTGGGATTCAACTAAATGAATGTTGGAAAACTTGTCCGATATACTTTTGTCCGATTATCTACATAATCTGTGGGAATCAGAAATGGATACATATTTCCGAATGTATTAATAGCCTTGACAAAGCAGCAGGTACATATACTGTTTAGGGGGTGAAACACGTGTTGGCTGTTGTTTTTGAAGCTTCTGTAACAAATGACCACTGGATTCATTGACATGGCTTAGCATATTGATTGAAAACAATTGTTCATGTGAAGATTGGACTCCTACATCGGATTTAGGGTGGGCCCACCAATCTTTTTTTCTGCTACAAGGAACTTACTTGAGGAAACGTGGTCCACACCTCATTTGGTGGCCCACAGCTGTATGAAAAAGGGCATTTTTGAATAGAAGAGAGTGCTGGACCATTGAAGCAAAGTATCTCTTTGAATTGATTTCCTCCAGGAAAGCATGTAGACATCTCCCTGAAATTCCATTCCATGACATCACAACAAAACTAATAAAGGAGACTCACAGATTACATTAATAGCCTTCTGATTTCCTAAGGACTTGCTGTGTCCATTAATATGAGAAATTCTATGGAGGAGGAAATTTCACTCGTAGAATTTCATTCATTTATTCATTCATTTGCATTTGTAATGTAATGTAATGTAATTCGAGATTTATAAAGCGCGTTCCTACTCAAAGAGCATCGAAGCGCTGGGAAGAAAACACGTAGTAAAAAATAGACAGAGGATAAGAAAAATAACAGAAATAATGAAGATAGAAAAGCATCCAATAGAAGAAACTGAAACAAACTAAATCAAAGACCCTGATCTTGATGTACCAAAAAATTTGCGAGGAAAGAGCCAAGTTTTCACCATTTTCCTAAATTTCATATAACCTGATTCTTGACTAATATTCTGTGGGAGAGAGTTCCATCCTCTGGCTGCAGCTACTGTAAAAGCTTTGTCTCCCCATTTGGCTTTATGTGTGCGAGGGACCTTAATCAAGTGAGCTTGGGAAGACCTCAAGCTTCTTTTAGGTACATGCAGGAGGAGTCTGGAAGTCAGGTACCGTGGTCCTATTCCGTGAACTGCCTTAAAAGTAAGACAGAGCGACTTAAACTGGATACGCTGCGCCACTGGTAACCAATGTAATTTCCTAAGACTCTCTCTAACTGATATACATCGTGGGAGATTAAGAACTGCTCTGACAGTGGAATTCTGAACTAATTGGAGTCTTTTTATCAGCCCCTTATCCAGATTAAGGAACAGTGCATTACAGTAGTCTATCTTGGACATTACCAATGCCAGGATAGCAGATACTCTCCATTCATGTAACAGATAGGGGAAGATTTTTCTGAGCATTTTAATTGACCATAAACTGATGTTTACCACATGATTAATCTGTTTTTTAAAAGACAGATGTTCGTCAAACAAGATGCCTAGGTTTCTGGTAACAGTAGTGGGCACAGGGCAGTTACCGCATTCAGAGGGCCACCACCTAGAGTTCCATAAATTCTTTCCATGTCCAAAACATAAAACTTCAGTTTTGGTGGCATTCATTTTTAGCCAATTGGTCTTCATCCATTTACTCACTTCCACCACACAATTACTAAACTGATCTGCAACCTCCTCCCATGGCTGATTAATAGGAATAATAAGCTGGGAGTCATCAGCATAGGAAGATGGAATGAAACCAAAAGTACAAATTAGACTAGCCAAAGGCGCTACATACACATTAAACAATATGGGGCTGAGGGAAGATCCCTGCGGAATCCCACATGGCAGAAGATAAGGTCTAGATTTGAAATCACCACAGCTAACTGTGGTCCATCTATTTGTAAGAAAAGACTTCAAAAGTTTAAGCGCCTTGTCCCTCAAACCCACATGATGCAAACGGGACATTAATAGTGTGGGAGAGATAGTGTCGAAGGCAGCGGATAAATCTAAAAGAACCAAAACGGCCCCCTTGCCTTCATCAACCATCCTTCGAATAGTATCAGAGGATGAGATTAGGGCAGTTTCAGTACTGTGCCCTTTTCTGAACCCGTATTGGGAGATATCAAGAGCATCCGCTTTTGTTAAAAACTCGGTTCAAAAATTTTTCTAGAATCTTTGCCAAAAACGGGAGACGTGCTATTGGCCGCAAATTACTCATGTCCTGATTATCCCCCTCTGTTTTTTTTCTTGAGGGGTACTACTATCGTTTCTTTCCAGATAGATGGGTACTCCCCAGACGTAGCTACCTCTTGGTAAATCGGGACCAACATCCGTGCCATTAAATCCGGAACCAAGTGAAAAATGGAAGGAGGACACGGATCCAGAGAGGAGCCCGATTTAATTTCAAGAATCTTCTTTTTAATAGTATCCATGGAAGGGGGTTGGAAATATGACATTAGTAACTGGTCATCTGCTGTAGCACTCTCTGTTATCATGGGGGGTAATACTTCGAGGATAATCTGGGTATCAAAGTTGCTATGTATTTGCAATATCTTATTTTCAAAATGAAAAGCAACTTTGTCACAGAAACCCTGAGAGTTTTCTAGACCAGCCGGCTTCATGGGCACAGTTAGAGCCTTAATAGTCTTAAAAAGTTCCTTGGGGGCATTAATAGCCTCCTTTACATTGGTAGTATAAAATTTAGATTTGGCCATAAATTGTGCTGGTTTTAAGCCTTTAGAGTGGACTTAAGGGCCACCCTTTCCTCAGGTACTGGATTAAGTTTCCACCGTCTTTCCTGCTGTCGATACTTTCTTTGAAGGAGTTTGAGGTCTTTTGTAAACCAAGGGTGACCTGGTTTCTTCTGACTATCAGGCCTTCTAATTACGGGTGGTACCTTTTCCTCCATGGTCATTTCCACTCCTTTCAGAAAGCTGTCAATCAGGGGCAAGGCCATAGCTTTAGCCTTATCCCAACCAGCTTCTAAAGCTGGGCCTAATTCCTCTACTTTAACCTGTTTCCATAACCTGGCTACCTTGTTAGTTTCCACGTTAGCAGCCCCAACATTCTTTGAGGCGAGTTTAAATTTCAGCAGATGATGATCCGTCCAACTCAACTGTATCATGGTTACCTCCACCTGTTGAGTAGCTCGTGCAAACACCCCATCCAGAATATGCCCTGCAATATGGGTGGCCGCCGAGACTCTGGAGGTCCAATCCAGGGCCTCCATAAAGTCAATGAATTCACGGATCTTAGGAGTTGACGTCTCATCAAAGTGCATGTTAAAATCGCCCAATATCACAGCTTTTGCAGACAGAACCATAGGTTCTATCAACTTAGGCCAAGACTGTAAAAAAAAATTTGTCGGTCCCGATGGACGATATGTCAACAGCCCCTCTAGTAGTACCCCACTGTTTTGAGAAATTGTAAATGTCATTGCCTCACATTAATCTGTCGAAGAACTAATGCATGTGCATGCCAACGTAGACCTATAGATAATGGCCAGACCCCCCCCCTGTTCTGAGGTCTGTCAAGTCTGTGGAAGGTAAAACCTGGTGGAGAGACGACAATAAAGTCTGGGTCCGATTCTACTTTACCAAAGGTTTCAGTAATAAATAGACAATCAATCTGCCAATTATCAATCATTTCGCAGATTTCCTGTTTATGTTTGGGAAGGGACCTAGCATTTGTTAACGCATACTGAAAGCTGTAATTATGAAATGCCTTCTGTTTCATTTTTTTCTCTCCCAACCCTGCCGGCCTAATGTCTTGGTTTCTTACCTTTGTTGCCTCTATAGGGACTTGAATAGCCCAATTACAGGTTTCACAGGTCCAAATAGCTCCATCCTTCCTTAAAGGCTTAGATACTATATTATTAGTGTGTATGGCAACCCATAGGCGTCCCAGCAATAAATATGCAACTAGCTGACCAAGTTATTAATGGTGGAAGCAGTCAAACAACTGTGTTTTCAGGAGTTTGCAAAAAGGAAGTTGCAAGTTGGTTGCCCGTAGATGAGAATTTCCTGCAGATTTGACACTTCCTCTCCATAGGGTACACTGTAATCAAGGACATTTACATACAAGAGGTTGCTGTGGGTCAGAATTGGGATGCATTGTATGTGTGTCTCCTAGGCTGGAATATCAGGAGTTCTGTGTTGCTTGTATGATTGGGGTTTATTGAATAGCTGAAGATGGTTCAAAGTTTAGGAATGGGGAAAGGATTGAGGTGCTTTGGAAACATTGGCCCTCATTACAACCCTGGCGGTAAATCCCGCTTACTGCCGCACAGAAAACCACCAACACACCGCTGCGGCGGCAGAATTCCGCTACAGCTATTACGACCCACAGCTCGGAATCCGCCAAAATCCACACACATACACAAGTCCGCCACACCAAAGGTCAGTGATAAACTGGCGATAACAAAACCTCCACCGTCACGCCAACAGGAATACGCCCACACTATCACGATCCACGAATCCACGCGGCGGTCTTTCAACCGCGGTATTCCATTAGCGGTACACACCGCCGCGCTCAAAATACACACACATATACAAAACACAACCACATTGGACAATTCGAAATACACACACCTGATACACATACACACACCACTCCCACACACCCAATACAATATAAAGCACACACCCACATCACCCACAAACCCTTACTACAAAAATTGCGAAAGAAGGCCAGAGAGAGACACCACCAGAAACAACACTAGCATACACAGACACACAACATCATCACTCACACAACATCGTACTTCAGACAACACACACAAACACATCCCCTCACACATCACAACACATACCCCCCCACACATCACCCACACCACATCATGGCACCACAACGACACCCCAGGTTCTCTGAGTAGGAGCTCAGGGTCATGGTGGAGGAAATCGTCCGGGTAGAGCCACGGCTATTCGGATCACAGGTGCAGCACACCTCCATTGCAAGGAAGATGGAGCTATGGCGCAGAATCATCGACAGGGTCAACGCAGTGGGACAGCATCCAAGAACACGGGATTACATCAGGAAGAGGTGGAACGACCTATGGGGGAAGGTGCGTTCCGTGGTCTCAAGACACCAGATTGCAGTACAGAGGACTGGCGGTGGACCCCCACCTCCTCCCCCACAACTAACAACATCAGAGGAGCAAGTCTTGGCAATACTGCATCCTGAGGGCCTCGCATGAGTAGCAGGAGGAATGGACTCTGGTAAGGCAACTCTTAACTATTATATCCCCCACCCTACCTGCATGCCATCACATACCTCCACCCTCACCCTCACCCCCATCACTCCAACACCTCACATATGTCCCACTATCACAAACCACCCATCCCAACACCAAGCACTGCATGCAACACCAATGCATGGACACCCATCACCAAAGCATGGTCATTACAGATACCCACACAGACCCCAAACCAAATATCACACAAGGACCTAGACATGAATGCAAGCACTGGAGTACAGGGTCACTCACCCATTGCACATGATGGCACACACAGATGCAATAATCATGCCTTTACACCCCTGCAGGACCCGTACCCAATGTCACCGGACAGGAGGTTCCAGACATGGTCACTCCCCCCACAGAAGAGGCCCACAGTGATGACAGCAGCTCTGTACAACTGGATCAAGATGACCAGCCCAGCCCATCTGGGACCTCGGGACAGTCTGTTTCCCTGACACTGGCACAAGCCACCACAGAGCCTCCCCCCTCAGGAAACACCACCACAGGACCCACCCAGCGGGCCCATCCCTCTGTCCCCAGGACACTTCAAGCAGCAGTGTGTCTACCACTACAGGGAACCCAGGCAAACCCACCACCCCAAGAAAATCAGGGACCTGGGGGGCAGTGGCAGTGGGCACACGGTTCAGGGGACAGAGGCACAGGAAAACAGGGGAACTGGGAGGACTGTTGTACGACGGGGAGGACAGGCTCAGGGAACCCACTCTCCACAAGGCCCTCTCCAACATCATGGGAGTGTACCATCATTCCCAGGAGATGATGGCAACGGTACTGGCCAACTTTCAGGAGACCCAGCGGCTGCAGGAGGAACACCATCTGGGGATCAGGGAGGAACTCAAGTCCATCAACACCACCCTGGTCACCATTGTAGGGGTGCTGCAGGACCTTGTGAACACTAGGAGGGACACTGTGGCACAACAAGGGGCCCCTGACACTAGCCTGGATGGAGAACAGCCCACCACCTCTGCCGGCGCTAGTGGACAGGAGGCACCGCCACAGGACCACGACACCAGCACCCCACCCCCTGCAGATGGAGAGCCACCCCGCAAACGGTCCCGAGATCCAGGAACAAGCCAAGACCCCCGCCAGGAAATGAGACCCCCCTGAATGTCATCCTTCTGTCCCACTTTGTCACCCTGTCCATCCTACAACTGCCCTTGCTCCACTTCCTATGCCCCTTTGGACAATGCACCTGTGAAACAAATAGACTGGACTCTGCCATGGACATTCCTCCACCATCACCCCTGACCATTTTACAACCCCCTCCACTTATTTGCACAAAAATAAACACATCAATCACAAAACAATCTGGAGTCAGTATGTGCTCTCACAAATGTGTATTTACAAAAACTATGGAATATAGCAATGTCAATATTATTGTCAACATACCGATGTAAAACAGCTCTAGTCCATGAGGAAATATAGCAGAGGTCACACAGTGGGACCCACATCTGTGAAACGGAAAGGCAAAGTGACAAGTCTGGGCCAATACACTGGGTGAAAGTGACAGACTCATGATAGTTCAAAAAATAGTATGAGATGTGTGAGGCAGTGATATCTTCTTACCTGTGTCTCACTGGAAGTATTGCTGGATAACGTTGTTTCCGTTGTCGATATCATCTTCTTCTGCCTCCTCTTCTTCACTGTCCACAGGCTCCACAGCTGCCACAAGACCTCCAGTTGGACCATCCTCCTGCAGAAAAGGCACCTGTCGTCGCAAAGCCAGGTTGTGCAGCATACAGCAGGCCACGATGATCTAGCACACCTTCTTTGGTGAGTAGTAGAGAGAACCACCTGTCATATGGAGGCACCGGAACCTGGCCTTTAGGAGGCCGAAGGTTCTTTCTATAATCCTCCTAGTGCGCCCATGTGCCTCATTGTAGCGTTCCTCTGCCCTTGTCCTGGGATTTCTCACTGGGGTCAGTAGCCATGACAGGTTGGGGTAACCAGAGTCACCTGCAAATGTTGAGGGACAACTGTTAGATACACACACACTAACCCGTAGGGACAACCCCATACCCAGACAACTATTCACAGGGTATAGGGTCCTTGTCCTCACCTATTAGCCACACACGGTGCCTCTGGAGTTGGCCCTTCACATAAGGGATGCTGCTATTCCTCAGAATGTAAGTGTCATGCACTGAGCCAGGAAACTTGGCATTCACATGGGAGATGTACTGGTTGGCCAAACACACCATCTGCACATTCATTGAATGGTAGCTCTTCCTGTTTCTGTACACCTGTTCACTCCTGCGGGGGGTACCAAGGCCAGATATATCCCATCATTGGCACCTATGATGTTGGGGTTATGTCCCAGGGCATGGAAGTCACCTTTCACTGTAGGCAAATCCTCCACCTGAGGGAAAACGATGTAGCTCCGCATGTGTTTCAGCAGGGCAGACAACACTCTGGACAGCACGTTAGAGAACATTGGCTGGGACATCCCTGATGCAATGGCCACTGTTGTTTGAAAAGACCCACTTGCCAAGAAATGGAGTACGGACAGGACCTGCACTAGAGGGGGGATCCCTGTGGGATTGCAGATGGCTGACATCAGGTCTGGCTCCAACTGGGCACACAGTTCATGGATTGTTGCACAATCAAGTCTGTAGGTGACTATTACGTGTCTCTCTTCCATAGTTGACAGGTCCACCAGCGGACTGGACACCGGAGGATGCCGCCATCTCCTCACCTGCCCCAGCGGACGTGCCCTATGGTAGAGAACAGCGAGCAGAGAGTCAGCCAACAATGAGGTATCACAAATTGTAATTAGCACACATTTATTAATCCGCAATGTGCCTGTTACACATACTGTGTGTATGCAAAGCCTACAGAGGTGTGACGCAGTTATTATTATTGCCTTATGGCACCCTGAAATGGCAGCTGCCTGACCTGTAAGGTGGGACAAGGGGATATGAGGTAACTGCACTGGCGTTCTACACCGTCGCGGTAGGCGGTCGAAGACCGCAGCACAATCCTGCATTGGTTAACATTGGACCCTATGGGTCAGAGTAGCCAATGATGATGTACGCCGGCAGTGACGGTACGCACCACCTCGGACGTGACCGCCATTTTCTCTCTGTTCACTCATTTGATACCTGACCTTCAACAGGAGAGGACCTACACTGCAAGTGCTGCTGTGACCTCAGTCTGGAAGCGACGATGGCTCATGTGTCTGGGGAAAGGGCCCCTGCCTTCACTGCAGAGGAGTTGGAGGAGTTAGTGGATGGGGTCCTCCCCCAGTACACGCTACTCTAAGGTCCTCCAGACAAACAGGTGAGTACAGTGTGAGCATGCTGCATGGGCAATGGCTGTTTGGAGTGGTGTGGATGGAAGATACCTGGGGGGGGACTGAGCCCTGCATGAGCGGACAGTGAGTGTCTGTGCGTTAGGGCAAGGGTGGGAACGTGGGCCAATGACTATGACGGTCTGGACGGTGAAAGATTTACCTTTTACCCCTGTACTATTCCTCTAGGTCAGCGCCCATCAGAAGAAGGATATTTGGCGTGCCATCGCCAAGGAAGTCCGGACCCTGGGGGTCCACCACAGACGGAGCACCCACTGCCGTAAAAGATGGGAGGACATTCGCCGCTGGAGCAAGAAGATGGCGAAGGCCCAGCTGGGGATGGCCTCCCAACGTGGGAGGGGTGCCCGTCGCATCATGACCCCCCTGATGTTCCGGATCCTGGCGGTGGCGTACCCGGAGTTGGATGGGCGCTTGAGGGCATCACAGCAGCCACAAGGGGGTGAGTACAGACACATTCATCTGACTCTGCGCGCATTATGAGGTGTCTGGGTGGCGGAGGTGGGCAGTGGGTTCCACTAGGCCAGGGCGAAGTTGGCAGGCAAGGTCCCTTGTGAGGCAGGCTATGTGGCACCCCAACCCCACCAGTGGAAGAGCCATCTACACCTAGTCAGGCTCCTATGACTTCCATGTGTGCAGCAATCGGCATTGGCCTTGTACCCCATGGCCTTGTGAATAATCTAGGAACTGTTAGTGCATGGCATAGTGCTGAGGTCTGCTGTGTCTGTAGTGTCCGCCAACGGTAGTGGTATTGCTGGCACTGAACATGTCTTTCTTCTGTCTCCCCCCCCTTTTTTTTGGTCTCCCTGTTCTTGTGTGCAATAGCATCATCTGGCGGAAGAGCATTGGCACTGGAGCAGGAGGGAGCTGCATCCCACTTGGCCCTGGAGGGTGAAACAATGGCCTCAGAAGCCATCAGTGGGACGGAGGGCGAGGGGAGCTCCACGGTGGGGACAGGAGGTGACAGCAGCAACAGCGACTCCTCCTCTGATGGGAGCTCCCTTGCGGTGGCGGGCTCCTCTGTGCCCCCCGCATCAACAGGTACAGCCGCCACCCCCCTACCAGCATCGCCCTCCCAGCAGCCCCTCAGCATGTGTCCCGTGCCCGCTCACCCAGGAGGGTGGGCATCTCCTTCGCCCCAGGTACCTCAGGCCCTGACCCAGTCAGCCCTGCTGCCCTCAGTGAGGAGGCTATTGACCTCCTGAGATCCCTCACTGTTGGGCAGTCTGCCATTCTGAATGCCATCCAGGGTGTTGAGAGGCATTTGCAACAAACAAATGCATACCTGGAGGGCATTCATTCTGGCCAGGCAACCCAACAGAGAGCATTTCAGGCTCTGGCCTCAGCCCTGATGGCAGCCATCGTCCCTGTGTCCAGCCTCCCCCCTCCAACTTCCTCCACCCAGACCCAATCTCCTGTACCTCACCCTATCCCAAGCACACCATCAGACTAGCATGCACACACCTCAACACACAAGGGTGGCTCAGGCAAACATAAGCACCACACATCCCACAGGCACTCACACAAGCATCATACCCATGCAGACATACCAACATCCACTGCCTCCACTGTGTTCCCCTCCTCCACGTCTCCCTCCCAGTCTCGTCTCCACTCACACCTGCATGCACGACATCTTCAGCCACTACCTCCATCACCAGCACGCCCATCACCACACACCGCTCATGTGCACTCACCACCCCCACTACCATTCTCATATCCCCTGTGCCCTCTCCCAGTGTCTGTGAGCCCTCCTCCCAAAGTACACAAACGCAGGCACACACCCACCCAACAGCCATCCACCTCACAACAGCCTCCAGCCCATGCACCTTCACCCAAATTCAGCAGACCTACACCTCCTACAACCACTACCACTTCCTCCACTCCCAAAACCCCTTCATCTACCCATCCCAGTGTGTCTAAAAAACTTATCCTAGCAAATATTGACCTCTTCCCTACACCTCCCCCCCGGCCGTCCCATAGGGCCAGGCTTTCCAGGTCCCAACCCAGCACCTCAACCACCACATCACCAGGCACAGTGGTGCCAGCAACTGCGGGCTATTGGAGTGCGCCAACCATCAGGGCTGCCAGTGTGCCTCGGAGCGAGGGCAAGGACATTCCGCCCCCTGCAAAACTTCAAAAGTTGCCCACATCCTGGAGGAAGAAGCAGAAAACCCCTGCCATCAAGGGCTCAGGGAAACCGAAAGGGGATAGTGGCAAAACAGCAACGCCACCATCCAAGGTGGGGAAGGGCCAGAAACTGAAGGGCAGGTCAGGAGAGGGCATTGTGGCACTGACTGAGGTACCAGTGTCACACCTTCTGTCCACGTCGACGCCAACCTGTACGGCAGAGAAGACTGCCACCAGCACCGCCACCTGCACCGCTGCCACAGAGCCCGCAGCCAGCACTGCTGCCACAGAGCCCGCAGCCAGCACCGCTGCCACAGAGCCCGCCCCAAGCACCGCCACCACAGAGCCCGCCGCCAGCACCGCCGCCACAGAGCCCGCTGCCAGCACCACCACCACAGAGCCCGCCGCCAGCACCGCTGCCACAGAGCCCACAGCCAGCACCGCTGCCACAGAGCCCACAGCCAGCACCGCCGCCAGAGAGCCCGCAGCCAGCACCGCTGCCACAGAGCCCGCCCCAAGCACCGCCACCACAGAGCCCGCCGCCAGCACCCCGCCACAGAGCCCGCCGCCAGCACCGCCCCCACAGAGCCCGCAGCCAGCACCGCTGCCACAGAGCCCACAGCCAGCACCGCTGCCACAGAGCCCACAGCCAGCACCGCCGCCAGAGAGCCTGCAGCCAGCACCGCTGCCACAGAGCCCACCGCCAGCACCGCCGTCACAGAGCATGCCGCCAGCACAGCCGCCACAGAGCCCGCCGCCAGCACTGCCGTGACTGACACCGCCGCAAGCACCGCCAGCGGCCCTGCGACATCCTGAGCCAGTGGCACCACCGCAGACATGGCTGCCATCCCCAGTGGTCATTCGTCCGATGAAGCACTGTGGGCACCAAGCCCCCTCCAGAACCAGTGGAGAAAGGCATCCACTACCTCAGTCCTTGGCAGGATGAAGCACTCTGGGCACCAAGCCCCCTCCAGAGCCAGTGGAGAAAGGCATCCACTACCTCAGTCCTTGGCAGGATGAAGCACTCTGGGCACCAAACCCCCTCCAGAACCAGTGGAGTATCACATCCACTACCTCAGTCCTTGGCAGGATGAAGCACTCTGGGCACCAAGCCCCCTCCAGAACCAGTGGAGAAAGGCATCCACTTGTGACACTGTGGCTTGGCACTCCCCAGGATGCAGCAGTGGGCAACTCACCCACTGAAAAGACTTGCAAGACTGTGGCTTTGCACTCCCCAGGATAATGCAGTGGGCAACCCACCCACTGAGAAGACTTGAGAGACTGTGGCTTTGCACTCCCCAGGATAATGCAGTGGGCAACCCACCCAGTGAAAAGACTTGAGAGACTGTGGCTTTGCACTCCCCAGGATAATGCAGTGGGCAACCCACCCACTGAAAAGACTTGAGAGACTGTGGCTTTGCACTCCCCAGGATAATGCAGTGGGCAAACCACCCACTGAAAAGACTTGAGAGATTGTGGCTTTGCACTCCCCAGGATACATCATTGGGCATGGAGCCCCCTCGTGGAGCAGTGGTGTTGTGCGTTCATCAGGCTGAGGTGCCCACCCTACCCCTCCCCCTGAGGTGCCTGTTTATTTTCCATCTGATGCCCCTCCAGTGTTCTCTCCGTTTGGAGTCAGGTATCGAGTGTGGGCCTCGCCCATGCATTTTGGGCCCAGTGGTCCACGGAAAATGATTTGTGCACTATCCGGACTTGTGTAGTTGGTGTACATAATTGTATATACCGTATTTATAGTTTTGACTACTGGATTTTTATTGATTACAATCGTTCAAATCAATTCCTTTTGTCCTTGCGTTATTGAAGGGGGGGTGGGGGGTTGTATATGTAATGTTGCAGCATGTATTTGTGTGTATGGTGTTGTGGGTGAGGGTGGGGGTGGGGGTGTTGCGTGTGTGTCACTCTCTTTTCCCTCCCCCCCTCCCCTGTGTTGTAGGTGCAGTACCGTGGTCATCGCTGCCGTCTCTGGAGCTCCTGATAGAGGAGCAGGAAAACGATCACCGGCAGGATGTGAAGTTCTGGCTCCATGGTGTCCTGGTTCCTCGTGGGGTGTGGAGAGGTGAGTGATTTCCCCTTCTGTGTACTGTTTCTGCCGTGTTTTTGATCGCGTTGGTTCCGCCCCGGAAAAGGTGGCGGATTGGCATCTTGTGATAGGGTGGGCGGTACATTGCCTTCCGCCTGTCTGTTGGCGGTGACCTCTGCGCTGTTTGTTTCTACCGCCATGGCGGTCGGAGTGCTAAATTGGCTGTCTATGTTGGCGGTTTCCGCCGTGGTCGTAATTCCATTTTATTTTTCGCCGGCCTGTTGGCGGTGTTACCGCCGCTTTAACACCGACCGCCTGGGTTGTAATGAGGGCCATTGTTTTGTCTTTGTTACAAGAACTCTGTGTCTCCTACTGGCTATGGTCAGTGTATCTTAAAAAGTGTTGTATGTTGGTTGTAATAAAGGAATAGTACTGTATGTGGTGTTGCAAGTCAGGTATTAAATTATTAGAAGAGTCATTTGCTTCAATCCTGTTACTGGTTTAACGATTGAGGATGCAAGTTAGCCTTGAGATGCAGCAGGAAAGGAGCATTTGGTCTAAGTACTGGAAAAACAACCCTAAAAAGGAAGGACTGGTCATATTTGTGACATATAACATTGAGCCACTTGACAGCAATGGAGATCCGAATGGAAGCTATACAAGGGCCAGGAAATGACAGGTACAGTGTACAGATGAAAAATGATAGGCAAAATTGTATTTAAAATGAGCTGTTGGGTTGGAAAAGCTCTCTGCATGTTAATGAACGTACACAGCTGAAGCCCGTGGATAGTGTTTGGTGGTGATTCATAGGTCACCTGGTGTAAAAATGACTGCGACTGGTGCTACCCCTGTGAATGAGGGAGGAGGCCATGGGAACACACCATCCCCCAAATGAGACCAAGAACAGGATCATGGTAACCTTCCCCAGCAGAAGAAAGACACAGGAAACCTCTTATTGGTGCAGGAGCATAACTGTGAGGGAGAGAGGTTGGGCCCACCAAGAGCAACCACTGAGTTTGCATGCAAATGACTCACCTTACTTGGACGTGAGCCACTGCGAGCACCCACGGACATGGTGCACTCCAGGACTCCGAAAACTTCACTTCTGCCGAGCGAGTAAGCTTTGATTTTGGGCCTGACTGCCCCAGGGGAACCTGCTGCTAAAATTGAGCTTATGTATGATGTCGTACTGTTTACTTTAAATCAGAGTCGTAGTGGACTCTTGAGACTCGGACTACTAGTGGGGCATACCCTGGATGTTACCAATATATAATGGGGAATAACCACAATCGCTAACATGAGGTGTGAGTGGAACAGGGGACTGCCAAAGAGACACTAGTGCTCTGACCTCAGGAGTGGACTGTGTAATTGTGTCTATGTTCCATATTCTTCCTTTGTGTGGTAAACAGTAGAAATGAAATACCTTTCTTTGTATAAAAGTAAGTATTTAGCTGGACAATTATTTATTTCTGCTGCTGCACACATTTTGAGTTGTGAGTCCATGTTTATTAATTCGTATCCACACCTCTTCAGCCCCCCTTCTCTTGGTCACTTATTCAGGATCCATAGTAAGTAGGGTCACGGAACCTCAGGAGTAAAAGGACTCAACTCCCACGGTTGGGTCCAGTAACTAATGCATGCAATGTGGCTTTCTGAAAGGGGCTCTGACAATTGGCTGCAAGCTGTGGAACACCTAATGTTTGGGAGCTTGGGCCCATTTGTGGCATTGCCAATTTCCAATTTGTTTCAGTAGTACAATAAGTCCAGTGTATTCTACACACAAAGGCGATATGCATAGATAATGAATGAATAAAGAAGTATAAAGCGCAAAATAGCTGCTTGCAGAAAAGGTGTCCCGGTGCTGAAACAGATATTCAATTACTGCACAGAAAGCACACTAATACACAGCAAACCAAGAGTTCTTTAAACAAGAACATTTTCAGATTGTCTTTGAATGGTGACTCTAAGTCTGTACTTCTGAGCTGATCCTGCAAGGCATTCCTTAACTTAGCTTCTTGGAAAGCAAAGACCTTCTCCCTGCTCTTCTCTTGTGTATCCTAGGAATACTAAGTACATTTTGGCCAGCAGAACACAAGGCCCTCCAGGGTGTATATCTGTTGACTCTTTCCTGAATGTTAACAGGGCCATTTTTGCAAATATCTCTATATGTACTCATTAAGGGCCATATGTCCGAACACTTTTTCCCATAGACACAGAATGGGTAAAAACCTTTGCCACATCTGGCCCTAAGTCTTTAAATTGTATTCTTTGCTTAACTGATAGCCAGTGAAGTTGGTTTAGACCCTTTCACACAGACGTCTTTTAGGGATATTTAAAACCAGTCTTGCTGCTGCATTTTGCACCACTTGTAGCCTACTTAACAGTCTCATTGGTATCCTAAATACACAATATTTGCATAATCTAACCTGGAAGTAATTAAGGCATGTACAACAGCCTTCCTTGTGGAAACTGGAAAAAACTTTAACATCTTTTTTTAAAGCCTTTCGAAAGATGAAAGACTGCCACAGTTGCTTGCACCTGTGGTTTCATATCCGATTTCACCCCCAGATTTCTGGCCACTAATGTTGGCGTCGGAGATTCTCCCAAATCTGATGGCCAGATTCTTTGTATGTCCAAAGGAGACACATTTCCAAATACTAAAATTTCAGATTTATCTGAATTGAGCTGAAGACAGCTACTTTGCATCCAAACTGCTACTGCAGACAGACACCCATGAAAGTTAGCAATAGTGTTGTTGTCTTGTTATTTAAATGCAAGCATAACCTGGGTGCCATATTCATATGATATTATATTGAAACCCCAAGGCAACACTACAGATGCCTTGGCAGTCGCCAGTAGAAGTTATAGTTAGGACTAAGTTTTTATTGAAAA
The DNA here is from genome assembly GCF_031143425.1 of Pleurodeles waltl. Lineage (NCBI taxonomy): Eukaryota > Metazoa > Chordata > Amphibia > Caudata > Salamandridae > Pleurodeles > Pleurodeles waltl. Next base: position 1,129,835,780 of record NC_090446.1, on the reverse strand, counting down.
CCCTTTTTTCTACTTGCCTATATCTTTGGTGCTGTTTGACGAATCTTCACGAAATCCTCCAAAAAAAGTGTTCCTGAGAGTTGTGTTATGCATGGGAACTTTTAGGGTGATCCGTCAAGGGGGTGGGGGGCAAAAAATAGGGTGGGGGCAAAAAAGTTGTGTTTCCTATGTTAATTTCTATAGGGATTTTGAACATGATTACAGCCCGTACTGTTGAACAGAATGACAACAAATGTAGCAGAAAGGTAGCCGCCATGCACATCAGTGGTTGGATTAACATATAGCAATTAAAATTACTTTACTTTAAAAAAAACATAGAAATTCACTGAAAAAAACAAAGGTTACAGGCACGTTATAATTAGGTTCTAAATTTACTCGTATAAAACCATAGTTATTTCAAGTAACTATAACTCGCTCCCTAAGGTAATTATAACTCCCGCCTTCCCCTTGCAGAGCTAATTACTCAACATATTATATCATTAATGACACCTTCTATGACATCTTTGATATTATCACTGCAACATTTGCATTAAAATTATTGATGAGAAAACTGTGCATGGCAAGGGCGCGAGTTAAGTTACCCTAGGGTGTGAGTTATAGTTGCTTGACATAACTAGCACTGCTGTATTTCTAGACAAGGAACGTTATATTTAAGAAGCTGTGAGACAACTGGATGATGTGCAGGGTTATGCTTGTTTGCCGTACAATCCAACATTGGAAATTAAACATAACATTGATAGAAAATTGAAAAGTGGCACTCAGATCTGCTTATCAACGATGATGAATTGAAATTTCTAACAATTGATCATCCAATTACACTAACAATCTATATCTTACCAAAGATTCATAAAAATGTAAGGAATCCGCCAGGGAGACCAATAGTCTCCTCATGTGTCTCAGTATTGGAAAACATCGGGAAATATATAGAGTTTTACTTGTCCCCTATGGTACCCAAGTTCGTACATAAAAGACTTTGGAAATCTGTTGAGAATCATTGATGGTATTGTGTGGCAAAAGGAGTATTTTTTGGTAACCATAGATGTAGTGACCCTATACACATCGATTAGACATAAAGTAGGACTACAGGCTATTGAATATTTTTAGAGGAAATAAAAGTGGGATAGTACCAGCACTCCAGAATGCTGATTGACATGATGGACATATACCTCAAAAATAATGTTTTTATATTTGGCAAACAGATATATGAACAACAATGCGGGACAGCTGTGGGCATGGCTTTTTTACTGAGCTATGCAAACGTAACGGTGGGGAGGTGGTAGAAGGCGATGGCATGGGGGGAATACCACCAACACATAGACAGCGTTCTGCTATGGACTAGATATGTAGGTGACCTATTTATTATTTGGAATGGCACAGTGAATTAATTCAAGAGATTTTTTGAGTTATTGAATTCCAATCATATGGGTCTGAAATTCACATGCATGATTGATAATGAAAAAGTTAACTTTCTAGATGTAACTATGTTGACAATAATGAGCTGCAAACAACATCATATTGAAAAGAAACTTCAACCAATTCTATTTTGCATGGGTCAAGTTTTCATCCCTGTTTTGTAGTACAAAATATTCCATAAGGTGAATTCCTAAGCATTAGGGGAAACTGTTATATGGAGTCTGACTTTGAAAATAATGACAAAATAACTTTTAACAGGTTTAGAGCAAGGGGCTGTCAGGAATATCAGATATAAAGAGGTTTAGACAGAGAAAAAAGGGTAGATCGAAGTGGAATTTTGGTTACAAACAAGCAGAGGGACATGTCTCAGAATAAATCACAGACAAAAAAAGAGTTATTCTAACATATAGTAAAGAGAGTTGTACAATCAGAGAGATTCTTCAAAAATATTGCAATATTTTGAAAAAAGACCCAGACCTAAGGGAAAGTCTAGTACCTACAGTGTCAATTGCATACAAAAGAGCCCCGTTGATTAAAGATATGTTGGTACACAGTTACTTTGAAGAAAGACAAGCCAAATCCTGGTTTGAAGAAATAAGTAAAGGCTTTAGAAAGTGTATTTGATGCAAGGCGTGCACTATTGGCAAGAAATGTTTACAGACGCAAATGAAGTAGAGATGTGGATCAACCAAAAGATCAATTGTGAAACTACTTATGTGGTATACATACTGGAGTGTAAATGTGGACTAACCTATGTTGGGGGTACCATCTGCCCGTTAAAAAAGAGAATCTTAGAACATATCAGAGCAGTTGAGAATAATGACCCACGTTTGCAGTGGCAAGACATATTATTAACAATGTACATATTGGGTCCACGTGGAAAATATTAAGGTACTTTGAGGGGGACAGAGTACCAACATCATCAAGGGGTGGTGACAGAGTACATAGTCTGAGAAAAAAATAGTCTAGCTATATAATGAAGCTAAAAACTAAAAGCCCACAGGGCCTCAATCTTGATGAGGAACTGTATGTGCATATTTAAGATTTGACAGATTGACAATGTGGGACAATTTGAACGCTCAGTTAGAGAAGGTAACTGAAGATTAAGCATATGGAGATATGCCATTAATTTAAATATGTGCAAAATTTATATAATGGGCCCACTTTAGGTAAATTGATATAATGACAATCTCACACACTCACTCAGAGAAAATTGAGTTTAAACGAGGGAAAATGTTGAGGAGTCGTATGGAAAATGTTGTAATGTCAAATCTGCACTGAAAAGAAAAAACGTTAGAAAGTGTGTGAAAAAACGAGCAACTACAATAACCAGAATGCTTCTGTGATTTTAGATTGTATATGATAGGAACACAAATGAGGTACTAACAGCTATGATCAAGACCAGGCAGGTCTAAAGTCTGTAGTACTAAACAGTATTTTATCTGCTGCTGGAGTACCTCCTGTTCCTTTGATGTAAAGATTTATGAGGTGGTCCAACCGCGTGGGAGCCCTGGCACTAGAGTGCACGCTACACATGTGGACTGCATTGGAGAAAAAATAAATAAATAGCTAAGCCTAGCCATCTGAGGGGCACTGCATCGTATTTCTATGGGACTAGAGATAAATGCCCTCATTACAACCCTGGCGGTAAGTGATAAAGTGGCGGTAATACCGCCAACAGGTCGGCGATAACAAAAATGGAATTATAACCACGGCGGAAACAGCTCACACAGACAGCCACTTTAACACACCGACCGCCACGGCGGTAGCAACAAGCACCACGGTGGTAACCGCCAACAGCCAGGCGGAAGATAATGTACCACCCACACTATTATGACACGCCTATCCGCCACCTTTTCCGGGGCGGTACCACCGACATCAAAAGCACGGCAGAAACACAACGCAGAAGTCACCTCTGGAGATACAGGGAACAACCACAACGCCATGGAGCCAGAGTTGCACATCTTCCCCATGCTTGTATACCTTTTCCTGCATTATGAACATCAACGGCCAAAGACGACCACAGTGAATACTGCAGGCTAGCACACAAGGGAGGTGGGGAAAGAGAGTGACACACACACGCAACACGCAACACCCCCACCCCAACACCATATACACAACCAGATGCACTAACATTACATATCCACCCCGTACCCCTCAGGAATAATGCAAGTACAAAAGGAATTGAATAAAGTGAGTGTAATAAAGGGAGGGACACTGCCCAGTCCTCAATGTCCGTGGGCCACCGGGCCACAACATATAGGCCAAGGCCCCACCTCACTCCTGCAACAACACGGAGAGAACACTGCAAGGACATCAGGTCAAAAATACACAGGGACCTCAGAGGGATGGAGAAGGGGGGACACCTCAGCCGGAAGATGGTACAACGTCACTGGTCCTGGAGGGGGCTACATGCCCTGTGTGATGTCCTGTGGAGTGCAAGGCCACAGTCTCTCAAGTGGGTGATTTGCCCACTGCTTGGTCCTGGGGAGTGCAGGGCCACAGTCTCTCTAGTGGGTGGTTTGCCCACTGCTTGGTCCTGGGGAGTGCAAGGCCACAGTCTCCCAAGTCGATGGCTTCTCCACTGGTTCTGGGGGGGGTGGGGCTTGTGCCCAGTGTGCTTCATCCTGGCAAGGATAGGGTGAGTGGATGGCTTCTTATACTGGTTCTGGAGGGGGCCTTGTGACCAGTGTGCTTCATCCTGGCAAGGATGGGGTGAGTGGATGGCTTCTTTCACTGGTTCTGGAGGGGGCCTTGTGTCCAGTGTGCTTCATCTTGGCAAGGATGAGGTGAGTGGGTGGCTTCTTCCACTGTTTCTGGAGGGGGCCTTGTGCGTAGTATGCTTCATCCTGGCAAGGATGGGATGAGGGGATGTCTTCTTTCACTGGTTCTGGAGGGGGCCTTGTGCCCAGTGTGCTTCATCCTGGCAAGTATGGGGTGAGTGGATGGCCTCTTCCACTGGTTCTGGAGGGGGCCTTGTGCCCTGTGATGCAGCAATTGGGGAGTGCAAGGTCACAGTCTGTCGCCTGGGTGTCACACCTATAGCCCAAGGAGGCAGGACTACACACTGATGCTCAGTGGTGGCAGTGGCGGTGCTGGTGTCGGGGCTGGCAGCGGTGGGGGGAGGCTCCAGCCCATCCCCTGCAGCCTCGTACGGCTGCCCACTGGGGCTGCTGCTGCTGGTGGAGGTGCTGGTGACGGTGCTGGCAGTGGTGGGGGAGGCTACAGCCCATCCCCTGCAGCCTCGGACGGCTGCCCACTGGGGCTGCTGGCAGTGGTGCTGGTGTCGGTGCTGGCAGTGGTGGGGGGAGGCTCCAGCCCATCCCCTGCAGCCTCGGATGGCTGCCCACTGGGGCTGCTGCTGCTGGCTGTGGTGGGGGGAGGCTCCAGCCCATCCCCTGCAGCCTCGGACAGCTGTACCGCCATGGTTGGTGGTGGGGCTCAGAATCAGTCCCAGCACCAGGCCTCCTGTCCTTCCTGCCTGCTGGTGCAAGCCCCTTGCCTTTCCCTTTAGCAGCTGGTGGTGCCTCCTTGCCCTTCCCTTTGGCAGCTGGTGGTGCCTCCCTACCCTACCTTGACGCATCTGGTGCAGGCACCCTTTCAGTGCTGCTGCCTGGTTCCCTGGAGCCTCTCCCATCTGCAGTAGCTGTCGACACTGCTGTGGCTGTGGACTGGGTGGCTGATGGGAGAAGGCAGCCTCTTTCTAGCATTGTTACCCCCACTTTTGACCTGTATGTGAGTATATGACAGTGCTCATAGTGAAAACCTTATTTGTCAGTGTGTTTTATCTGTCTCACTGGGACCTTGCTAGCCAGGCCCCCAGTGCTCATAGTTTGTGGCCTGAATGTGTATACCTGTGTAGTGCCTAACTGTGCCACTGAGGCTCTGCTAACCAGAACCTCAGTGCTTATGCTCTCTCTGCCTTTACATTTGTCACTATAGGCTAGTGACCACTTTTACCAATCTCAATTGGCACACTAGAACACCCTTACAATTCCCTAGTATATGGTACCTAGGTACCCAGGGTATTAGAGTCCCAGGAGATCCCTATGGGCTGCAGCATTTCTTTTGCCACCCATAGGGAGCTCAGACAAACCTTTACACAGGACTGCCACTGCAGCCTGAGTGAAATAACGCACACATTATTTCACAGCCATTTTCACTGCACTTAAGTAACTTATAAGTCACCTATATGTCTAACCTTCACTTGCTGAAGGTTAGGTGCAAAGTTACTAAGTGTGAGGGCACCCTTGCACTAGCAAAGGTACCCCCACATAGTTCAGGGCCATTTCCCCAGACTTTGTGAGTGCGGGGACACCATTACACACATGCACTACATATAGGTCAATACCTATATGTAGCTTCACAATGGTAACTCTGACTATGGCCATGTAACATGTCTAAGATCATAGAATTGTTCCCCCACATGCCAAATTTGGTATTGGGGTACCAATTCCATGCATCCCCGGGGCTCCACTGTAGACCTTGGGTACTGCCAAACCAGCTCTCTGGGGTTTTCTCTGCAGCTACCCCTGCTGCCACCCCACAGACAGGGTTCCGAGAAGCTCAGTCCCAGGAAGGCAGAACAAAGAATTTCCTCTGAGAGAGGGTGCTACACCCTCTCCCTTTGGAAATAGGTGTTCAAGGCTGGGGAGGGTTAGCCTCTCCCAGCCTCTGGAAATACTTTGAAGGGCACAGATGGTGCCCTCCTTTCATAACCCAGTCTACACTGGTTTAGCGAACCATCAGTCCCTGCTCTGGCGCGAAACTGGACAAAGGAAAGTGGAGTGACCACTCCCCTGTCCATCACCACCCCAGGGGTGATGCCCAAAGCTCCTCCAGTGTGTCCCAGACCTCTGCCATCTTGGATCCAGAGGTGTGAGGGCACTCTGGAGGCCTCTGAGTGTCCAGTGACAGCAGGTGATGTCAAAGACCCCTCCTGATAGGTGCCTACCTGACTAGGTGGCCAATCCTCCTCTGAGGGTTATTTAGGGTCTCCCCAGTGGGCTTTTCCTCAGATAACGACTTGCAAGAATTCACCAGAGTTCATCTGCACCTCTCTCTTCGACTTCTGCGAAGGATCGACCACTGACTGCTCCAGGACGCCTGCAAAACTGCAACAAAGTAGCAAGAAGACTACCATTGACATTGTAGCACCTAAACCTGCCGGCTTTCTCAACTGTTTCCTGGTGGTGCATGCTTTGGGGGCTGCCTGCCTTTATTGTGCACTGGAAGCCACAAAGAAATCGCCAGTGGGTCGATGGAATCTTCCCACTGCATCAGCAGGCACCAAACTTCAGCATCACCGGTACTCTGGGACCCCTCTCATCCTGATGAGCTTGGACCCTGGAACACAGGTGGTGGACCCAAGTGACCCAGACTGTCCAGTGGTCCAACTGTCCAAATTTGGAGGAGGTAAGTCCTTCCCTCCCCTCTCCAGACAGTATTCCTGTGCACCGCGTGACCTGCAGCTACAAGGGCTTCTGTGCACATTTCCATGAAATCCTGCATGCACAGCCAAGCCTAAGTCCCCAGCACTCTGTCCTGCGATGCTCAGCTCCCTGAGTTGATCTCCGGTGTCGTGGGACCCTCTTCTGCAGTGTTGAGACGACCACTGTGTTCAGACTTCTTGAACCCGTGTTCAAGGACTTCTGCAGGTGCTACCTTCTTGTGCGTGGGCTCTCTACATTGCTGAGGACCCCCTCTGTCTCCTCTCCCAAGTGGCGACATCCTGGTCCTTCTCGGGCCCGGGCAGCACCCTTTTTCTCCAACCGCTACACTTGCAGCTAGCAAAGCTTGTTTGCGGTATTTTGCCAAGGAAACAACTCTGCTTCCTCCAGCACTCCGTGGGACATCTTCTGCACAAAGGAAAAGTTCCTAGCACTATCTGGAGGCAGCAATTTTGCACCTTTATCCGGAATCCGTCTTCAGTGCTTTGCAGTCTTGTAGTCTTTGCAAAACCCTCTATCATGACTAGTGTGTTTCTGGGGAAATAGTAGTACTTTACTCCTACTTTCCAGGGCCTTGGGGTGGGGTATCTTAGACACCCTTAGTGTTTTCTTACACTCCCAGCGACCCTCTACACACTACACTAGCCTAGGGGTCCATTCGTGGTTCGCATTCCACTTTCTTAGTATATGGATTGTGTTGCCCCTAGGCCTATTGCATCCTATTGTATTCTACAGTGTTTGCACTACTTTCTGACTTTTTTACTTACCTGATTTTGGTTTGTGTGTATATTTTACTTATCTCCTAAGGGAGTATATCCTCTGAGATATTTTTGGCACATTGTCACTAAAATAAAGTAACTTTATTTTCAGTAACTCTGAGTATTGTCTTCCTTATGATATAGTACCTATATGATATAATTGGTATAGTAGGAGCTTTGCATGTCTCCTAGTTCAGCCTAAGCTGCTCTGCTATAGCTACCTCTATCAGCCTAAGCTGCTAGAACACTACTAATCTACTAATAGGGGGTAACTGTACCTGGCACAAGGTGTAAGTACTATTGGTACCCACTATAAGCCAGGCCGGTCTCCTACAGCTGAGGTGCTCGCCTGGGTTCTGACCACCCTGGCCTGATGTGAAGGACAGGGAGGAGAGGCAGAGGGAAGAGGTCAATGGTGGAGAGGAAAAGCTTCTTAGGGATATTGGGGTGGGAAGAGGGTAAAGGTTTGGGAGTTGAGGAAGAGGGGCTGGTTGTAGGAGGTGTCTGTAGGCTGAGTTTGGGTGCAGGTGCATGGGCTGGATGCTGTTGTGAGGTGTATGGCTGTTTGGTATCTGAGTGCTTGCGTTTGTGTACTTTGGGAGGAGGGGGCGCAGACACAGTGGGAGAGGACCAGGGGACGTGTGCATGGATGTGGGGGTGGTGACTGCCAGTGAGGAGTGTGTAGTGATAGGCGTGATGGTGATGGAGGTAGTGGATGAGGATGTAGCGCATGCAGGTAGAGGTAGAGGACGAGGAGCAGGGGGGCCACAGTGGAGGCTGTGATGTTGGTATGTCTGCATCTGGATGGTGTTTGTGTGACTGCCTGTGGGATGATGTGTGGTGCTTGTGTTTGCTTGAGCCACTCCTGTGTGTTGTCTTGTGTGCATGCTCATCTGCCTGTGTGCTTGGGATAGGTTGGGGTTGAGGGGAATGGGACTGGGTAGAGGAAGTTGGGGTGGGGGCTAGAAACAGGGACAATGGCTGCCATCAGAGAGGAGGACAGAGCCTGGATTGATCTCTGTTGGGGCGCCATGCCAGAGTGAATGCCCTCCAGGAATGCATTAGTTTGTTGCAAATGGGCTGCCAGCCCCTGGATGGCATTCACAATGGTTGACTGCCCAACACAGATGGATCGCAGGAGGTCAATAGCCTCCTCAATCAGGGCAGTAGGGCTAACTGGGGCAGGGCCTGAGGTGCCTGGGGCGAAGGAGATGCCCACCCTCCTGGGTGAGTGGGCATGGGAAACAAGCTGAGGGGCTGCTGGGAGGGCGGTGCTGGTACGGGGGTGGTGGCTGTACCTGTAGTTGGGGTTGGCACAGAGGTGTCCACCACCACCAGGGAGCTTCCATTGGAGGAGGAATCACTGTCAGAACTGTCCCCTCCTGTCTCTGCCGCGGTGCCCCCCTCACCCTCCGTCCTACTGGTGCCCTCACCGTCAGTGTATTCGGCCACATGGGCCCTGTAGGATGCAGCTCCCTCCGTCACCGGTGCCTTTAATCCTCCTCCAGATGATGCTAATGCACATAAGTACTGGGTGACAAAACAAAAAGGGGGGGAATGGCTGCACCAGCACCACCGTTGGCGTACATGACACACACACACACATATAGGGAACAGCCCTATGCACTAGGCAATGCACAACCAGTCACAATGCTAGTCACCAGGTCACGGACAGGAATACCTAACGCCAATAGCTGCATACCTGAGACACACAGACCCCTGCCCAGTAGTGGATGTCTACTAGTGTGGTAGGAGGTGGTGTACAGCAGACCCTGCCCAACATGGGACCTACCCTGCAATGTCCGGCCTAGGGGCATCCACAGGCCCACATCCCCCACCGGGAAACCACCCCACCTCGTGCAAGTAGTATATTGGGAAACTGTACTCACTCCCTTGTGGCTGCTGTGATGCCCTCAAGCGCCCATCCAGCTCTGGATAGGCCACTGCCAGTATGCGGGCCATCAGGGGGGTCAGGATTCGATGGGCACCACTTCATCGTTGGGAGGCCAACCCCAGCTGGGCCTCCACCGTCTTCCTTGCCCAGCGTCTCAGGTCCTCCCACCATTTGCGACAGTGGGTGCTCCGCCTGCCGTAGACCCCCAGCGTCCGCACGTCCTTGGCGATGGCACGCCATATACCCTTTTTCTGATGGGTGTTGACCTGCAGAAAAATACACATAGAAAAGGGTATCAGTCAGATCGTCCAGCCTGTTACACTCATGTCCCACCTCAGCCCTCACATCCCCTTACACACAAACATGGCCCATCCACAAACCCCCCCACACGAGGCCCTCACACACAGCACTCCATGCATTCATGCCCCATGCATCGTGCTCACAGTGTACTCATCTGTTGGTCTGGAGGCCCATACAGCATTCGGTACTTGGGTAGGACTCCATCCACCGGTCTCCCCAACTCTGCATCGGTGAAGGCAGGGGCCCTTTCCCCAGTGACATGAGCCATGGTCGGTTCCAGACACAGGTCACAGCAGCACTTGCAGTGTAGGTCGTCTCCTGTTGAAGGTCAGGTAGCAAGTGAGTGAACAGATAGAAAATGGCGGTCACGTCCACGGAGGTACGTACCGTCACCACTGGCGTACATCACCATGTAACCCATTGGGCCCAATGACAACCAATGGGGAGTTGCACGGCGGTACTTGACCGCCTCCCGCAATGGCGCACAACGTCAGCGACATTACCTCATTTCCACATGTTCATCCACACAGGACAAGCGGACACTTTTTCGGGGGGGGGAGGCAGGCCATGGCACCTAACTGCGTCACAGTACACACAGGCACCATTTGGGCCTCTACAACAATATACTGTTACAGTCACAACATGCAATGCAGTGTAGTGTTTGGAAATGTGGAATACTAACCAGCTGCACCCTGTTTTGCCCCCTAGATTACAACCGCTGCGGATGAATAGGAAATGGAGACATCCTCCTGTGTACAGACCCCTGGTGGACTTGGCAACACTGGAGAACAGACACATTATCCTCACCTATAGACTGGACAGGGCCACAATCACAGAGCTGTGTGCCCAATTGGAGCCTGGCCTGATATCTGATATCCACCAGCCCACCGGGATCCCCCCTCTTGTGCAAGTCCTATCTGTGCTCCATTTCTTGGCAACTGCCTCTTTCCAAGTGACAGTGGGCTTGGCAGCATGAATGTCACAGCCAATGTTCTCAATAGTGCTGACCAGAGTGTTGTCTGCCCTGATTAAACACATGCGCAGCTACATCGTTTTCCCCCAGGTGGAGGATTTGGCCACAGTGAAAGCTGACTTCTATGCAATGGGACATATCCCCAACATAATTGGGGCTATTGATGGTACACATATTGGATTTGCTCCCCTCCCCCCCAGAGAAATGAACAGGTGTTTAGAACTTGAAAGAGCTGTCACTCCATGAATGTGCAGATAGTGTGCCTGGCGGACCAGTACATCTCCCATGTCAATGCAACGTATCCTGGCTCTGTGCATGATGCCTTTATCCTGAGGAATAGCAGCATCCCATATGTGGTGGCTGAACTCCAGAGGCACCGGTGTGGCTAATAGGTGAGCCCTGGTTCCCACCCAGTGGATGATGGTGTGTGGTGTGGGCCATAAGGGTTAGTGTGTGTCTAACAGGTATCCCTCGATATTTGCAGGTGACTCTGGTTACCCCAACCTCTCATGGTGACTGATCTCAGTGAGGAATGCCAGGACAAGGGCAGGGGAACGTTACAATGAGGCACATGGGTGGACAAGAAGGATTATCGAGAGGACCTTTGGCCTCCTGAATGCCAGGTTTCGTTGCCTCCATCAAACTGGTGGATCCCTGTACTACTCACCCAAGAAGGTCTGCCTGATAATCGTGGCATGCTGCATAACCTTGCCTTGAGACACCAGGTGCCTTTTCTACAGGAGAATGAGGCTGGAGATGGGCGTGTGGCAGCAGTTGACCCTGTGGACAGTGAAGATGAGAAGGCAGAGGATGAGGATGAGGACAACAGAACAGAAATAATACGACTGTACTGCCAGTGACACACAGGTAAGACACTGTAACTTCACTTTACATTGACAGTTTTGTGTTGGACATTGTACATGGCAGGCAGATTCTCCCAATTCTATGGTCACTTACTGTACCCTTTGGCATCTCTATTTTCAGATATCTGTGCCCCACTCTGGCACCTGGTGTGTTAACTGCAGCCTACTACAGGTCATTCCTATGTATACATTCCTGTACAGATGTATTGCAGTGTATAAAGCTTGTTAAATGAATACATAGTTCAATCATTTGACAGACTCCATACTTGTATTTTTTTAAATGGTGTTTATTTAAGTGCCAATAAGTAGAGGGGTATGTGCAGTGGGCTGGGTGATGGTGGAGGAATGTCCAGGATAGAGTCCAGTCTATTTGTATCACAGGTGCATTGTCCAAGGAGGCATAAGAAGTGGAGCAATGGCAGTTCAAGGTGGACAGGGTGACAGAGTGGGACACAAGGGTGACAATCAGGGGAGTCCTATTTCCTGGTGGGGGTCTAGGCAATGTTCTCTGGCTTCTGGCTGGATCGCAGGGAACGTTTGTGGGGTGGTTCTCCTTCTGCAGGCGGAGGGGTGCTGGTGGCCTGTTGTTCCTGTGGCGGGCCTCCTGTCCACTAGCGGCAGTGGAGGGCTGTTCATCGGTGTGGCTAATGTCAGGGGCCCGGTGGTGTGCCACTGCCTCCCTCATTGTGTTGGCCATGTCTGCCAGCACTCCTGCAATGGTGACCAGGGTGGTGTGGATGTACTTCAGGTCCTCCCTGATCCCCAGGTACTGTCCCTCCTGCAGCTGCTGGGTCTCCTGTAACTTGTCCAGTATCTGGCCCATTGTCTCCTGGGAATAGTGGTATGCTCCCAGGATATTGGTGTGTGCCTCCTGCAGAGTCGGTTCCCTGGCCTGTCCTCCCCCTGTCGCACAGCAGCCCTCCTAGCTTCCCTCTTGTCCTGTGCTTCTGTCCCCTGAACCGTGTACCAAATGCCACTGACCCCAGGTCCCTGTTCGTCCTGTATTTGTGGGGTGGCCTGGGGTCCCTGTAGTTGTGGACACACTGCTGATTGACGTGTCCTAGGTACAGAGGTATGGGCCCGCTGGGTGGGTGCTGTGCTGGGGTTTCCTGAGGGGGGATGCTCTGTGGTGGTATGGGACTGTGCCTGGGTAACCGACTGTCCGGAGATTCCTGATGGGCCAGGTTGGTCATCCAGATCCAGGTGTCCAGAGCTGCTGTCATTCCTGTGGGCATCTTTTGTGGGGGGACTGGATGTTGCTGGCACCTCCTCTCCGGTGACGTTGGGTGGGGGACCTGTGAGGATGTAAATGCAGTGTTATTGTTTCTGCATATGACATCTTGTGCACGGATGTGTTGCTGTCAATGGTTGTGATTGCCCTGTCAGCTTTGCCTTGTGTGGGTAGTGATTTTGTGGGCTAGGTGAGTCTCTATAATGTGCATGCGTTAGTGATGGGTGTCCATGCAGGTCTGTGATGGGGGTCCTTGCATTTGTGTTATGTGCAGGGCTTGGTGTTGGGATGGGTGGGTTGTGATGGTGGGGTGTATGTGAGTTGGTGGAATGATGGGGTGAGGGCAGGGGTGGGGGTATGTGATAGCATGCAGGTAGGGGGGGTGAAAGTAGTGAAGAGTTGACTTACCAGAGTCCAGTCCTCCTGCTACTCCTGCCAGGCCCTCAGGATGCATGATTGCCAAGACTTGCTCCTCCCATGTTGTTAGTTGTGGGGAGGAGGTGGGGGTCCACCGCCAGTCCTCTGTACTGCTATCTGGTGTCCTTCCCCCGTAGGCCGTTCCACCTCTTCCTGATGTCATCCCTTGTTCTTGGGTGCTGTCCCACGGTGTTGACCCTGTCCACGATTCTCTGCCATAGCTCCATTTTCCTAGCAATGGATGTCTGCTGCACCTGTGCTCCAAATAGCTGTGGCTCTACCCGGATGATTTCCTCCACCATGACCCTTAGCTCCTCCACTGAGAACCTGGGGTGTCTTTGTGGTGCCATGGGTGTAGTGTGAGTGGTGTGTGTGAGGGTGTGTGGGGTGATGTGTTGGGGTGTGTGCTGTAAGGTGCGTGGATGGTGTATGGGTGATGGTGTAATGTGGCTCTGGTTCTGATGGTGCTCTTGGTGTCTCTTTCCCTCAGTTGTCAATTTTGTTTAGTCGTAAAGGGATGTTGGTAGTGTGTTTGTGTGTTTTATAATGGTGTGGGTGTGTGGGTGTGGTGTGTGTATGTGTCAGGTGTGTGTAGTTTGAATTGTCCAATGTAGTGTTGTTTTGTATGTGTGTGTGTATTTCAAGCGTGGCAGTATGTACCGCCAATGGTTTACTGCGGTTGAATGTCTGCCGCGGTGATTCGTGGGTCCTAATGCTGTGGGCGTAGTTCTGTTGGCGTAACGGTGTGGGTTTTGGTACTGCCAGTTTATCACTGACCTTTGGGCTGGCGGACTTGTGTGTGTGGCTCTATAATGATGGATTGCTATGTGTGTTTCATAATATGGTTAGCGGTAATCCGCCGCGCCGGCAGTATGTTGGCGGCAGTCAGCATGGCGGTAAGCGGGACTTACCGCCAATGTCATAATGAGGGCCAAAATGAGGTAAGAATACTACTTGTTGGTTATTTGTCAAAAAGAGCTCATTCATTGTAGTGCAAATCCCAAAATGCCTGCATTTTGCAATCTCTGCAGTAGGGTGCCATGAGATACCACATGAATGCTGCAAATAGATCAAGGAGAATGACCACTGCTTTTTCCCAGTGTCGAGGTTATTTTGAATAAATTCTGAAACCTCTAAGAGTGCTACTTGCCGAAAAGTGCTTCAACACCTCGTCAGGGGTAGTAAGCGCTATGTAAATACTATTACAATACAATACAATACAATACAGTGGGGGGGTCATCAATATGTAAGTTACAATCTCCCAAAACAGTAAAATTAGAGAACTGCAGATAAAAAGGTGCAGTGGCATTTGCTAATGCCTTAGAAAAATTAGACTGATAGTTAGGTGGATGGTAAACTGGAGGCCCCTGACATAGAAAAAATGTCAGTAATTCTAATTGAAAAGACCAGTCCTTCAGTTACTTCTAAGTCTTCTAGTTTTTGTTCTTCTCATTGCAGCCTAGCATTATGAATTATTGCAATCCCTTCCCCTAAACCATAATCTCTGTCTGTCTGTGAAATACAGAATGGAAAACACAGGGAGGTAATTAATCGCAGCACCATGTTCATATATCAGATGAAGAATTTATGTAGGGCCTAGAGGGGGAGGATTTCCAGGAGTAGTAACTGAGAGGTCTTTGCTAGTTTCATTACGGACCAGTGTGAGATACTGAGTGAAAGGAATGCGACATGGTGGGATCCCAGGAAAAGAATGTTTGAATTCAGGCTCTAGGATCCCCTTAGCACAGATCTATCCCGGCACACGCCGATGTGTCCTTGTAATGTACTTTCCAGAGTTTCACCTAGGCGCTCACCACCTAAAGTTTCTAGAATACCTCAGGTGTGTACATCACCTCAGATTTCTAGGGTACTACTGTCACCAATTCCAGGAGTAAATCCCTTGGGGGAGTTGAGTCTAGTAGGGACCCTGGGCTTGCAGTTGGCACTTCAGGAACCTATGACTCAGAAAGATTAGAAGGCCAGAGAGTTCAGGCAGAGAGGCTAAGACTAGCTCATCAGGAACAAGAAGAGAGGAGGCAGGAGAGACAGCAGGAATGGTCTTGAAAGGAGAAAATTGCAAGAGAGAGAGGAGAAACAGAGGGGAAGGGAGGACAAAGAGAGAGTAGGATGAGAAACAGAAGCAAAAGGAAACAGAGCTTGAAAGGGAAAGGATAGCCCTTGAGAGAGAAATTGAGGAAGGCAGCAATGACAACTGTATCTGACATAAGCAACTGTACAACCAATTCATGCCATGTTGTGGCCAAGGTTCCAAAAGATCTTGTGCATGTTTATGTAAAAGGTCACAATATTTTGGAATGGTTTGTGAGTTTTGAAGTGGCCTTAAATGAGGTGTCTAAGGCAGCTGCCTTAATGGGGTGCATGCCTTTGGAAGGGATAGCCGTCATTGGGAGAATGCCTGTGGCAGACCAGATGGTCTATGAATACATGAAGGAAACTCTGATTAGGGGTTTTGGACTGAAGCCAGCTCATTACTTGCAGATATGCTGTGACTGAAAGAGAGCAGATGGTGTTCCATTTGAAACTTGAATTCATGGTGTATTGCGTGGTTAGAGTGAGTGAGTGGGAGGGACAGGGGCCAGGGACTTTCAGTCCCTTAACTAGTTGATGTTGACAGAGCAACTCAAGAAGAAATGCTCTACCCCACTTAGGCAATACATGTCTGATTTGGCAGAGAGGGATCCAGAGAAACCTGCAATGTTGGATGACAAGTGGTTAGATAACAGGGTTCACAAAGGGCTAGAGCAGCATGGTTCTGAGCCAAAGTGAGAGACAAACTCTCCAAAGACTGCTTCTAAACCGGAGGGTAAGAGCCAAGGTACTGCTTATGTGACTCAAGTAGGATCCAGGAAACATAGAGGTGGAAGGCTACTGCCTTTGTCAGGAGTTAAGCAGCACAAGCATGTTGATGGCAGGATATCGTGATCAGTAGGAGTGAACAGGTACTTTTTAAACTGTGTCACTGGAGTGAGGCCCACATGCTCACTGCTTAAAGTTCCACTGCTGTGTGACTAACTTGCCCTTGGCTACATCAGATTGGGGTTAAGTGCTATGCAGTGCAGAAGTGTTGTATCTAGCTGGGTGTATTTGTAGCAGTGATGGTGCTTTAAAGGAACAATGCAGTACTGAGTAGTGCATGCAGGGTGTATGAATGTGCTGGAGGTGCATGTGCCTGAGAGTGGTACAGTACCTGAACGATTGGTGCTATGCAGTGTGTGCAGAACAAATGCATTTGCTGAGTGTATGTGTACAATACATGGAGCGTGCAGTGTATGCAGGTTAAGTGCATGTGCTATGTGTATGTGTACCTGGTAGTGGTACTGTAAATGAGGAGTGAAGTGTTTGCAGGATAAGTGCATGTGCTGGGATTATGTACATGCAGGATACAGTGCTGAACAGTGCTCACATATCAAATGCAATTGCTGGCTTTATGTGTGCCTCTGAATGATACAGTACATGAAGGATACAGTACTGTAACTGTGCTGTGTGTGTATGCTGGATAAGTGCACTGGGTGTATGTGTGCCTGTAAATGGTAGAATACATGGAAGGGCCTAGGTTCCATTTTGGGAGACCCAGGCCTGCCTTATGAAACATGGAGTGGAGGAAGAGAGATCCCCCTCAGATAGATTTGTGGATTGCTGCATTCTTGTAAGCTGGGTGAGACACACACTGGTGAGGGGAGGACGAGGCCTGCCCTGTACACTTCAAGGGGTGCTCTTTAATTCAGTGAGAGGTCGCAAGGAAGGGGCCTAGGCACATTGGAGCCCTGGGCTACCCTTTTGATACACATATCACAGCAGCTGATATCCAGGTATGAAATCTAGTCACTTCCATGGCCTGTGTTGTGGGACTATCAGTTTCTGAGACATCCCTGATATGACAGACAGTCTTTCAAGAGAAAGAGTGAGCAGAGGAGTATGCACTTCAAAAGAAGCAGAACCCCTACATAAAACTTCAAAGACTCAGACCTTAAATCATATATTGTGTCTGGGAATGGACTATAGGATTGGGAGGTTGAGACCTCAAAAATTGTATTCTGCCAAGCAGCCACACAGGCTGTGTGAGGAGGGGAAGCTCTGCTTATGACCAGGAATGAGGACCAAGGCCTGCAAATCTTGCTGCTGGGTGAGGGGACATCACCCAGGAAATGGAAGACCAACTGCCCTGGATCCTAGAGAGGCAGCGCCAGCCTGCTTGCCAAGACCAGTGTGCCCTGTGAAAAAGAGGACAACATTAGAGGGAGTGAGGTCCTGTGTGGAGCCCTGTCAAGAGGACTTCCTGTGTGAGGTGTGAGGAAAAGGCTGCTGCACCGATTGGGGCATTGGACGTGTGCTGGACTGAGTCCGCAACCCCGCATGCCAGGGGTTGACCTACATGAAGATAGCTGTGGTGAAGACTGCTGTGTGGTAAGGGACGAAGCGTTGCGCGATATCGGTGGAGTGACCCTGTATGCCAGGAGGGGGTGCCACAGTAAAGACTGCCATGCAGGAAGGGCTTAGCCTTGTGTAGCAGCAGTGCGGCAACCCCGTATGCCAGGAGGGGCTGCTGTGGATAACATTACTTTGCTGATTAGGCCGGAGCCCGTGGAAAGCGAGCAAATGTAACCTTTAGGTCACCGGGAGGAACAAGGAATGTGACTGGTTCGAATCCATTGAATGAGCGAGAGTGCCATGGGAGCACTGTCACCGAAGTGAAACTAAGAACCGGATTGTTGTAGCCTTCCCCGTCAACCCTCCCCTGCCATCGGAGACATTTGAACACTGACACCGCAGGAAAAAGCCACAGGAAACGTCCAATTGCTGCAGGAGCATGACCGCAAGACCCTGTGCCTGGCGAGTGCAGCTGCTGAGTCCATATGCAAGCGACTTACCTGTCTTATATTTGAGCCGCGGCGAGCACATGTAGATGGGGCATACGCCGTGACTCAAAACCCTTCACTTTCGGAGTGGGTAAGCCTTGATTTGGGCCTAACTGCCTTGGGGAAACTTGCTGCTAAAATCAAGCGTGTTTATGCTGGAACACTGCTGACTTTAAATCAGAGTTGTAGTGAGACTCAGACTACTAGAGGACCTCTATGGGGGCATACAAGCAGTAATGGGGAATAACCCTGATTGCTAACGCAAGGAGTGAGTGGAACAGGGAAACACCAAAGACACACTAGAACCCTGACCTCAGGGAAGGACTGTGTAATTATGTGTGTATGTCATATTCTTCATTTGTGTGGTAAACAGTAGAAATAAAATACTTCTCTTTTATAAAAGTAAGTATTTGGCTGGTGTTGTAAAGTGCCCTTTTTGGATGGTCACCCCCCACACTTTTTGATGCTGTTGTTCCTGACCTATAAGTGCACTGGGACCTGCTAACCAGACCCCAGGGTCAGTGCTCATTCCCGTAAACTGTGACTGTAAGTTGGATAACTCAATTGGAAGGTACTTTTCCACCCCTGTAAGGCCCTAGTAAATGGTATGAGTGGTACCAGGGCAGGGATGGTAAAGGGGTCCCCAGAGCTGCATCACTGATTGTGCCACTCTGGATGACTGAGCAAAAGCAAACTCTGCAGCGCTGCATGTCAGCTCTGCACAAGCAGCTCGCCTGCTCGAGTTTCACTCTGCCCACACCATTTGCAGGCAGTATCCCTCACTGCCCCTAACACAAGTTAGTCACCCCTAAGGTAGGCCTCGTATAGCCCAGGAGGCAGGGTGCATTGTGTTATGAGTGTGGACATATATGTGCAAACATATATGGCCCTGTGGTAGCATTTAAAACTTAATACTGCCACAAGTGTCCGGCGAGCAATAAGATAACATGGGCTGGCACCCAGGTAAACCCTAGATGTCTACCTCCACAATGGCCCAACTGAATTCTATTGTGTTTGGTATCAAACACTGTGCTTTTTAACACCGGACACAATCCACATGCCAAGGTTTACTTAGCATGTACCCAGGTGGCGTCCTTAGAGTATGCTCTCCAATGCCTTGGCTGACTTTCCCGAGTGTTTGCTGCCAAGACAGAGATCTGACTTCATGCTGGGGAGTGGGTGCCACTCCCAGAGGTCACAACAGAGGCCTGTACAGGACAGAGGTAACACCTCTGCCCTGCCAGGATGGCTAATTAATGGACCCATCACAGAGGTGAGATTCAAAGTCTGCACTGCCGCTGCTGGACACAGGAATTTGTCCCCTACTTGAAGACAAAGCCTCCCCAGGCACCTTCCCAAGGTAGGAAGGTGGGAAAATTAGCTAGTCAGGAGGTGGGCACTCCCCTAAGGCTGATCACACCTCTAGGGTGGGCCAGATAGAGTGTACAGTGATGGATAGCTTGTGCCATCTTGAAAAGACTTAGAAATACTGGGTTCTGGGTAGTTTGGTGACGTTCACCTACCAGATGTAGTCACCTCAGTGGCAGATTAGCCACAGGACTAGATGCCCATTGACCACTAATCTTCACCCCCCCTAAATCTAGGGTTCAAGGGGCACCCTGACCCCAGAACCTCAGCTGTGCTGGGAAACAAGAAGAGACCCGACTCCATGACAAGGCAGAACTCCACGAAGAGAGGTGGTACATCTGCACCTGTGGTAGCCACTCTGCACATCGATGGACGTTGACTCGCCCCGGACAAGCGGCAGGTTCCAAAAGGAAGGTGAACTCCTGCAACCAAACCCCTTCACCAGAACTCTCTAGGACTAGAGGTACTAGTCCCCTGATGACAGCAGGACCAGACTGTAATTCCACAACCACTGAAGAACTTTCCACCGGGCTCCGAAGCATGGCCGCCCAAAAGTAAATGCTTAGGAGACTTCGAGAACTGCAAACCTGACCCTCAGCGAGGCTCAGCTTTCTGCATTGTTACCCTGGTCTTCTGGAAGAAGATTTCTCAAACTGTTGTCCTTGCAGGCACCAAGGCTTGTTGGTGGTCAGTCCGACTACTACCTACTTTACTCGACACTCCAGGCCCAAGGACCCATTGTCACTGTTCAACAATCCACCTCAGTGGCTCTGTTGGCCAGCCCTATCAGCCTGCGTTGGCATGCCTGGTAAAGTCAGCAACTGCGGATCCTGTTCAGAAAGACAGATAGCCAAGAGCACCTCTGCACACAAGACGCCTGAGTGTTGCAAAGCTGTTCTGCCTTGTGATTCTTGGTTCAAGGCCAACTCTAAGCTTAAGCAACAAAGGGCTTCACTGAACTAGACCTGCAAGTCACCTCTTGCTAAGATGCCCAGTCCAAGACCACAAGTCCCACTCGGCACCAAGGACAGCTAGCACTTCTTTGCATCCCGGCCCCTCGAGCTAGGTAAAATTGTACTGTCTGTTGAAGCTTGGTCTGTGGGCTCGCAAGACCTTAACCCTAGGTGGGTTCCACGGAATTCACCCCACAAGTGACCGATTGCATACTGTGTTTTCTCCCATTGAACGCAATTATAGAGTTTGACAGCTCTGCAAAGTACTGATTTATTTAATGGTCTAAAATTGACAAATCCGGTTATCCTCTGTCTATCAACTTCATTTTGGCGTCTAACATTATATAATAATCAGGTTTATTTTTATAAATTGGTGTCGGATTTCTCTTGAGTCATGCCAATAACTTATCATCTATGTTGGTGCTGTGAAATTCTGTCTGTGAGCTTGACTGCTCTTTACCACTCTACCAGGACTGAGCTAAGGTTTACTAGTGTGAATCCGAGGTCCACATTTGGGTATACGGCTATTATTAAATGGTAAGACTCCCAGGCATACCACATAATACTGCCACCTTGCTACAGCAGGACAGTGATTTTTTCCTGCTGCTGCTCGCATTTTGAGTTGTGAGCCACTGTTCACTAATCTGTATCCACACCTCGCCTTCCACAAACACCCCCCCCAAAGGGAGCTTTGGTGGACTGCTCAGACAATGCAATCTTTTAGAGACAAGTAAGAGTGCTGAAGGTGTTCTTGGCCAAGTTACCCGGGATCAGTAGTAAGTCAGGCCCTGGGGCATCAGGAATAACAGGCCTCACCCCCTATGTTTGGGCTCAGTAACCCCTACGTTCCTCATGGTCCTCTGGAACGTGTTCTGACAGGAGCATGGTAGAGACGGATACAGGGCATATGCATGCAATGATTTATGATAAAATAGGAACTTTGAACAAATATGATCCACTCCTTATGATAATAGTTGGCTTAGGTGGGCCCCCATAAATATTATTCATGTTCCTGGGTCCCAACAAATCTTGTAGCAACCCCTGCCTTTAACACTACACATGTCAGGAAAGGAGGTGAGTTATTGTTTTCTGCAGACTGCAGAGATGGAAGTCATAACTGAACAGACTCTAGGAAAGGAGGTCAGGATTGGTACAGACTGCAGGCTAGGCCATCAGTATTGGTACAGACTGCAGGGTTAATGGCAAGGCTTTATGTAGGCCCGAATCTTTCTGGGTCTCAGACCTGGTAGTTATTAAAAACACACATTGAAACAGGTCCATATCGGGCCCTATGCTCATGCCCTTAACTTTACTGGCAAATAACTCTGGACAATTTCTGATCAATTAAAGTGAAAAACATCCAGATTATCTGAATCAGCGATTTAGTTCCTGTTTATATTTCACATTGTACTAAATCGTGCATTCCTTAAAAGTGTTATCTGTTGTCAGGATGTTGTGTTTCTGTATTTTTTTTTAAATATAAATTATTTTTATTGAAACAAAGCCCAGGGTGACGTATATATTGTACAGTTACAGGTCCAAATAGCACAGCAGTGATGGTCATATCAATTTTCATTTGCCACATTTATCTGAAATTTACATCCTTTGGCACTTTTATGGCCCAAGCACAATTAATTCAATGTACATCATACACTCTAACTTTTCTCCACACACCCCTGCAAACAGCCATTAACAAAGCGAATAGTCCTGGATGGTTTGAGATCTGTGCTAGTTATTTTGTTATATATATGGACGCACAAACAGAAAGCTTGGAGAGGAACCAACATACCAGTCGGGTGTGACACTCTGTAAAATTTAGCACATGTCTCGATTTTCAAAGACAGTCAACTGAAAACTGAGGGAAGCATATTTTGGTGTGTTCCATGGCAACTCTAAGCAGCACCTTGGGTGTGTTCCAAGGAAGCTCTAAGTAGCACCTCTTATGAGAAAATGATTTAATTAACAAGCACGATATCGGCTTAACATTGCATTTAATGTATTCACTTGGGGCCAGATGTAGTAACAAAGCAAATTGCGACTTGCAATTTGCGAGTCCGTGCGACTCGCAAATTGCAAGTCGCAATTTGCTATGCAGAAAGGTGTCTCAGACACCTTCTGCAACTCGCAATGGGGTCGCAAAGACCCACCTCATTAATATTAATGAGGTGGGTCGCAGTTTGCGACCCCATTGCGAGTATGGGCACTCATGGGGATGGTGGCCTGCTGGAGTCAGCAGACCTCCATGTCCGTGACTGCTTTTTAATAAAGCAGTTTTTTTTTTCCATCTGCAGCCCGTTTTCCTTAAAGGAAAACGAGCTGCACTTGGAGAAAAAAAAACGAAACCTTTCGTTTTTTTTTTTTTCAGGGCAGGTAGTGGTCCATTCATTGGACTACTGCCTGCGCTGAAAAAATATTTTTTTTCCAGTCACAAAGGGGAAGGGGTCCCATGGGGACCCCTTCCCGTTTGCGACTGGGTTACCATCCACTTCAAGTGGATGGTAACTGCGATTTCATTTTCGACCGCTTTCGCGGTCGCAAATGAAATTGAATAGCATTGCGAGTCGCAAATAGGAAGGGAACACCCCTTCCTATTTGCGAGTCGGAAATGCATTTTGCGAGTCGGATCCGACTCGCAAAATGCATTTCTGCATAGCAGAGGGGCTTTTGCGCCTCGCAAACGGCGTTTTTCGCCGTTTGCGACTCGCAAACCCTTTGCTACATCTGGCCCTTAGTGTTAAGAGTTCTCTGTTTCTATGAGTGATGTCATTTAAGTTATTCTGTGCCCCTCGGTTGATGTAAAATCCTAGTCCCTTTGTGTTTTGAAAATGTCTCCGTTGTTGGTTTTTAAAGTCTGGTCACCCTATACACTAATGGAGTATACACAGACTCTCACCCACCGCACCACAGGAAAGGTCAGGGAGTGACCAGCCTACCTGCTAGCCCTTCACAAAATTCACAAGCAGGGAATAACTGCTGGAGTCAGGGCGGGGGAGGACCACCAGCTCACCCACTGCAGAAACTGGAACCTCGACAAACACTACAAATACTAATATACTGATTTTTCATCCATATTACAATTCTAAGGGCACCGGCGACATCCTGAAAAGGGGAAACATTCCCCGGCTTCTATTGCATATTCCTTCTACAAGCAGCCTGAGCACAACTGATCTCCTGGCAGTAGAATTTATCCGCCCAACCACCACTCCTGCCCTTGAAGCAACCAAGGCCACATGGAAGACAAGATCAATTGCTCAAACAATCCTAGCTGAAAGAGCAACTTTTGAATGCTGGGGCATCAGTATCACCATCCACTGTGAGGTTGGCTACCCGACTCCTCTACTAACATTAGGTCCTAACTCAGACCAGATTAGGGAAGCACGCTCTATACTCAAGAGCGCCTGGGGTTGTTCATCACCGTCTTCAAGTGCTTTCACCACCACTACGGGCGAGTCCCGGGGCCACACAGTGTACACACCAACAGACCATCTTCAACACTACAATGACTTAAGGTGGTTCTTAAGAACAATCAATAACTGCAACTTGTCCCAGTGACAAACTCCAGACAAAAGGCGGGGCCTCATACCACCAACGGAATCCCTCCGGTTGTGTTCTTGGAATGTGAACGGCCTACTTTCCAAAGCCTCAGACCACAATATCATTCAGTACCTCAGCACCTTTGACATAATACTAATGCAGGAAACTTGGCTGGATGAACCATTTCAATAAGAAAATTACACATGCTTCTTTATGCCAACAAGCAGAAAGGCAAAGTACGGTCACTCCCAGGTTGGCCTGGCCACCTATGTCTCTTCAGCACTGTCTGTCAGAGCCACCCCTCTGGTCTCCACCCTCTTTTTTACTAACATTGTAACGATCACCACCTCCTTGGATGCGTCCACAGCAGAAATAGTTCTTGTAAACACCTTCACCAGAAGCACAAATCTAACTATGTCACCAAATTAGTAGAACAACTTGAGACCTATATAAGCAGTAGAGATATGGGCGAAAGGGCAGATGTTATCGTCTCAGGCGACTTTAATCTGCATCTACTTGGGGCCTCCACAGACGAAGCTGCGATTGTACTCTCCAGTGCCTGGGGCCTCCCAACACAGGGGGCCAACAAACACCGGAGACCCACGTTGACAAGCAGGAAACTGCTCAAAGGCTTAGAACAACTACAGTTAAGAACCCTGAATGGCAGATTTCAGGAGGACTCACCACCAGCGGCAACATATGTTTCTACCACAGCCTCTACAGCGATCGACTACACGTTCGTCACTCTGCCACTATTTGAACAAGTAGCCACCTGTCACCAAGGAGACAGGAGTGAAAGTGATCACTGCCCACAGGAACTAACCATTAACCTGCAGATCTCCAAAATGAAAAAAGTAAGTATCTCACTTATCACTTCCTACACCACAAATTACAA
The DNA here is from genome assembly GCF_031143425.1 of Pleurodeles waltl. NCBI lineage: Eukaryota > Metazoa > Chordata > Amphibia > Caudata > Salamandridae > Pleurodeles > Pleurodeles waltl. The sequence goes on along the minus strand of NC_090446.1, from coordinate 1,129,810,854 downwards.
GAGGGTTAAATGCGGGCAAGCAAATGTGGATCTCGTATCCAAAGCAGCAATGGATCTGGCAGTTGAACTAGAAGTGAACAACAGAAGTGAGGTGCTAAAGTGGGAACATCTAACTACTAGGCTAAACATCAATTTTGCGGAATCAGTCACCATCAGACAACCCTCAGCACTGTCAGCAACAACTCACTTGCCACAGGCTCACAGAACTGCACTACGGGATGCAAAAAGGAAAATCAACTCCACCATAAGGCATCTCTCCGGCAGGCCTGGGGACCCAGACCTGCGCAAAGCATTAAGGCACCACAAATAGTCATTAAAAAAGTTGAAATGGGCAATCAACAGGAATCGTAGCAAAATCTTATGGGCAAGCTACACTCAGACGCAAAGAATAACAACAGCGCACGCTTCTGGCACACAATATGTAATCTTACGCGCCCTTCACACGCCAGTATAACATCATACATACCAGAAACTGTCTGGGCGCAACATCTTGGAGTCCACTTCAACTGCCAGCCTACAACCAAGACACCACACAGCTCATCCTCACAAAGACACTCTGCAGAATCTCACCTTCCTCAGACGTCTCCAGAGGAGACCCCATTCTCAGTATTCACTGACTCTGTCACAATAGCAAAGGGCAGGAAAGAAAGTGCCCCCCCTGCAATTTTCAAGCACAACAGCCCTTTCTGGCGAAAGATCCAGGAACCTCTCTACCTGGAAATAAGCCAGATCGGCATCATTCGGTCCTAGAAAGGGTCCATAATCTCTCCAATCTTTAAAAGCGGGGACAGGTCGCTCCCAAACAGCTACTGCCTGATTGCCCTAGCAGGCAATGAAGCAAAGTATTCTGCGGGTTTGCTGTTGGAGCACATGTCTCCATGGACTGTTGAAGAAGGAATAATTCCCAAGGACCCAAACAGGTTTCTCTAAACAAATGGGCACCATAGCAAACATAATGACCACTGGTCTCTTAATCGACAAAGATAAGACACAGAAACGGTAGCTTCACCTATGTTTTGTCGATTTTAGGCCGCATTTAATCATGTGGAAAGGAACTTGCTGTCGAAGAAGCTATCAAACCGGAGACTTCCACATCTGCTTTTACACCTGATAATAGCTCTTCACATGGACACATGGGTCCAAATAAATCTGGGAACAGGCACTCATCTCTCAAGAAAAATTCCTACTACCAAAGGTCTAAAACAGGGCTGTGTCCTGGACCCCCGCACTTTTTAACTTATACTTAGCAGACTTGGCAGGCTCACTCACTCTTACAAACTCACACACCCCAAAACTCGGTGACATGGAGCTACCATGCTTTATGTATGCGGACGACCTTGTGCTGGTTAGTCACACGAAAATAGGGCTCCAACGGCTGATAAATGCCACTCAACACTACTCGGCTGTCAACACCCTGACTGCGAACTTCCAAAAAACATCACAATGTCAATCAGAAGCAAGACGTCCCCAAGTGCGTGGTACTGGGGTATGACATAGCTTGTTCAAACAGAAAGGTACAAATACTTTGATGTCACCATTGACAAATCAGGGAACTTTGTCCATCAAAGAGGCTGTATAATGGAAAAGGCCTAGAGATAGCACTATCTTTAAAAAGGTTAAAAGTACACTTGAACGGTCCCTCATACACCCCCCTCCTACAAGTACTAAAAGCCAAACTCTTGTCCACAATAACATACAGAAGTGAAGTGCAAAGAGGCAGAGACTCAGAAATTTTAAATCACAGGGTAAGCAAAGTATACTGGATGATGTTCAATCTTCCTAAGTTTACCTCCCCTGCCCAACTGAGACTGGAGTTCGGCCTACTGGATCAATCTTTGGCAAGACGTGGTGCATATCTCAACTTCTGGAATGAAGCCCGAGGCACCACTTCGGACTCCCTCAACCCCCATCCGTGGCAGTAGCTCGAACGCAAGAAATCCTCCCCGCTCAGGTTCTATTTGGATGACTGACTCAGGGTGACGGGGCTCACCAACCTCTGGAGGACCTCAATCCCACACAGTGCCTTCAAAAAAGCAGCTGGGAAATCAATCAGGCTCCAATGCCTGCTGGAGGACAAAGCAGCCTTTTCACAGAGATCTCATGCGTGGATGACTCTGTACACCTACACCTCTCTTGCACCACAGCCATACCTAGGCCTCGGTTTCTCAAGGCAAATAAAGAAGCAATTCTTAAAGTATCAGCTAGGGCTTCTACCATGCGCTGTAAATGCAGCCCCCTGGCTTAGAGACGTGACAGACACTACTTGCCTCTTATGCGGTGAGGGCACAGAAGACATCCTACATGTCCTCTGCTCATGTTATCATCTTGCACCAGAAAGAAAAGCCTTATTTAAAAGCAAATTTAATGGAAGAGGCCTATGGACAAGAAGGCAAGCAGTGACGGCGTGTTTTGCACCTAGTGACCTACAACTGAACTGCGCCCTAGTGAAATTTCTCTCCTTGGTAATACAAAAGCAGCACTCAATACAGCAGCACCATCCTTCTTCAACCTCTTATACGGTCCCCCAGGTATAAGTCCCCTCCACTGTGACTAACTGGGCCAATATAGGACCTCAAAACAACCAACTAGAAGGAAATTTGAGCCTAATGACTGCTATAAAAATCTTAGATGGCTTAGAGAAAATTGTTTCATGCAAGGCTGAGCCAACTGTTCATGCAATGGTCCCAGGCAACTATGCAAACAAACAAATAATAATTACACATCAGGAAAGGGGTGGGACTCTGGGAAGGCTGGGCCATACCATAAGATGATGTTTTTTCCTGAACGCCTGACATCAGCATTCAATGGTACTAATAGATGTTTTAACTACAAATAGAATGAGCTATGAGGATGGGCCAGCCAATTGAGTTATCACAAAGGGCCAGATGTAGCAAAAAAAAAAATTGCGACTCGCATTTTGCGAGTTGATGCGACTCGCAAAATGCCAGTCGCAAATTGGAATGCCAGAACAAAAAGCGATCCGATTTTGCGACTCGCAGCCAGACTCGCAACGCTGTGTGCGAGTCCGCAGTTTGCAAGGTCGCTGTTTGCGAGTGTGCAAAAACGAACTCGCAATTATCGAGTGGGTGTCACAAATTGCGAATACCTTCAAAATTGCTTGCAGATGCAGCAGAACACTCCAGAAAGCATACCAGAACACTCTGGAAACACTTCCTGGCACATGATGATGGCATCACAGCCAGGAAGTTAACAAATACACCTGGGAGGAGGGCTCAACAGTGAGCAGTGTCTCTGCCACTCACAGTAGGGTGCTGAGGAGTGGTAGGCACAGCACCATGGACGCAGCAGGGACCAGCCAGGCTGGCAGGAGGGGCAGGAGATCATAGATAACAGCCAGGACAGATTAATGTGGCACATGACGTTAATGTGCCACATGACTGGTTGGCATTTTCCTGCCCATGGACAATTTCAACTTGTATATAGTTTCTTCATGACATTAATAAAACAGTTATTTTTGTTCCACTTAACAAATGGTTAATAGGTGAGTATGGTGGGAGTTGACACGTACTGTCCAAAATATTGCGTTGCAATGTGGTCCCTTCTCAGTCTGCCTTGATTAGCTAGACTCCTATCCCCATGATGGCGATGTGGTTGTTCTTGCTCTTCATCATCAGGATCTGGGTCTGCAGGGGTGAGAGGTAGCCCACGTCGGGTGGCTATGTTGTGGAGGATGGCGCATGCGACTACAATTTTGAAAGCGGTAATGGGGGTGTATTGGAGGGCGCCTCCACTGCGGTGGAGGCATCTGAATCTTGCCTTCAGCAGTCCGAAGGTGCGCTCGATCAGGTTCCTGGTCCTCTTATGCGCACTGTTGTATTGCCTCTCTGATTCAGTTCTGGGTGTTAAAAACGGAGTCATGATCCAAGGCCTGAGAGCATATGCACTGTCACCTGTTGGGCACAAAAGTACACTGTTAGGAAGTCCAGATAGTCGTGCACAGTGACCTGTGTGCATGTCTGCAAGTGTCTGTGGCTCTACTTAGGAGGTAACCGTCTCCAAATTCCCCACGTTCCAGGCGTTGATGTATCCCACTATGCCTAAAAATGTATGAGTCATGGGTACTGCCAGGAAACTTAGCTACGATGTCCGTGATGACATAATGGGCATCACAAACAACCTGTATGTTGAGTGAGTGGGTACACTTCCTGTTGCGGAAAATGTGTTCCAGATTAGCAGGGGGGCATATTTGAATGTGTGTCCCATCTACACACCCTATGACATGAGGAAAGTGGGCAATGCGGTAAAAGTCCAGCTTGGTGCTGTTAATTTCTGCCTCATTCCTTGGTAAGTATATGAAGTGAGACATGTGCGTGACTAAGGCATCTAGGAATGCCCTGAGGAACCTTGACACTGCACTTTGGGATACCCCACCTGCCACGGCAATGACCCCCTGATAGCTCCCTGAGGCCAAGAGGTGCAGTGCGCATAGTACTTGCACATGCGTAGGGATGGCGCAGCCACGCAGAGTCTTGTGTTCTAGCTGTGGTTTCAGTAAATCTATTAATTCTAGAATGGCTGCGCTGCTAAGGCGGTATTTGTCATAGATCTCCTCTTCAGTTTGCTGAAAAAGAGTCTGCCTGGTTCTATATATCTTCTCCTGTCTGTGGCCCCTCCTCCTCCTCTGCTGGGCTGCGTAGACTCTCCTCCTCACTGCTATCAGGTATATCTCCGCCATCTTGAGTAACCCAGATGGCTTCTGGGTCTCCTTTTATACTTTGGTGATGGTTACCACCTGCTCTGAGTTAGTGGTAAATGGGACATGCAAACTGGGCTTTTTGCGACTAGTCGCAATTTGCGAGTTGCAATTGCATAAGGTTTGCGACTCGCAAATTGCGACTTGCAATTTGCGGGTCGCAACGGATGCGACTCGCAAACAGGTCCCATCGCTTTTTGCGAGTCGGAAATGGGCTTTTTGCATCCCATTTCCGATTTTGCACTGTCGCAGATTGCGAATCGGCCCATTTGCGAGTCGCAAACGTTTGCTACATCTGGCCCCAAGTGTTTTATATGCATCAGGAAGAAGTTTACAAATAAGCATTATGGCTATGTGCAAATTAACAAGACTGCCAATGATGGCTTATTAACATTTTGAATGTATCTCAAAACGTCTTTCTTTTTATTTTTTACATTGTTATGGTTTTAAGTGACTAAGCAATAAATCTATGTTAGAGGACGGGTCTGACCATCAGGTCTGCGCTGATTTTTCACTTTTTGTCCACCTGGTTTTTGACCTTTTACTGTGAGGCAGCCTCCTATGCGGGATTCACGCACAGTAAAATCATGGTAAAATGGACTGCACGTGTTTACCACTGGTGCCGCCGTGCTAAGGAAAGGCTGCTGTGGTGCAGCAAGGGAAGGAGGCCCCGGGCGGGTTACATGTGATCATGTGTGCACATGGAAGTGCACCCATGTGAGGGCTGTGGGAGGAGGATTCCTGGTGTGCACAGCCCAAGAACTGCGCTTAAGTATGCCTGGTGCAGGAGGAACTATGCAGTGTGGGTGGTGACCTGGAGTAGGTCTCATGAGAGGGGTGTACACATGTGAGGAAGAGTCAGTGTGCTTACTGTCTTTTCACTGTAGGAACACTCAGTTAAATGCCAATGTATGTGCCTAATGTATCTGCATTGTGGGGATACTCCATTAAATGTCAATGGGAAAGGATGGCCTAGGGTGCAACTCCCATTCTCTGGGGTCCATCTAGACCAGAGTCACACCAAAGTACACTGTAACCTGTAAGAAAAGAATGATGCAGTAGGTTACAAGAGCATAGTTGTACAACTTATGGGTCATCCATGGATGTTATCTTTCTCTGGCTCAGCTCAGGATTAGGGCCAATTACTGCTCTGTCCAGTTGCTTGAGCAGGGCCTTGCATCAATCAGCCAGCTGTCATTCTGTGCCAGGAGCAGGGTGGAGAGGCCCTTGGAGGAATATCAGTGAGGAGGGGCTGAAACTTTCAGAGCACATGTGGCAACTAACTCCTGGATGATGCCATTTTGAGCTATCCCAGAAGACTGCAAGAAGGAGGGGATGGGAGCAAGGAAGTGATGTGGCACATCTGGATAGGCCAGAGGTGCAGACCTGCTGGGCACTTCCGCCCCCACTTAAAAGGTCCTGCACAGGGGAGAGCTCTCTCTCTTGGCTGTGCTTCACTGCTGGACACTGGGATTGAAGACGGGTGTCATGGACAACTGGAAGGAAAAAAAACCTGACTGTCCCTGGGGCAGGGACTCTATCCCTGAAGGACTCCAGGCCATCAAGGTGAATGCCAGGGCCAGGCAAGCTGGCCCCCTTTCCCCCCTGAGGACTAGTTGGGGGAAGGACTGGGCTAGCGCAAGGAGAGCACGCTGCCCAGAAGGAAAAGAGGGCACCCAGAGGAAAGGCTGTCGCAGGGAGTCAGTGGGACTGGCTCCCTATGATCTGGGACCCTTCGAGGCCAGGAGGCCTAAGGAGAGTGCTCCTGGTGGCAAGGGCTTGTCACCAGGAACGAAACGACACCGGAATGATGAAAATCGGCCCTTGGGGGCCCGGGATATCCAGGGAAGAAAGATGGTGACCTTTGACCTTTGGAGAAACACCGACGAAGTGCGTGGGGCTCCGCCGCTGCTCCAGACTATGCCCCCGGGGTGGGCCAGGGCCCAGGGGCTGCCCCTGGAGGAAGAGGAGTGGGGGAGTGACGTCCAACTCCCCCTCTGGAAGAAGAAGGGGCCCTGGCCCTAGTGAAGCCTGGCCTGTTTGACTTGATGGGCGGAGGCGCCATCGCGCACCCCCTCGCCGCAGTGGGTGGGGACCCCGGACCCCATCCCGGGGCCCCCAGCAGCGAAGAAGCAGCCGGGGAGCCTCTGTTGCGCTCCCCGTGAAGATTGTGAGGAGGGGCCCAGACCCCATCCCGGGGCCCCATGAAGAATGAGGAGTGGGGGGGACGCCGTCACGCACCGCCGCAAGATGGCCGCCGGCTGTGGAGGGGCCGGCGAAGAAGAAGAAGCCAGGGAGCGCCGTCGCGCTCACCTTGAAGATTGACCCAGGGGGCCCCAGAGCCCATCCTGTAGCCCCAGCAGAAGTCAAGTCGGGGGGCGCTGTTCCACCTCCCGTGAAAATCACCAGCAGGGACCCGCACTTCATCCCGGGGCCCCAAGAGGAAGATGGTGTCGGGAAGTGCCGTCGCGCTCCCCGTGGAGACGTGGAGGGGCCCCGGACCCCATCCCGGGGCCCTAAAGCTGTAGGGAGGAAGGGGGGAGTGCAGCTGCACTCCCCAGGTGGCCCATCCGGCCACAAGCCTGCACGGAGGTGCTGTCTGTGCGGGGAGCTGGCGGGAGCGGCCAGGGGTGGGCTCCCTGCGCCACCCTCCTACGAGGGAGCACTTACCTCGTGTGGGGGTGTCCGGGTGGGACCGGGCATTCCCCTGGATGGAGCACCAGTTTAGGCAACACCGCGGCTCTCCCCGGCTCAGCGGGAGAGCCGCTCATTTCGTATGCGGCCGCCCCAGCCTGCTTTGTGGGGCATCAGCAGGGGTCTATGCCCCTAAACCAGCTTGTGGGGGTCCCAGGGAGATGGAGCCACCACCAAACCCGTGCCCATGGACAGGGGAAGCTGCAGGAGCAGCATAGCCTCCACTGAACGCAGTTTGTGTCCCCACCCTAGGTAGGGTGGGTCAAAAGAATGATAACCCCCCAAGGGTTCTACCTTTTGTTACAGCATGAGCTTATGTGGTCTTTTGTTCTGGCTTGTGGGACTGTGCCTTCTAGAGGTGTAGGCTGGTATTACTCAATGTATTCAACTGTCATTTGAGTGTCAACTAAGAGTAATTTGTAGGTAATTCCAAAGGTTAAATTGCTTAAATATGGTTCTACTTGTTGATGCTACTTTTCCTAATGAAACTGACAGCTACCTCTTGGCAAGATAGATGTACTTAATTGCAGATGTAGGTGTGTTCATTCCACATTACTGTCAAATGTTCATATGTTCCAGGGGGACACCGGAGATTGTTTTGCCATGTGGGTTGTTAGATTATATCCTCCCTTGGTGGAGGCATGAGAGATTACACAATGTCCTCCCAGAGTGGTTCCATCACTTTGTGTATATCTGTAGATTGTTGCATAGTATTGAGTAGTATGTGTGTGAGTAATAAATGTACTTTTACTTTATCAAAAGAAAAGCACAGACTGCACAATCATTTATTGAGAGTCATGCTTGTGTGCTCGTGAATGGGGATTACTAGCCCACACCACCTCCCTTGAGTAAGCCTTGGACTGCTCTGCAATGCTACCCTATGAGTCAAGCGCTACAGTGGGGTGTTTGGTTCCCAGTGGCGGTTGCGTGCAGACCCATCACTTGTGCAGACCACACAACTAATGACCCACCGTCCCACAATCTATCTATACACTAATGGATTCACAGAAACTTAGTTTACTGTTTGTCATGCCCTTAATTACATAGGCCACACCCCTTTTCGGAACCTCCACCCTCAAAACAAAATACACACGTGTTGCATTCCACTGAAAACCCTGGTTGAGGATGTAGGAAAGTACCATCTTGCCTGGCATGTTACCCCCATATTTCACTGTATATATGTTGTTTTAGTTGTATGTGTCACTGGGACCCTGCCAGCCAGGGCCCCAGTGCTCATAAGTGTGCCTGAATGTGTTACCTGTGTTATGACTAACTGTCTCACTGAGGCTCTGCTAATCAGAACCTCAGTGGTTATGCTCTCTCATTTCTTTCAAATTGTCACTAACAGGCTAGTGACCAATTTTACCAATTTATATTGGCTTACTGGAACACCCTTATAATTCCCTAGTATATGGTACTGAGGTACCCAGGGTATTGGGGTTCCAGGAGATCCCTATGGGCTGCAGCATTTCTTTTGCCACCCATAGGGAGCTCTGACAAATTCTTACACAGGCCTGCCACTGCAGCCTGAGTGAAATAGCGTCCACGTTATTTCACAGCCATTTTACACTGCACTTAAGTAACTTATAAGTCACCTATATGTCTAACCTTTACCTGGTAAAGGTTAGGTGCAAAGTTACTTAGTGTGAGGGCACTAGCCAAGGTGCCCCCACATTGTTCAGGGCCAATTCCCCGGACTTTGTGAGTGCGGGGACACCATTACACGTGTGCACTGTACATAGGCCATCTCCGACTTGCTTGTGACTTTTGGACTTGGTCCCCTTGTTCCACAGGTACCCTCGTTTGGAAATCCATCGTTGTTGCATTGCTGATTTGTGTCTTTCCTGCAGAATTCCCCTATCACGACTTCTATGTCCTTTGGGGAACTTTAGTGCACTTTGCATTCACTTTTCAGGGTCTTGGGGTGGGCTATTTTTCTAACCCTAACTGTTTTCTTACAGTCCCAGCGACCCTCTACAAGGTCACATAGGTTTGGGGTCCATTTGTGGTTCGCATTCCACTTTTGGAGTATATGGTTTGTGTTGCCCCTATCCCTATGTGTCCCCATTGCATCCTATTGTAACTATACATTGTTTGCACTGTTTTCTAAGACTATTACTGCATATTTTGGTATTGTGTACATATATCTTGTGTATATTTGTTATCCTCATACTGAGGGTACTCACTGAGATACTTTGGCATATTGTCATAAAAATAAAGTACCTTTATTTTTAGTATATCTGTGTATTGTGTTTTCTTATGATATTGTGCATATGACACTAGTGGTACTGTAGGAGCTTCACTCGTCTCCTAGTTCAGCCTAAGCTGCTCTGCTAAGATACCATTATCTATCAGCCTAAGCTGCTAGACACCCTATACACTAATAAGGGATAACGGGGCCTGGTGCAAGTACCCCTTGGTACTCACTACAAGCCAGTCCAGCCTCCTACAGAGGACTTTATTGTACAGACTCCAAAAATAAAGGTCATTCTTGGCAAAGACCACGACGTCCTGGACCACACCTCGGAACTTCACACTATCAGACATGAACAAATGGACTACCTGTTTATGCAGCCACCTAGAAAGCGCCTTGAGGCCTTCTTAGGGGTTGGGATGTGCAATACAGCAAAATTCAGTAGGAAAGGAGAAAAGTTCCAATTGTATAGACTGCAGGTTTAGAGGAGTATAGATACAGGCGGAAGGCATGGAGATCAGCACCAGTCAAGACTGCAAGGGTGGAGGGGTTTGATGGTATAAACCGAGAGGATTGAGGCCAGTACAAACTGCAAACAGAGATTTCTTGAATGGACTGCGTGCTGGTCTTGATTAGTATACACTGCAGGAACGCAGTTCCAGGATCACAGAAAACTGCCCGCTGTGTCATCTCCTTATCTTCAGCATGAAGGTCACTAGGCCTTTCTCTCTCAGGGTAGCTGCCGACATGCTTGGCGTTACCTCTCCTGAGCCATCTTTTTCCCTCCACGATGTGATCTACGGAAGTCTCTGTCTGGATTGAGGACAGACCGGCCGCCCTCTACAGATTAACGCTCCAGTTGGACTCGAGCAGATAAGAGGCTGGTCTCAGGAGGCGCCTTGTTTTGGCTAATTTCCCATCGTCTGGCCCGCGCGCTCCCCTCTGCGCGATGCTCAAGTATTCAGGCGGCGTTCTTCCCTCGGATGGGAAAGCAGGGCCAGGTTTGTGCGCTGGGGGCACAGCCTGCGGCAGCGCCTGTGCACGTCAGTGCTGGCCTGACTGGGCAGGCGGCGGGTAGGTTATTATTTTCTCCTCGCTCAGATCGGCCCCCGCGACTGATAAGCAGTCTCACCGGAACACAAAGCTCAACTCTCATAAACCCCAGCCCTTGGTTTCTTGTTTAACTTTCATGCTGCCATACCCTATCAGACCAGTTTCCCGAATCCACACAAGATGGCAGATTTTGCCTGTGTAAATAATTATTAAGAATCAGGGTGGGAAGGAAGGGAGACAATCGAGACGAAGAGACAAAAGGAAGACGAAAAGTAAAAATCCGAGGGACTTAGGATGGAAAGAAGAGTGAATATTACAGAAGGCAACAAGAAGAGAACGGGAGAAGTGTGGGAAATGGGAAAGGTGGCGGAAAGAAAAGGGGCGTGGCGGGGAGAGGGAAAGTTGAGAGTTCGAGATTTAAGGAGTGCGGACGCAAGCACGCCAGAAAGGGAGGACAAGAGAGCGAGAAAAGGGCAGTAGCGCTAGAACAGTTTTAAGCGTGGGAGTCCTGCCATCAATTTTACGTCTGTAAAGTCAGAAACGTGAAAACATTAAGGTGGTCATTCCAACCTCGGCGGTCTTTTCAATCGACCGCCGAGGGACCGCCGTACGTAAGACCGCCAGTGCTGGCGGTCTTCCGCACGGGCCATTCTGACTGCTGGCAGCGCTCCACCCGTTTCCGGACGAAGAGCCGCCAACAGCCATACTGGCGGCAGGCGGGGAAGTGGAGGTAGCTCCACCTCCACCGCCACGCCAACAGAACACCGCCCAGTGAATCACGACCTGTGATTCGCTGTGGCGGTGTTCTGTTGGCGTGGCGGTGGCGGCAGAGCTGCCCCCATGGGTCCCGTCCCCTCCCGGAGGATCACCAGAACAGGTAAGGTGATCGTCCGCTAGGGAAGGGGGGTGGAGGGGTGTTGTGAGTTGTGTGCGTGCATGGGGGTGTGCGTGTGTGTATGTTGAGGGGGCGTGTGAGTGCGTGCATGAATGCGGGGGGTGTGTGTATGTGCAGTGTGTGTATGTGCATGAGTGCGTGCATGAATGCGGGGGGTGTGTGTATGTGCAGTGTGTGTATGTGCATGAGTGCATGCGTGTATGTGTGTATATGTTGGGGATCGGGGTGGGGGAGGAGGGTCCTGCAACCTTTTGGGGGTGGCAGGGGTGGTGGGGGGGTAGGGGAGGGAGTTGGGGTGGGGGTTGGGGGTTGGGGGAGACCCCTATCAGTGCCAGGGAAGGGATTCCCTGGCACTGATAGTGCTTACCGCCATGGATTTCATGGCGGTCCCAAACCGCATGAAATCCATGGCAGTAAGCCGGGGTCAGGCGGGTTGGAATACCACCGGCGGTATGTGACGACCGCCGGGCTGGAGACCCAGGTCTCCAGCCCGGCGGTCGTTACCGCCGTGGCAGTCGGAACGGTGAAGCGGCGGCTGGCCATGGCGGTAACCGCCATGGTCAGAATACATGAAAAAAGACCGCCAGCCTGTTGGCGGTCTTACCGCCGCTTCACCGCCGACCGCCACGGTTGGAATGACCATCTAAGTGTTGCACAAATAACACCTGTATCAAATGAGCCTCGTCTATGCAGCAGAAGAATTGCGGGAGTGTAATGTATGTCCAGTTTTGAATTTTTAAACAGTTTCCCAAATAGATGACTACAGCATGTGTGCTAGTATTTCCATTTACACAAAGTACATTTTCCATTTAAATGACCTCTTTAGATGGCCATCAAATTGGCATCCCATTTTGGGTGGGGATATTTTTTCTATGGGTGAACACTGTGCCTTGATCACAAAGTGCTCAAAGGTCAGGACTGTGAGGTGGAAGGCAGAGGAGGAAGATAATGCATAAGTCTATGGCCCACAACCAATAAAGTGTGAACATCAGATTTTATTCCATATTTATAAATAGTGCATTACACAAGTAAAGTGGCTTGGTTGTTCTTCAAAATTACAAAAAGTACCTCATTTGTACTTTCTATGCAGCTCATATATTTTTGAAAATTTTAGCTTATTTACAAGTATATAAACATGCACACAAACACTCCTCCCTTTCTCTCTCGCTCTCTCTCTCTTACACACACACACACACACTCCGTTGAGTACTTACTTGAAAAGGTAGAGCTACAGCAACTCTTTTTGTAGAGTCAAATGCATAACTCAATATTACTAAGAACAAATGGCAACATAATGGCAAAGTAATGAGAGATTAAAAACCTTAAGCATGTAACCAACAAATATACCTTTTGACTTAGGCCCTCATTAACACATTGGCAGCAAATGCCGACTACCGCCGGGGCGATGGCTGCCAAAAGACCGTTGCTGCCGCTAACATCCTTCTGCCAAATTATGATAGCCAGATTTCCGCCACAAGAAGGGTGGAAATCTGGTTGTCGCCATACTGGCGGATGGTGTTAAGGTGGCGCTGCTACCACCAGCACCGCCACACCAGTAGACTGCCGTCAGCCGTATTATGAAAAATAGTACGGCCTGGTAGTGTTCTGCTGGCGGGCGCTGCTGGCGGTAGCAGCGCCCCGTCCCGTCCCCTGCCAGAAGACCCCCTGGATGCAGGTCAGTTGGGTTTTTGACAGGGGAGAGGGGTAGGGGGCGTTGTGTGTGTGTGAATGAATGTGTGAGTGTGTGCGTGAATGCAAATGTGTGTGTAGTGTTGTTTGCATGGGTGTATGCATGTGCGAGAATGCATGTATGAATGGAAATGTGAATGCATGTCTGCGTGTCAGTGTGAATGTGTGTATGGATGTGTGCGAGAATGTATGGATGCATTCATGAATGAATTCGTGTATGCCTGTGTGAGTGAGTGTGTGTATGCGTGGTGAGTGTCTGCAAGTGTGCATGAAGGGGGGTTGGCAGATTGGAAGGCGGGTGTGGATGGAAGTGAGGGTGGGGGGCGTCTGGGGAGTGTGTGGGAGGATGGGTGAGCCTCATATCAGTGACAGGGAAGGAGTTCCCTGACACTGGTAGGGCCAACCGTCATGGGTTTTGTGGCATTGCGAACGCCACGAAAACCATGGCGGTAGGCAGGGTCATGATGCCGCTGGCGGTACAATAGCGCCCGCCGGGCTGGAGTTTCCTATCTCCGACCGGGCGGCTGCTACCGCCATGGCGGTTGGTATGGTAAATTGACGGGTTGGCTGCAGCCAACCCGCCAATTTCATAATGTGGCGGCGTGTACCGCCAGCCTGTTGGCAGTACTTCCTCCACATTACCACCGACCGCCGGGGTCATAATGACCCCCTTAATCTTATAAAAATGAGAAAATATACTTTTCAATTTAATAAGTTGTCTAACAACTCAAAAATGATTTCCTTTAATCGCTTTAAGGCTTTCTTATTCACAATCGCTGGATTTCCAGCCAGAAAATTGTAGTAAATTTTGCATGTATCGTAACGTTTAATAAACAATTCAGCTGTTATTCTAATTTTACTGGCGTAGCCACTCAAGCTGATACACAAGTCTCTTTAGCACTGTTTTGCTACACTAACATTGCCTTCTTATGTCAAGAATGATTTTTTTAAGGTGCAGCAAGCTCAGCACTAATTTAAGGCGACTCACCTCAAGCCCAACACACAACGCAAACCCAGAGATTGACAAAATGCCCAGCCTTCAGATTTTGTAGCATCAAACACCTCTCCCAAGATCAACACAGTCATTCCATAGTTTGATTGGTTCGATTTGAGCTAAACACTCTTTAGGAATGATAATTACTTTCAACTCTAGACATGGTAACTGAAATGACTTAGCCCCATTAGGGATGATCTACAATGAACAAGAATATACTGCTTGAGTACTTAAAATCTCACATGTTTGTTAAATATCACTCATGAATACTTGAACATTTTTAATTCCTCAAGTTGTTCATTGTTTATGGCCCAATTAAGCATCAATTATGTTTCCCCCTGATCTGTCCAGCTTGTGTCTTTTGTTGGGCTGTTCTTAGTACAATAGGTTTGAAGGTTAAATAGTTGCCTTTGGAGACCAACAGCAGTTTGGTCTACAATAACCAGATTATCTGCATAAAGGAATACATTCTCTGGGCGACCATTAACATAAAACAGACCTGAAGTTGAAACTCTAAGAGAGGCAAGGAAATCAAAAATAAAGGGAAATAGCAGTAGTGGTACAAGTATGCACCACTTACTTTAATCCATATTTTACATAAATTCTTCTTGCCTCCACTTGCCCAACGCCCACATTTACTAGTGTCCAGGTGTTTGTATGAACGGCAGCCAACACTTAGAAAAGGCAGTTTGGTACCCCATAGCAGTGATGCAGTTTACATTTTAGTGGTGACCCTCATGTCACTGAAGTTACCAATATGTGACACTATATACTTTATGTTAATTAAATTATTAATTATCTGAATGTAGAAATTGCCCTGACTCATTTTATTAAAGTGCATTAATTTGCACTGCAGAATTCAACATAGGTGGTATTTGATTTAAATCAAGTATTTGCAAGATTTGATTGACATGTTGTTATAATTTAGACCTTAGGCTTGCAAAATGTACTTAAACAATACATATTGAATTTCTAATGATTAATGATTTAAAAATGCATGCAAAAATGAAAGAAATGTACTTCCCCTTAATGAAATGCATAAACAAAGTCCCTTTTCAGTTTAATGTGAATGTAATACATATTAATGAAGCATTATTAATGATGAATTCATAAGTTTGTTTATTAAAAGTGTGATCATTAAAACATAGTAATTAAGCATATTGCTTTAATTCATTTGTGTTAGCCTAAGCAAGGCCTGTCAGTTTTGTAGTTTCTGACTGTACAGGAAATGCTGATAAATTTTTTTTCACAACGTGAACGTTCTTTCAGACTTCGTTCCCATGAGAAGACTAGCTTGGGCCACAGGCCCTATTGTTTAGACATAGCAAGAAGCTGTAACTGTGTCCTTGAAGTCGGAACACCCTAGATAGATGGACTAATACATTATACAAATGTTTCAATCATGTGTGGAACCATATGGATGGAAGAGGTTCCATGACAGACCTGGGAATGGAAGTAAATGTTTCAACCTGGAGCGTGTGATCGATTACCACTGGATGATGCCCGTTCAACGTAATATTGACTGCTTTTCAGAGCGAATCAAATTGCTTTTTGAACTTTAATGTACTGTCGACCAGTTGATCTTCTGTCAGATTTCCAGATGCCTTTTGACCTGAACCTTTGCTGATGATGAACCCATATGCTGAGCCCTTTGGAGGGGCATCTTCCTCTCTGCTTGCCCCTTTGAGACGCTCCACTGAAGCTTAGAGAATCTTTCCTAACCCTTTCAGAAGACTGTTGACCAAGCTTCTGACATGCTGATGCTTTCTCTTTTTACCTATCTTTTGCCCACCTTAGTCAGTACCCTTTTTCCAGAGATTACCTTTTTCCAAATTCTTTTTGCCCTTTTAGTACTTTTTGTCTTTTGCCCGCACGTGTTTCTCCCCACACATGTTAATCCTTAATTCGGCTATAGTAGGGTTTTCCTTTTGCTCAGCTGAAATTATAATCTTAATGATTTGAAATTGACTGAAGCTTGCTAAGCGTGAGCAACTTTTACTTTCTATATCTCAGTTGATATTGTTAATGCTTTTTGTCTTTCTTATTGAATGTTTAGTTTTATTAATGTTAGTCCACCTGAATCTACTTCATCACCTTGTGCAACCTTTGGTGATACTGTATCTTTATTACTTTATCCTGAGAGTAATTCGTATGACTTTGAGCTTGAGTTCGTAGAGTAATTTGTATGACTTTGAGCTTGAG
Organism: Pleurodeles waltl; assembly: GCF_031143425.1. Lineage (NCBI taxonomy): Eukaryota > Metazoa > Chordata > Amphibia > Caudata > Salamandridae > Pleurodeles > Pleurodeles waltl. The sequence continues at coordinate 1,129,794,419 of NC_090446.1, read as the reverse complement.
TTCGTAATAAATCCCTTAACTTTATTCTTGACTGAAGTTTTCCTTGTACGGCCAAATGCGTCATGCTGTTTAATTTAATTGGTCTGTATTGTAATTGAATTGAATGGTTCTACCATTCCCTGTTGCAGGGTCCAAAGGTCCATCGGCCTAGATGAGTATTGATTTCTGCGAAGGATGAAAATGCTCCAGCAGCAGCAACCGTAGACCAGAATAGCACAAGGTCTGTGGTATCAAAAGCAGACTAGTGTCTAGGAAGCTGACATGTACAGTGCTTGCTTCAGAAAATACATATAGTTTAATGTAAAAATATGGTGTACTGTGGTCTTACCCGGTTTAAACCCAGATAGTTTTTTCAGAATTAAACCAAGAATTTCTGACCACTGGTAAACAGCACCAATCACATGTTTGCAAATATTTTAGAATTCACACCTAGCAATGAGATCAAGTGTTAAGATGATGGATTTGCACTATCACCTCCTTTTTTAAATTAGAGGATTAATAAAACATCCCCATTCTCAAGGAATAGTATTAGTATTTTAATCTGTACTCTGGTTTTCTACATAGGACAGTTAGGCCTGCCACAATGGAAGCAACGCTTTGGGCTGTCATGGTAGGGACGCTATAACATTAATTTACTGCATGTCCCACTTTTAGATAACATGAATCCTGCCTTATGGGATACAAGGCCTACCTAGGGGGTGACATACTAATATTTAAAAGGGCGTTTTTTCCCTGTTAACCCCTACGGTGCCTTGGACGAGGTGATCTCGTCCAAGGCACCGGTTCCCGGGTGCCTTGGACGAGATCACCTCGTCCTGCACCCGGGAACTGGGGGGAGTGCTAGTGCTTCCCCCGTGAGCCCCCCACCCACACCCCCTGGTCGTGGATGGAAGGGGAAGCCCTTCCCCTTGCACCCCGACCCCCCCTCGGCAATCCAATGACGTCAGCGCGCACAGCGCACGGCGTCATCAAATATTGCCGAGGGACGCACTGGAAGCCATTTGCTTCCAGCGCATCCAGGAGTAAGGATCGAAAAAGTGAGTCCTTTCTTTTTTGGGGGTGGGGGGAAAACAGACACGGGGGGAAAGGAAAGGGTTTTTCCTTTCCCCCGGAGCCTGTTTTCTGTGGATTACTGCTCCAGGATCGCGGGCGGGGCCCGCGATCCTGGAGCAGGAATCCCCACTACGCACCAGGGATTACCTTTTGTTGGTAGTTTTGGGGGGCGACCCCTTGGGCAAGGGTCGCTCCCATTGGGGGGCATTTTTATCCTTTTTCGCCCCCCCCCCACGGGGGAAGATTGGCCGATTTTTACGCCCCTCTGCCCCCAAGGGGGGCAGAATCCAGTTAGGCAACAGGGATCCTGTGTGTGTGTGTTTTGTGTGGGGGGGGCGGCGGCACCTTTGGCAAGGGTCGCCCCCCCCAAAGGGGGCACGTTAGTGATGGCCATTTCTGCCCAACTTGGAGGCAGATCAGCCTATTTTATTTTTAGTCCCATCTGCCTCCTAGTGGGGCAGAAGCCACTTAGGCACCAGGGCCAATTTCTAAGTGGGTGGGGTGGCGCTTGGCTGGCGGTATGGGTGGGGTGGCGCTTGGCTGGCGGTGTGCTTGGGGTGGCGCTTGGCTGGCGGTGTGCTTGGGGTGGCGCTTGGCTGGCGGTATGGGTGGGGTGGCGCTTGGCTGGCGGTGTGCTTGGGGTGGCGCTTGGCTGGCGGTATGGGTGGGGTGGCGCTGGGCTAGCGGTGCCAGCCAAACGCCAGTCCACACACTCATCAGCTGGTGTGATTGCTGTATCAGGCATGTGGGCGTATGAAAGTGATGGGCCCTTGACTGGCGCTGTCTGTTGATGCGAGTGTTGTGCTGGGCCCATGGCTGGTGGCGTGAATGGTCTTGTGCATGTCATGTATGAAAGGTGTGTGAATGGAGTGTAAAGCGGTTGGTGCCTTGCCGTGGCTTTACAGCTCACGAGCTGTGAGTCATTGGTTCAGTTTTTTGGCATTTCAGTTATTACCAGTGCATTTCCCTTTTGTGAAATCTCTTGTTAACAACATTTGATCTACTGAACCATCACTCACCCTCGTGCCAAATCCAACCAGTATGTGTGGTACAAATGACAAAACCTGCTCCGCTGTAATCAGGTGTCGCAGAGCACTTGAGACACCCTAGGTGTCTCAGGTGGGACCCCGATGATGAAGCATGCCACCAACTTGGTTGGTGGGTGAGGGGTCTTTTTCACATAACCTAAGTGCGTTTCTTATCTCAATTTTAGTGTTGGGCACATCAGACGTATGTGGACACATCAAAATGATATATTACAAAACTACCTGTGTTTGGGGGGGAGGGGCACCTATGTTTTTGGTCCTGGGTGTGGCCTTCATCTAGGGAAACCTACCAAACCCAGACATTTTTTAAAACTAGACACCCCAAGGAGTCCAGGGAGGTGTGGCTTGCGTGGATCCCCCACCATTTTCTTACCCAGACTCCTCTGCAAACCTCAAAATTTGCTTAAAAAAGCATATTTTCCTGACTTTCGTTTGTACGATCACCGCTCCAGCACAAAATTCCTACTCCCCAGCGTTCCCCTCAGTCTCCCAAGTAAAATGACACCTCACTTGTGTGGGTCCCCAAAGCAGAGTCAGCCTAAAGATGTATAAAAGAAGAATATGTCCTTATCAAATCGCTGTGCTATCCCCTCTATCTCTACAAGTTTTTGGCCTTATTCTGTTGCAGGCACCTGGCCCACCCACACAAGTGAGGTATAATTTTTATCGGGAGACTTGGGGGAACGCTGGGTGGGAGGAAATTTGTGGCTCCTCTCAGATTCCAGAACTTTCTGTCACCAAAATGTGAGGAAAATGTGTTTTTTTAGCCATATTTTGAGGTTTGCAAAGGATTCTGGGTAACAGAACATGGTCAGAGCCCACAAGTCACCCCATCATGGATTCCCCTAGGTCTCTAGTTTTCAAATATGCACAGGTTTGGTAGGTTTCCCTAGGTGCCGGCTGAGCTAGAGGCCAAAATCTACAGGTAGGCACTTTGCAAAAAACACCTCTGTTTTCTGTCAAAAAATGGGATGTGTCCACGTTGTGTTTTGGGCCATTTCCTGTCGCAGGCGCTAGGCCTACCCACACAAGTGAGGTATCATTTTTATCGGGAGACTTGGGGTAATGCCGGGTGGGAGGAAATTTGTGGCTCCTCTCAGATTCCAGAACTTTCTGCCACCGAAATGTGAGGAAAATGTGTTTTTTTAGCCAAATTTGGAGGTTTGCAAAGGATTCTGGGTAACAGAACCTGGCCAGAGCCCCACAAGTCACCCCATCTTGGATTCCCCTAGGTCTCTAGTTTTCAAAAATGCACAGGTTTGGTAGGTTGCCCTAGGTGCCGGCTGAGCTAAAGGCCAAAATCTACAGGTATGCACTTTGCAAAAAAACACCTCTGTTTTCTGTCAAAAAATGGGATGTGTCCACGTTGTGTTTTGGGGCATTTCCTGTCGCGGGCGCTAGGCCTACCCACACAAGTGAGGTATCATTTTTATTGGGAGACTTGGGGGAACGCTGGGTGGGAGGAAATTTGTGGCTCCTCTCAGATTCCAGAACTTTCTGTCACCGAAATGTGAGGAAAATGTGTTTTTTAGCCCAACTTTGAGGTTTGCAAAGGATTCTGGGTAACAGAACCTGCTCAGAGCCTCACAAGTCACCCCATCTTAGATTCCCCTAGGTCTCTAGTTTTCAAAAATGCACGTTTGGTAGGTTTCTCTAGGTGCCAGCTGAGCTAGAGGCCAAAATCTACAGGTAGGCACTTTGCAAAAAACACCTCTGTTTTCTGTCAAAAAATGGGATGTGTCCACGTTGTGTTTTGGGGCATTTCCTGTTGCAGGCACTAGGCCTACCCACACAAGTGAGGTATCAATTTTATCGGGAGACTTGGAGGAACACTGGGTGGGAGGAAATTTGTGGCGCCTCTCAGATTCCAGAACTTTCTGTCACCGAAATGTGAGGAAAATGTGTTTTTTTAGCCAGATTTTGAGGTTTGCAAAGGATTCTGGGTAACAGAACCTGGTCAGAGCCCCACAAGTCACCCCATCTTGGATTCCCCTAGGTCTCTAGTTTTCATAAATGCACAGGTTTGGTAGGTTTCCCTAGGTGCCGGCTGAGCTAGAGGCCAAAATCTACAGGTAGTCACTTTGCAAAAAACACCTCTGTTTTCTGTCAAAAAATTAGATGTGTCCACGTTTTGTTTTGGGGCGTTTCCTGTCGTGGGCGCTAGGCCTAACCACACAAGTGAGGTATCATTTTTATCGGGAGACTTGGGGGAACGCTGGGTGGGAGGACATTTGTGGGTCCTCTCAGATTCCAGAACTTTCTGTCACCGAAATGTGAGGAAAGTGTGTTTTTTTAGCCAAATTTTTAGGTTTGCAAAGGATTCTGGGTAACAGAACCTGGTCAGAGCCCCACAAGTCACCCCATCTTCGATTCCCCTAGGTCTCTAGGTTTAAAAAATACACAGGTTTGGTGGGTTTCCCTAGGGCCGGCTGACATAGAGGCCAAAATCTACAGGTAGGCACTTTGCAAAAAACACCTCTGTTTTCTGTCAAAAAATGGGATGTGTCCACGTTGTGTTTTGGGGCATTTCCTGTCACGGGCGCTAGGCCTAACCACACAAGTGAGGTATCATTTTTATCGGGAGACTTGGGGGAACACTGGGTGGGAGGAAATTTGTGGCGCCTCTCAGATTCCAGAACTTTCTGTCACCGAAATGTGAGGAAAATGTGTTTTTTTAGCCAGATTTTGAGGTTTGCAAAGGATTCTGGGTAACAGAACCTGGTCAGAGCCCCACAAGTCACCCCATCTTGGATTCCCCTAGGTATCTAGTTTTCATAAATGCACAGGTTTGGTAGGTTTCCCTAGGTGCTGGCTGAGCTAGAGGCCAAAATCTACAGGTAGGCACTTTGCAAAAAACACCTCTGTTTTCTGTCAAAAAATGGGATGTGTCCACGTTTTGTTTTGGGGTGTTTCCTGTCGTGGGCGCTAGGCCTAACCACACAAGTGAGGTATCATTTTTATCGGGAGACTTGGGGGAATGCTGGGTGGGAGGACATTTGTGGGTCCTCTCAGATTCCAGAACTTTCTGTCACCGAAATGTGAGGAAAGTGTGTTTTTTTAGCCAAATGTTTAGGTTTGCAAAGGATTCTGGGTAACAGAACCTGGTCAGAGCCCCACAAGTCACCCCATCTTCGATTCCCCTAGGTCTCTAGGTTTAAAAAATACACAGGTTTGGTAGGTTTCCCTAGGACCGGCTGAGCTAGAGGCCAAAATCTACAGGTAGGCACTTTGCAAAAAACACCTCTGTTTTCTGTCAAAAAATGGGATGTGTCCACGTTGTGTTTTGGGTCATTTCCTGTCACGGGCGCTAGGCCTAACCACACAAGTGAGGTATCATTTTTATCGGGAGACTTGGGGGAACGCTGGGTGGGAGGACATTTGTGGGTCCTCTCAGATTCCAGAACTTTCGGTCACCGAAATGTGAGGAAAGTGTTTTTTTAGCCAAATTTTTAGGTTTGCAAAGGATTCTGGGTAACAGAACCTGGTCAGAGCCCCACAAGTCACCCCATCTTGGATTCCCCTAGGTCTCTAGGTTTCAAAAATGCACAGGTTTGGTAGGTTTCCCTAGGGCCGGCTGAGCTAGAGGCCATAATCTACAGGTAGGCACTTTGCAAAAAACACCTCTGTTTTCTGTCAAAAATGGGATGTGTCCACGTTGTGTTTTGGGGCATTTCCTGTCGCGGGCGCTAGGCCTACCCACACAAGTGAGGTATCATTTTTATCGGGAGACTTGGGGGAACGCTGGGTGGGAGGGAATTTGTGGCTCCTCTCAGATTCCAGAACTTTCTGTCACCGAAATGTGAGGAAAATGTGTTTTTTTAGCCAAATTTTGAGGTTTGCAAAGGATTCTGGGTAACAGAACCTGGTCAGAGCCCCACAAGTCACCCCATCTTTGATTCCTCTAGGTCTTTAGTTTTAAAAAATGCACAGGGTTGGTAGGTTTCCCTAGGTGCCGGCTGAGCTAGAGGCCAAAATCTACAGGTAGGCACTTTGCAAAAAACATCTGTTTTCTGTCAAAAAATGGGATGTGTCCACGTTGTGTTTTGGGGTATTTCCTGTTGCGGGCGCTAGGCCTACCCACACAAGTGAGGTATCATTTTTATCGGGAGACTTGGGGGAATATATAATAGCAAAACAAGTGTTATTGCCCCTTGTTTTTCTCTACATTTTTTCCTTCCAAATATAAGAGAGTGTGTAAAAAAGACCTCTATTTGAGAAATGCCCTGTAATTCATATGCTAGTATGGGCACCCCGGAATTCAGAGATGTGCAAATAACCACTGCTCCTCAACACCTTATCCTGTACTCATTTTGGAAATACAAAGTTTTTCTTGATAGCTATTTTTCACTCTTTATATTTCAGCAAATTAATTGCTGTATACCCGGTATAGAATGAAAACCCACTGCAGGGTGCAGCTCATTTATTGGCTCTGGGTACCTAGGGTTCTTGACGAACCTACAAGCCCTATATATCCCCACAACCAGAAGAGTCCACAGACGTAATGGTATATTGCTTTCAAAAATCTGACATTGCAGGAAAAAGTTACAGAGTAAAACGTAGAGAAAAATTGCTGTTTTTTCACCTCAAGTTCAATATATTTTTTTTGCAGTTGTTATTTTCTGTAGGAAACCCTTGTAGGATCTACACAAATTGCCCCTTGCTGAATTCAGAATTATGTCTACTTTTCAGAAATGTTTAGGTTTCTGGGTTCCAGCATTGGTTTATGCCCATTTCTGTCACTGACTAGAAGAAGGCTGAAAGCACAAAAAATCATAAAAATTGGGTATTTCCCAGTAAAATGCCAAAATTGTGTTGAGAAACTGGGTTTTCTGATTCAAGTCTGCCTATTCCTCAAGGCTGGAAAGCTGGTGATTTTAGCATCGCAAACCCTTTGTTGATGCCATTTTCAGGGAAAAAAACACAAGCCTTCTTATGCAGCCCCTTTTTCAATTTTTAAAAAACAACAACAAATTTTCACTGTATTTTGGCTAATTTCTTGTCCTCCTTCAGGGGAACCCACAAAGTCTGGGTACCTCTAGAATCCCTAGGCTGTTGGAAAAAAAGGACGCAAATTTGGCTTGGCTAGCTTATGTGGACAAAAAGTTATGAGGACTAAGGCCCTCGTTACGACCCTGGCGGTATAGAACCGCCAGGGCCGCGGCACGCCGGAGCACCGCCGACAGGCCGGCGGTGCCCCGCGGGGCATTCTGACCGCGGCGGCTTAGCCGCGGTCAGAGAAGGGAAACCGGCGGTCTCCCGCCGGTTTCCCGCTGCCCCCAAGGAATCCTCCAAGCCGGCGCAGCTTGCTGCGCCGGCTTGGGGATTCCGACTCCCCCTCCCGCCATCCAGTTCCTGGCGGTTCTCCCGCCGGGAACCGGATGGCGGGAGGGGGAGTCGCGGGGCCCCGGTAAGAGGGCCCCAAAATGTATTTCACTGTCTGCATAGCAGACAGTGAAATACGCGACGGGTGCAGTAGCACCCGTCGCACCTTCCCACTCCGCCGGCTCGATTACGAGCCGGCTTCATGGTGGGAAGGTCGTTTTCCCCTGGGCTGGCGGGCGGCCTTTCGGCGGCCGCCCGCCAGCCCAGGGGAAAACTCTGAATACCCGCCGCGGTCTTCCGACCGCGGTGCGGTATTCACGACGCGCAACTTTGGCGGGCGGCCTCCGCCGCCCGCCAAAGTTGTAATGAGGGCCTAAGCTCGAACTGCCCCATATAGCCAAAAAAAGGCCTGGCACAGGAAGGGGAAAAGGCCTGGCAGCGAAGGGGTTAAAAAGGTTTTTTTTAGAAGGTCACACTGCAGATTTATACTGCATGAGTTAGGCTACACAGGGTAGGCCTAAAGCCATGTTTGCGCAGTCACAATAGCGGATGGCCCAATAAATGCTGCAGCCTACAAGTGGCATTTACCTTCTAGGTCCGAAATGCACTTTTTATACCAGACACTAGAAATGTACAGGCAAGTTAAATGGGCCAATCAGGAATAGGCCATTTTATCCATGGTTAAAAAGGGAGTACAGGTACTTTACTGCTCGCTAGCAAGGGTTTAGGAAACAGACCTCTAACGCTGCTGTAATAGAGTCTAGCATGACCCGCAAAATATGAGGCAACCCTGCAGATACGCTGAGTTCCTACAGTTTGTAAAATGCAATGTGGTTTGAGTCTCAGTCTGTGTCCAAACATGCTCAACCATTATACAACTTTGCTTAATTACCCTAGCTATTGCTTACCAAGCACAAACTCACTATCTCAGTTATTATTTTTCTTAATCTTAATCTTTTCTTTTCTTAATCTTTTTATACTCCTGTAATTGTTTTAAACCATTTCTAAGCCAAAAGGGCATCAGGCTGCAGTTCCCTCCAAAGTGCTTGCCTAATCTTGGACCATTTATCCTGAAATTCATTATTGTGTATTTATCATTGTTAGACCTGGCCGCTTTTGGCATGGTCTCCCTGTACCTTTTGCTTCTGACCTGTTTTTGGACCCTGTGCTGTAATTCGTTTTTACTGGTTTTGACATCACTGCTAACCTGTGCTAAAGTGCAAGTGCTCTCTGTCTAAAAGATATTGGTAATTGTTTTTCCATGATTGGCACATTTGATTTACTGGTAAGTCCCTAGTAAAGGGCATAATGAGTGCCCAGGCCCTGTACAGCAAATGCTACTAGTGGGCCTTCAGCACTGATTGTGCCATCCACATGGGTAGCCCTGAAAACATGTTTCAGACCTGTAACTGCAGTGTCTGTATGTGTATTTTTGCACTGCCAGTTCAACCTGGCAAGAGTACCCCCTTGCTGGGCCCAAACCTTCCCTTTTACTACATGTAAGTCTCCCCTAGGGTAGGCCCTAGGTAGCCCCATGGGAAGGTTGCAGTGTATTTAAAAGGTAGGACATGTACAGGTGTGTTTTACATGTCCTGATAGTGAAATACTGCCAAATTCTTTTTTTACTATTCCAAAGCATATCTCTCCCATAGGTTAACATGGTGACTACCTTTAAATATATTTAAGTTCAGTTTCCCATTGGAAGCAGGTAGAGATGTGGAGTTTGGGGTCTCTGAACTCACAAATTAAAAATACATATTTTGGTAGAGTTGGTTTTTAGATTGTCTGTTTGAAAATGGCACTTTTAAAAAGTGGGCATTTTCTTGCTTAACCATTTTGTGCCTCTGCCTGCCTGTGAAATCCATGTCTTGGTAAGGCTGACAGTTGGTATGCTGGTGAATTCCCTCTAGATTGTGACATAAAGGGAGAAGAGGAGTGTCCTGCATATCCTAATGAGTCTCCTGGGCTATAGTGGGGAGGAAGGACTGACACTTACACCGAAAGGGCTGTACCTGTCCTTTTACAATGCACTCTCCAACACCCTGGTGTGTGTCTGAAGCCAGGTCTGGGCAAGGCAGGATCTTGTGAACAACAGAGACTTACCTTTGAAGTGTACCTACTTCAAAGGCAGAAAGGAGTATAAGCAGTGGACCCAAAACCCCAGACTTTAGATTACTTCTGGATCAAGAAGAACCTCTGCCAAGGAGAAGAGCTTGATGCTTCATGAGGATCTGCCACTCTGCCTGCTGCTTTGCTGTGCTGGCCTGCTGCTGCTTCTTCTACCTAAGAGGGAAAGGACTGGACTCTGCTTTCTGCAATCCTGTTTTTGAAGTGTCTCCAAGGGCTTGGACTGAGCTTTCCTCCTGTTAAGAAGTCTCAGGGACAGCAAAGGCTTCACCTTCCAGCCTCTAGTTCACTTGCTGTGGATCCTAACTCACCAGGTGGTGCCTACTCCAGTCTCTGGGCCCATAGGAGTGAAAGCTGGCTGAAAAACAAGAAAAAACGGTTACACCAACTGTGGATGATGCCAGGACCGACTTAGCGAAGCCACCTATAAATAAAGCTGTGGACCCCGCTGGAGTGCAACGGGCCGCTTGATATCGCAGGCCTGATTCCCCGCAGCCCCGCTGACATCACATGACTTTGTGAGTCCCAAGTGCTGTGTCACGACTCTGCCGCTGCGCCTGCAGCCCCGTGGAGTGACCGTGACCCTGTGAGGTCACCACACCGCGTCTTGACCCGATGGACATCGAACCCATTGGAGCATGACAAACCAATGCCACATCACCTTCCTTGCTCTGCAGTAAAGAACCGACGCCTCACAGGATCCAGTGACGCCTCACCTCCCTGACTCCGTGCACCAGCTTGTTTCTTCGTTACCAAAGGTACAGTGGGTCCATGTGATTCCATGACCAGCACCATTGGCGTAGGATTGTTAGGAACGACCCCGTCAAGAATCCTTGATAACACCAAATTGACACCTTTGTGTTTGTAAGCGTTATATAGAAGTTTAATCTTGGAAAAATCATAACTTTGCTTGTGTATGTTGGATGTTTGTTGTTTTGGTCTTGTTTTACTCAGATAACTATTGGCCATTTTTCTAAACTGGTGTTGAGTGATTTTGCAGTGTTTCGACTGTGTTACTGTGTGTGTTGGTACAAATACTTTGCACACTGCCTCTGAGCTAAGCTTGAGTGCTTGTGCCAAGCTACCAAGGGGGTGAGCAAGGATTATCAGAGCTGTGTATTTCCCTTACCCTGACTCGAGTGAGGGTCCCTACTTGGACAGGGTGTTAAATGACTGCCATCTAGAGACCCCTTTTCTAACAAGCATATATATATAAATATATATATATATATACATATATATATATATATATATATTTTTTTTTTTACTGTTAGAAATGGTTTCTCCAATTGGCAGACTTATACACCCTTGTCCAAGTAGGGACCACAATCCTAGTCAGGGTAAGTCACACCACAACCCAAATTATACTGTGCTCACCCTGTGGTAGCTTGAAACAGAGCAGGCAGTCTTAACTTAGAAGGCAGTGTGTAAAGTATTTGTGCAATAACTCATACAGTAACACAATGAAAACACTACAAAACACACCGCACAGGTTTAGAAAAATAGATAATATTTATCTGAATAAAATAAGGTTAGAACGATGAAAATCCAATGTACACAAGGAAAGTTATTAATTTTTAAAGATTAAATCCCACTAAAGCGCTTAGAAACACAATAGCTCCAACTGGGGCTATCACTGCGTCATTGATGGAGTCGTTCCCAATAGTCCAATGCCACAGGCATCGCACGGACCCCCAGGTACAATACCTTTGAAAAAGAAGAGACAAAGACGTTGCAAGGAGTCGTGGAGGTGAGGCGTCGCTGGGGATGGTGCGGCGTCAGTACCTTTACGACATCTGGGGAGGCGAGGCGTCAATTCTGCACTGCAAATCAGGGGGAGACGAGGCATTGGTTCCGTTCTGTTGCAGGGGGGAGCTGGTGCGTCGTCAGTGGCTAGGCGTCGGTTCCTTCAGTCCTGGCAGGGTCGATGGATCCAATCGATCAAGACGTGATGTGTTGTCTTCACAGTATTGCAATAACACTGCCGGGCGTCAGCAGCATCGCAGCAGCATTGGACTTGCTTTGCAGGCTGCGGTCATTGCGTGCTGCGAGGTCCAAGGGTCTGGAGCAGGCTGCGGCATCGGAGCTGGTGTCACTGAAGATGTTCTAGGCATCGCTGAAGTCCGTGAACTAGCTCAAAGCTAGTAGATGAAGTCTTTGCTGTCCCTGAGATTTCAGAACAGGAGGCAAGGTCAATCCAAGCCCTTGGAGAGCACTTTTGGGGAAGGTGGAGTCCTTCCAGCAGAGGCCTGCAGGCGGCAGGGCAACAGCAGGGCAGAAGTCCTTCTCACCAAAGCAGTCCAGATGAGTCCTTTGGGCAGCCAGGCAGCTCCTCTGACAGAGTTCAGGTGTAGATCCAGAAGTGTCTGATTTGGTGGGGTCAGAGACCCAGTTTATATACCCAAAAATGCTTTTGAAGTGGGGGAAATTTCAAAGAGTGGTTTTGAAGTGCACAAGTTCCCCTTTCAGCCCAGTCCTGTCTGCCAGGATCCATGTGGGGGGTTATCAGTCCTTTGTGTGAGGGCAGGCCACTTGCCTTTGAAATGGAAGAGAGAGCCCCTCCACTATTCCTGCCCAAGGAGACCCTTTAAGTATGCAGATGAATGCAGATGTGACCTAGCCCCTCATTTTGAGCCGCCAAACTAGCGCGTTAGGAAGACCGTCAGTGCGTTCTTCCTCCTGCCGACCCTATGAAGAGTTTCCCGCTGTCCCAGCGGGAAACAAGCCACAACATTGACGCTGGCTCGCCATGGAGCCAGTGGCAATGTTGCGGTGCGTCCGGTGTGACACCACCTGTTGTGCTTTTGAAAAGCGCGAGGGGGCTGCCCATGGGGGCCCCTGCACTGCCTATGTCCCCATGGGGCCCCCAGCACCCCGTCTCGCCCAACCTTTTCATGCACCACCATGCAAAGGCTGGCAGAGACAGGAGTCGTAATCCCCGGGGCAATGCTGCTTGGCAGTGCCAGTGGTCTTATTGTGGTGCTTTCACCATGGTCGTATGTGGAGGTCGGACCTCCACTTTGGCGGCAGTCCGACCGCCACCGGGAGAGTGACGATCTTAAGACCGCCACAGTCGTAATGAAGGCCTTAGTATCCTAGGTTTATGGTTGTCTGGTGGAATGCCTAAGGGGAGCTGTCAACCAGTACAGACCAGATGTGGATTGGAGACAGGGCTGTAAGGCACAGATGGCAGTAAGTGCAGAGAAATGCACTTTCTAAAAGTGGCATTTCAAAAATGGCAATATTAAATCCACGTTCACCAATAAGCAGGATTTTCTTTTACCATTCAACTAAACATGACTGGGCTACTCCTTCCAGATCAGAATCTACCACTTAAAAGTATATGAGGGCAGTTCTAATGCTAGTCTATGAGAGCAGCAGGCCTCACAGTAGTGGACAACAAATTTGTGGGTTTTTCACTACCAGGACATGTTATCACATAAGTATGTGTCCTGCCTTTTACTTACATAGGACCCTGTCCTATGGGTTACCTAGCGCCTACCTTAGGGGTGACCTATATGAAGAAAAGGGTGAATTTAAGGCTTGGCAAGCAGTTTTAAATGGCAAGTCGAAGTGACAGTGAAACTGCACACACAGGCCTTGCAATGGCAGGCCTGAGACATGGTTAGGTGGCCACTTATGTGGGTGGCACAATCAGTGCTGCAGGCCCACTAGTAGCATTTGATTTACAGGCCCCGGGCACATAGAGTGCACTTTACTAGGGACTTACAGGTCAATTAAATATGCCAATTGTGTAGGAACGAATGTTACCATGTTTAGGGGAAAGAGCACTTTCGCACTGGCAAGCAGTGGTACAGTGTGCAGAGACCTAAAACCAGCAAAAACAGGATCACAAAAATGGAGGGAGGGAAGGGAAAAAGTTGGGGGATGACCACCCTAAGGCTGTCAGGTCTAACAATTACCTACTGGCAGTCGCCACGTAGGTAGTTATAGTGAGGACCATGTTTCCATAGAAAAAGCGTTTTTTGACTTAGGCACCGTTTGAAAAATCTTCATGAAACTTTCCCCAAAAAAGTGGCCCAGTTATACCTGTTGCGCACAGGAAGTTTCAGGGTGATCCGTCAAGCGGGACTGAGAAAAAGGGCCTAAAAAACCATTGCATTACCCATGTTAATTCCCATAGGACTTGTCAACATGACTACAGCCTGAACCAGTGGACGGAATTACACCGAATGTGGCAGAAAGCTAGCTGCCATACACAGATTGTGCTTTTTGTTATTCGAAAGTTGCAACCACCATTTTATTTCATGGGACACGGTCCCCAGGAGTGAAAATTAAAAGTGAAATAAGGGGTCAGGGTGAAGGTACCCTAACCCCAGGGGAGTGATATGGGTGTGTTTTAGGGGAAAATTATAAGTTTGATATAATGTTGCGTCACGGCGCGCAATATTGGTGAAAAATTGCAAATTTTCTCTATTTATTTGCAAATTATTCACGGTTATTGAAAAATTCGAAAAAAAAACCAGACTCATTCCTACACTAATTCATTCACTCATACATGCAGGCAGGCCCTGTGGCAAACCTGCGCTGCACACAACCAAAGGCTATGTGTGGCACGTGGTTGGGTGGTTCTAAGGACTTGGCTGCAAAGCCTGGCTGCAAGGTCAGGCCTTGCGACCAACCCCCTGCGCGAACGGCCAAAGGCTGTGCGTGGCGGTAATTCAGAGTACCGTATGGTAATTACAATTATTATAGCCTTAGAACCCGCCGTAGCGGGCTCTACCGGCTATCAAAGGCCCGCTCCCCGCGTTAAATGCCCGAGCCGAAGGCGAGGGCATTTAAAAAGGGAGAGGGACTTTAATAGCCGGTAGAGCCCGCTACGGCGGGTTCTAAGGCTATTAGAACATTCTGCCACACAGGGCAGAATGTTCTATTAAAAAAAAAAATGTTCACGGAGCCCGAGGGGATTAAAATCCCCTCGGGCTCCGTGAGGCTTTGTTCACAGCTGTTGCTGTGAACAAAGCGAACATTGGAATGTTGGCGCTGCGGGCTTTTACCGGCCTGTAAAAGCCCGCAGCACTCCATTGTTTTCAATGGAGCCCCCAGCATTCCAATGTTCTAATTTACGTTAAAAAACCATAGAAATTCAGTGAAAAAATACCAAGTTTACAGGGACGTTAAAGTTAGGATCTGAATTTACTCATACAAAACCATAGAAATTTCACAGTTATAGTTAGAGTTCTTTCAAGTAACTATAACTGGCGCCCTAAGTTAACTATAACTTTTGTCCTCGCCATGCACAGCTAATTACTCCATATGTTATGTCATTGATGAGATCTTGTATGGCACCTATGATATCACTGCAACGTTTGCAATACAATAATAATAAGAAAACTGTGTATGGCAAGGGTGTGAGTTATAGTTACCTTAGGACATGAGTTTTAATTACTTGAAAGAACTCTATAACTCTATAACTGCTGAATATTTATGGTTTTGTGCGAGTAAATTCAGAACCTAACTATAACGTCCCTGTAACCTTTGGATTTTTCTGTGAATATCCACAACCAAAAGTGGTTATTCAGCAGCATACTCTGACTGCTGGTGCGAGCTGTGGGATTGCCACAAACCTCAGCGTATAAACTAAAAATACAGGAATCCTGCCGTGCGTGCATGGCTAAGGCGGCCAATATGGCAGGTGCTCCTTGAACGAGCTCCGCTGCATCCCCAGTAATCTCACATAAATCCACACACATCGAAGATGCTGGTAACAGCAGCATCTCTCAGGCAATAGTTGATCCGAAGACCTACAGACTCAGCAGTGACGAATCGGCACAAGGGGGCTGGAGAGCAGTGTAATGGTAGCGGTGGCCTAGTGGACGCCAGACGACAAGGGGCTGTGGAGGAGCCGAATTCCCCCCAGATGATGGCACTCCTGGAGGGGGCCTTGGGCTGCCGTGCGGAGATGGGGCCTGGAGCTGACGACATCAGGGGCCCAGCTTCAGAAGGGGGGCCCGACCCGAGGTAGGCCGGGGAGGAGCGGAAAACAGAGTGATCTGGGTGGAAGTGGAGGACTGCATCTGAGGCCTGCACCCCTTCGGCTCAGCAGCGGAGATGCTGGCTGAGACGGGCAGCCCCCACTGTCCCCGAGAGCTGCACAGGGGGGCTGGGGTTGAGCCCCAGTACACCACTCCCACCTCGATGTAACTGCTGATTATGCTGCTGGGCCCAACCTGGGCCACCGCCACGGGGCTCTGGAAGAGACCGGCAGGGGCTAACCCCATAAGTACCAGATGGGGGAGAATTGGAGCCTCTTGTTAGGAAAACAGGCATCCCTCCCCTTTCCTGTGGTCTCTGATCTCTCCCCCTCTCCCTGATGGGAGAGCAGCGACAGTGGGCAAGCACCCTGGATTCCCCACAGGGAGAGAGAACAAAAAGACTGCGACATGGGGACCGTGTCTGATACAAGGCTTGTGCTCCTCCCAGGTACACATAGGTTCAGCCGGGGTTGCGGGGCTGCCTGTGCTATGTGACACTTGTCGTAAAAGTGGGCCCCCAGCCCACGACCTGCCACAAGGGATGTGGAGGTGAAAAATGGAGGTGAAAGGCCCCTGCCCCCACCCTGGTGACAAACCCCAACTAAGAGACCTGAGGAAAGGGCACTAGAAGAGGACCAGGAAACCACTGGCCCTAATCTAAATAAACATGGCAAAGGACAAAGAAGCCAAGCATCCTAAACAGGACGAGATAGATAGTTACACAACACTGGACACCGCCACGCTGCTACAAGGGATCTACGCCTCCAGAGAGGCACTGGAGGGTGGATTGGGGGAAATAAGATTAGAGGTCTCCCTACTTCAACAAGACCTGCAAAACATTTCTAAGAAGGTTGCCACCCTGGAAACAAGGATATCAGGGGTTGAAGACGCAACTGTTGACCTCTGTCTCCCGGAGGGCACAGAGGGCAACAACACCAGGTCCTTCCTGCTCACATGGCTGAAAACCTCTCTTCTGGAGGCTCAGTTCTCCCCGTGCTTCATGATAGAACAAGCACATAGGGCACACCTCACCTGGCTGCCTACTGGAGCTTCCCCGTGACCCATAATAGCGTGCTTCCTCAATTTTATAGACAGGGACTTGAGTCTCAGAGAAATATGCCGCAAGGGAGAAATCAGTTACGAAAACACCAAAATAATGGTCATACCGGACTACTCCCGAATGTTACAGGCACAACGCCATTGGAGCAACTGGGACAGACTCTCTGCCCAGTCCACAGGAAACGAGGGTGGTGAGACAACGCTGGACCATGAGGAACCCAGCGGAATAAGCAACGGAGGAGAGGATGCTCCTGACAGTCCGAAAAGGACAACCTCAACTGATCCGGAGTAGAGGAACCCAATACCCTATGGAAGGGGATCTATCCGCGGACTTGGACACAACTCAACCCTTGATCAAAGAGATCACACAAACTGAGTGCTCGATCCCTGATGACACCCAGCACATGGCTAAAGGAACTGAAGATGGAGAGGAACGTGATGACTAACGTCATCACGACACACAATCTCTTATATATGGGGATTGCAACCATCCCTTGATAAGCTCACCTCAAGAACTCCACAAACTAAGAAGACTAAACCTACCTTCTCCTCTTCTTTTCACCTGCCCCATCCGCTCTTCCCCTCTCCCTTGTTCCTCCCCATTCCCCCCCTTTTTTCCCTTTCTCGTTCCACAACGAGAAATGATTATTTATTGTTGATTTTGCAGGTTGCACAAATTAAGCACACATTTGGTGGGTGGCCTACAGACCTCTCATTCACTCTCTTTGCTAAGTTGAAACTCATTACTATGTTAAATTGCAGGAGAACTAGTGGGAGGCGAGGTGAGGGCGTGGGGGGAATGGGTTTATGTTTTCGCCGTTTGTTGGCTGGAATGCTTATCATGTTCTATGGTCATGGCCGATCACTGAGACAGACACATGGAGACACACAAACTACCACACATCTAAGATGCTGCAATGGAAACGAGACATAACAGATTACTCCTCCCTCTCCCTGGTGTTCTGGAACAGTTACGGCCTAGGCAACAAGCTTAAATGCAGTCTGGTGATCCACTATCTTAAAAGACGACGACGGACGTTGTTTTTCTTCAAGAAACGCACATGATGGGATCTAACTGTACATTCCTAGGCCCTGGTGTCTACACAACCCTGGCACAGGCCAGGATTTTCTCGAAGCACCAGAGGGGTAGGCATACTGATAAAAAAACACATCCCGTTTCATGTCACCCGCATGTGGGAAGACCCCGGGGACGCTATGTTGGGGTACAGGGATACAAAGGCCGCACAGAATTAACACTGATATGTGTATATACCCCACCCAGACTTCAGGCATCCACACTGAACAAAGTGACAGAAATCCTGTTAGGCTCTACTGCCGCAGTTCACATAATTGGAGATTTCAACGATGTGATGAACCTAGCCACAGGTAGGTCTGGGGTACAGGAAGGGATGGCGCAGACCACAGCTCTGGCACAATTCACAACTGACTTGGCATTGGTAGATTTGTGGAGAGAAGATAACAAATGCTCCTTTAATTGGGTGCCCATTGGGTATACTCTAGATTAGAGTACATCCTTATGCCCAGAGATGAAATAAGGGACCTAAGGGAAGCCGAATATATGGCGAGGGTTCTGCCAGACCACTCACCCTTATTGGTCAAGAAAAGGACCATACGGGTCAGGCAGGGCAACCAATGGAGGCTACCAGCATGGGAACTAACACATAAAGACATATAGAAGGGTCTCCGAGCGGATATACAGCTTTATTTTCAAGACAACGAAGGGACCGTGGATTCCAATGCAAACGTATGGGAAGCTTTTAAAGCGTTTTTCCGATATAAGATCCAGAATAGAGTCGCACACAGGAAAAAGGCAGACAGGGCCGAATTTAAGACCCAAATCCTCCAGCTAGAAGGAAGACGTGACCCAGTCACACTTTGCAAAATTGCAGCTCTCCAGATGGAATACAGGAATCTAGTGCAAGAAAGGGCTAAAACACCAACAACAGCAACCCTTCACTGGCTATATTAGGCCGGGTACAAGGCTGGAAAACTCCTGGCATGACTCAACAAATGGAAAAGGGAGGTGCGATGGGTGCGAACCATCCAAAGGCCGGATGGGGAAGCCTGGGAACAAGATACACTCATTGCGGGTGAATTAGCTCGACAATATGAAGAGCTATATAGGGCTTGGCTCCTCCATAGTGTTGGGGTTATTGCACGCTATTCAGGGGAAATTCCCACCCCGGTATTCGATGAACCTCCCCCAGAATCTTTAGATGAGGAGCTAACCCTGAATAAGATACTAACTGCCATTGCCAAACTACGTCCAGGGAAAAACCCTGGGACCCAAAGGGATGCCAGCTGAACTCTTTAATCAATACACTAGCCTGTTGAGACCACATCTCCTTGGCCTATACAGTACGGCGCTGGATGAAGGGGAGCTCCCCCAGGATCTCCAAAAGGCCGGAATAGTGGCAAACCCTGAGATAGATGCGGCTCTTACCGCCCAATATCGCTGCTTAATGTTGAGACCAAGTTACTCTCATCGGTATTGGCCATGAGATTGATACGGGTAATAACCCTTTTGATACTCCAGGACCAGACGGGCTTCATGCCTGGTAGGTCTATGTGCCATAACCTGAGAAGAGCGCACAACTGGCTTCATGTTACCTATCAGAGTTCCACCCCCCACTATTTCCTTCCTCTATACGCTGAAAAGGCATTCAACATTGTACATTGGCCCATTCTTGAGCAAGCGCTCCTAAAATTCAGTTTTGGCCCGCACTTCATGAGATGGGTGGTGCTATTTTACAAAAACCCTGTGGTGGCAGTGAGAGTGAATGGGAAGTTATTGAGCTGTTTCCCGATAGGCAGAGGAACCAGACAGGGTTGCCTCCTAGCCCCACTCCCCATTGCCATAATGCTGGATCCTTTGGCATGTGCCATTCGACACTACCCGGGAATAACGGGCTTCCGTATCGCAGCGCGGGAGGATGTGGATGAAACAAATCTCACTATACGCAGATGACATTCTACTGTTCATCACACACCCAAACTGCACGGTCCCAACGCTTTTTAAGACCTTGGGTGAATACGGGGCCCACTCAGGATATAAGATTAACTGGGATAAGTCATTAATGCAGGCCTCCAGTGGTGTGTCTGACCCCCTGACGCTCCCACCGAGGCTAAAAGTGGTCACATATGGCCTCAAATATCTGGGGATATTCCTCACTGAAAAACCGGAGGTATGCATGTCGCGTAATGCGGGGAGAATCCTGAGAGGCTTTTGGGAGGATGTAGCAAAATGGAGAGGCCTGCCCCTCACCCTGATGGGAAGAGTGGCCATGTTTAAGATGGTCACCCTCCCCAAGTTTTTATATGTACTCCAGAATGCATACTATCCTGCAACCCCCCCTCTTCAACACCATTAATGGGGAATTGCGAACCCTGCTGTCGGATGGCCAATGCCCAAAGAGTGTCCCTCAGGACGCTTCAACGCAACCAATACAATGGGGGACTGCCTCTCCCCGATGTAGAGGGCTACTGCTGGGCCTCCCAGTTGTCATCAAGGAATGGATTCACGCCCCACAAGACCACCCCATGTTCCATCTAGAAAGAGCCGTATTGGCACCCAAGTCCCACCTACACTATTTATGTGGGGGGAGGAACCTGGTCCCTTTTACCTGGCTCCAGAGTGGCTCTATAAGTGGGATACAGCCATAAATGTGATGTGATGGAGTCATAAGAATACCAGGGAAACCCCCCTCTGGGAAGGCAACTGGCTGCGACAGATCAGAAAGCTGACTGGTTTCTGGCGATGGGATGCCATTGGCATCTCCAAAGTAGCAGACATTTTGAAGCAGGGAGACTTCATGTCATTTGCCACAATGCAAATAGAATACCACATCCTTCATACACAGTTCCTCCACTATGCCTGCCTACGGCACTCCTGGCGAGTGGAGGGAATACGCGGTGATGAACTACCTGACTACGCCCCTGTAGAGGTCTCCACATATAGTACTATCAATAATATTATGCCGGACAAGTTAGGCCCCCTGTGAGAGAAATGCCACAGGGATGTGGGAGATCTCTAGGACATAGACTGGGAGGCTGCATTCATACATCCCCAAGTTGTGACCATTAAATTTAGATTCCGTTTGATACAGTACAAAATCCTCCACAGGGTATATTATGACCGATTTAGGCTGCACAAAATGGGACGGGCACCGACACCGCATTGCCTACTCTGTGAGACAGACCCCAGAACCTTCATTCATACAATTTGGGAATGTACACATGTAAAACAATATTGGGCTATGATCACTGGGGAACTCTCGACCATCATGGGGGTACCACTCCCCTTTGACCTCAGGTTTATATTGCTGGGGATCCCAGGCGACATCGACATATCACGCCCCAAACTCCTACTTTGTTCCCTGGCACTGGCAGTGGTGAAGAGGGACTTGGCCAAGTGCTGGAGTGCCCAAAAAGTGCCCACAAAACAAGAATGGCAGCAAGGGATGGACTGCTACATGGCAGCTGAAAAGATGACATACTATAGCAGAGGCTGCCTTGAAACTTTCATAGGGTGTGGGGATGGTAGTGGACACACTATGCCTGGA
The DNA here is from genome assembly GCF_031143425.1 of Pleurodeles waltl. Classification (NCBI taxonomy): domain Eukaryota; kingdom Metazoa; phylum Chordata; class Amphibia; order Caudata; family Salamandridae; genus Pleurodeles; species Pleurodeles waltl. The sequence continues at coordinate 1,129,773,233 of NC_090446.1, read as the reverse complement.
ATTGATGGAGGACGACGACATCACTCCACTTCCACAGCCCGAAGGGAGACACACAAGGGACGCGACTGCTCCACGGTGCGAGGTTCCATGCTCATATGATGATCAGACACTCCACATTGTTTAAGGTTGGGAAGCTGTGTATAATGCCCAGACGAATATTGATTGTGCTACATGACCACGTGTTATGGTGTATGTGTTTTTTTCATAAAAAATATACTATATATTTTTTTTGAGTAAAAAAAGATTAGTGCCGCAATCTCTGGAGATCAAAATTCCTCCATTTATTGGCATTTATCACCATCTACATGACATCTTTCTTCATGGTGCTTTTCGACAGTCTGTCTTTTTCAACGTGGGTTACAAAAATAGATCAGTCCTTTTGCTTTGCTATTTATAACTCAGTAAAGGGCATTCTGGGAGTTGTAGTGCAATATCTTATCCCTGATGTAAATCGCTGGGTACAACGCAACCAGTTTGTTATAATCATGACAACTTTCACTTTTGAGGTGCAGCCTTCCTTGATTCACAGTGCACAACACTCTGGTACTTTTAATCAGCTCTGCTTATATTCTGAGAAGTTCATATCAATCCGCGTCACTTCCAACTTGCATGATTTTTCATTCATGATTGTAGGAGGCTGGCCTGGCTTGTAGTGGGTACCAAGGGGTACTTACACTCTGTACCAGGTCCAGTTATCCCTTATTAGTGTAGAAGAGGTGTTTCTAGCAGCTTAGGCTGATAGAAGGTAGCTATAGCAGAGCAGCTTAGGCTGAACTAGGAGACATGCAAAGCTCCTACTATACCACTGGTGTCATATGCACAATATCATAGGAAAACACAATACACAGATATACTAAAAATAAAGGTACTTTATTTTTATGACAATATGCCAAAAGTATCTTAGTGAGTACCCTCAGTATGAGGATGCCAAATATACACAAGATATATGTACACAATACCAAAAATATGCAGTAATAGCAAAAGGAAGCAATGCAAGCAATGTAAAGTTACAGTAGATTGCAATAGGAGCACATAAGTATAGGGGCAACACAAACCATATACTCCAAAAGTGGAATGCGAACCACGAATGGACCCCAAACCTATGTGAGCTTGTAGAGGGTCGCTGGGACTGTAAGAAAACAGTGAGGGTTAGAAAAACAGCCCGCCCCAAGACCCTGAAAAGTAGGTGTTAAGTGCACCTATATTCCCCAGAGAGCACAGAAGTCGTGATAGGGGAATTCTGCAAGGAAGACCAACACCAGCAATGCAACCAAAGTGGATTTCCGGACGAGAGTACCTGTGCAACAAGGGGACCAAGTCCAAGAGTCGCAACAAAGTCGAGAGTGGGCTGATGCCCAGGAAATGCCAGCTGAGGGTGCAAAGAAGCTGCCACTGGATGGTAGAAGCCGTGGATTCTGCAAGAACGAAGAGGGCTAGAAACTTCCCCTTTGGAGGATGGATGTCCCACATCGTGAAGGAGCTTGCAGAGGTGTTCCCATGCAGAAAGACCGCAAACAAGCCTTGCTAGCTGCAAGGGTTGCGGTTAGGGTTTTTGGATGCTGCTGTGGCCCAGGAGGGACCAGGATGTCGCCACTTGGATGAGGAGACAGAGGAGGCGCCCAGCAAGTCAGGGAGCCCTCACAGAAGCAGGCAGCACCCGCAGAAGTACTGGAGCAGGCACTTAGAAGAGGAGTGAACCGGAGCTCACCCGAAGACACAAAAGAGAGTCCCACGACGCCGGAGGACAACTCAGGAGGTTGTGCACTGCAGGTTAGAGTGTCGGGGACCCAGGCTTGGATGTGTACGAAGGAAATCCTGGAAGAGTGAACAGGAGCCGGAGCAGCTGCAAATCACGCGGTACCCAGCAATGCAGTCTAGCGTGGGGAGGCAAGGACTTACCTCCACCAAACTTGGATTGAAGAGTCACTGGACTGTGGGAGTCACTTGGACAGAGTTGCTGAGTTCCAGGGACCACGCTCGTCGTGCTGAGAGGGGACCCAGAGGACCGGTGATGCAGTCTTTTGTTGCCTGCGTTTGCAGGGGGAAGATTCCGTCGACCCACAGGAGATTTCTTCAGAGCTCCTAGTGCAGAGAGGAGGCAGGCTACCCCCATAGCATGCACCACCAGGAAAACAGTCGAGAAGGCGTCAGGATCAGCGATACAAGGTTGCAGTAGTCATCTTTGCTACTTTGTTGCGTTTTGCAGGCGTCCTGAGCAGTCAGCGGTCGATCCTTTGGCAGAAGGTGAAGAGAGAGATGCAGAGGAACTCTGATGAGCTCTTGCATTCGTTATCTACAGAATTCCCCAAAGCAGAGACACTAAATAGCCAGAAAAGGAGGTTTGGCTACCTAGGAAGGAGGATAGGCCAGCAACACAGGTAAGAGCCTATCAGGAGGAGTCTCTGACGTCACCTGCTGGCACTGGCCACTCAGAGCAGTCCAGTGTGCCAGCAGCACCTCTGTTTCCAAGATGGCAGAGGTCTGGAGCACACTGGAGGAGCTCTGGGCACCTCCCCTGGGAGGTGCAGGTCAGGGGAGTGGTCACTCCCCTTTCCTTTGTCCAGTGTCGCGCCAGAGCAGGGCTGAGGGATCCCTGAACTGGTGTAGACTGGCTTATGCAGAGATGGGCACCATCTGTGCCCATCAAAGCATTTCCAGAGGCTGGGGGAGGCTACTCCTCCCCAGCCCTGACACCTTTTTCCAAAGGGAGAGGGTGTAACACCCTCTCTCTGAGGAAGTCCTTTGTTCTGCCTTCCTGGGCCAAGCCTGGCTGGGCCCCAGGAGGGCAGAAACCTGTCTGAGGGTTTGGCAGCAGCAGCAGCTGCAGTGAAACCCCGGGAAAGGTAGTTTGGCAGTACCCGGGTCTGTGCTAGAGACTCGGGGGATCATGGAATTGTCTCCCCAATGCCAGGATGGCATTGGGGTGACAATTCCATGATCTTAGACATGTTACATGGCCATATTCGGAGTTACCATTGTGACGCTGTACATAGGTAGTGACCTATGTACAGTGCACACGTGTAATGGTGTCCCCGCACTCACAAAGTCCGGGGAATTTGCCCTGAACGATGTGGGGGCACCTTGGCTAGTGCCAGGGTGCCCACACACTAAGTAACTTAGCACCCAACCTTCACCAGGTGAAGGTTAGACATATAGGTGACTTATAAGTTACTTAAGTGCAGTGGTAAATGGCTGTGAAATAACGTGGACGTTATTTCACTCAGGCTGCAGTGGCAGGCCTGTGTAAGAATTGTCAGAGCTCCCTATGGGTGGCAAAAGAAATGCTGCAGCCCATAGGGATCTTCTGGAACCCCAATACCCTGGGTACCTCAGTACCATATACTAGGGAATTATAAGGGTGTTCCAGTATGCCAATGTGAATTGGTGAAATTGGTCACTAGCCTGTTAGTGACAATTTAGAAAGCAGAGAGAGCATAACCACTGAGGTTCTGGTTAGCAGAGCCTCAGTGAGACAGTTAGTCATCACACAGGGAACACATACAGGGCACACTTATGAGCACTGGGGCCCTGGCTGGCAGGGTCCCAGTGACACATACACTAAAACAACATATATACAGTGAAATATGGGGGTAACATGCCAGGCAAGATGGTACTTTCCTACACAAACCCCCCCCCCCCCAAACGAAGGACAATAAGACTAGCCATGACCTGATGAGTCTTCATTGTCTAAGTGGAAATATCTGGAGAGTCCATCTGCATTGGAGTGGGTACTCCCAGGTCTATGTTCCACTGTATAGTCCATTCCCTGTAGAGATATGGACCACCTCAACAATTTAGGGTTTTCACCTTTCATTTGTTTTAGCCAAAGTAGAGGTTTGTGGCCTGTCTGAACAATTAAGTGAGTGCCAAACAGGTATGGCCTCAACGTTTTCAGTGCCCAGACCACAGCAAAGGCCTCCCTCTCTATGGCAGACCAACGCTTTTCTCTAGGGGTCAACCTCCTGCTGATAAAAGCAACAGGTTGATCCTGGCCCTCAGAATTGAGTTGTGATAAGACTGCCCCTACCCCTAATTCAGATACATCAGTTTGAACAATGAATTTCTTGGAGTAACATGGGCTTTTTAGGACATGGCCTGATTTAGCTCCTCAAAAACTTTCTGACAGCTAGCTGTCCACAATACCTTTTTAGGCATTTTCTTAGAAGTGAGGTCATTAAGAGGGGCTGCTATGGAGCCATAGTTCTTTATGAACCTCCTGTAATACCCAGTGAGGCCTAAGAAGGCCCCCACCTGGGTTGTAGGGGGAACCCAATCTATGATAGTTTGGATTTTCCCCTGAAGTGGTGCAATCTGTTCTCCACCTACAAGGTGTCCCAGATAAACCACTTTCCCCTGCCCTATCTGGCACTTTGAAGCCTTGATAGTGAGGCCTGCCTTTTGCAGGGCCTCCAAAACTTTCCATAGGTGGACCAGGTGATCATCCCAGGTGGAGCTAAAGACAGCTATATCATCTAGATATGCTGCACTAAAGGCCTCCAACCCTTGCAGGACTGTATTCACCAACCTCTGAAAAGTGGCAGGTGCATTTTTCAAACCAAAGGGCATTACTGTGAATTGGTAGTGCCCTCCAATAGTCGAAAATACAGTTTTTCCTTTAGCATCCTCTGATAATTTGATCTGCCAATACCCTGCAGTCAAATCAAAGGTGCTTAGATACTTGGCAGATGCCAGTGTATCTATGAGCTCATCTGCCCTGGGCATAGGGTGAGCATCAGTTTTAGTTACCTGGTTGAGACCTCTGTAATCTACACAAAACCTCATCTCTCTTTTCCCATCTTTTGAGTGAGGTTTAGGTACAAGCACCACAGGAGAGGCCCATGGGCTTTCAGAGTGTTCAACCACTCCCAGTTCAAGCATTTTCTGAACCTCTTGTTTTATGCAGTCCCTGACATGGTCAGGCTGCCTATAGATCTTACTTTTGACAGGCATGCTGTCTCCAGTATCTATAGTGTGCTCACACCAAGAAGTGGTGCCTGTCACAGTAGAAAAGAGTTCAGAAAACTGACCCAGGAGATTTATGCAGTGGTCTTTCTGCTCAGCAGTAAGACAATCTGCTAAAACTACACCTTCCACTAGAGCATCTTGTTCTGTGGAAGAGAAGAGATCAGGGAGAGGGTCACTCTCTTTTTCCTGTCCTTCATCTGTTGCCATGAGCAGGGTGAGATCAGCGCTGTAATAGTAGGGTTTCAGGCGATTGACATGGAGCACCCTAAGGGGACTCCTGGCAGTGCCCAAGTCAACCAAGTAAGTAACTTCTCCCTTCTTTTCAACAATAATGTGGGGTCCACTCCATTTGTCTTGGAGTGCTCTTGGGGCCACAGGCTCCAAGACCCACACCTTCTGTCCTGGTTGGTACTGAATCAGAACAGCCTTCTGGTCATGCCATTGCTTTTGGAGCTCTTGGCTGGCCTGAAGGTTTTTACTGGCCTTTTTCTGTACTCAGCCATTCTGGATCTTAGGCCAAGTACATAGTCCACTATGTCTTGCTTAGGAGCTTTTAAAGGTTGTTCCCAACCCTCCTTTACAAGTGTTAGAGGACCTCTTACAGGGTGTCCAAATAGGAGTTCAAAGGGGCTGAAGCCCACTCCTTTCTGGGGTACCTCCCTGTAAGCAAAAAGGAGGCAAGGTAACAGGACATCCCATCTCCTCCAGAGTTTTTCAGGGAGTCCCATTATCATTCCTTTGAGAGTTTTATTAAACCTCTCTACCAGTCCATTTGTTTGTGGATGATAAGGTGTGGTGAATTTGTATGTTACACCACATTCCTTCCACATGGCCTTTAAGTATGCAGACATAAAGTTGCTACCCCTGTCTGATACCACCTCTTTTGGGAAACCCACCCTGGAAAAGATTCCCAGGAGGGCTTTTGCCACTGCAGGAGCTGTAGTGGTCCTTAGAGGAATTGCTTCAGGATACCTTGTGGCATGGTCCACTACCACCAAGATAAACCTATTGCCTGAAGCAGTAGGAGGGTCAAGGGGGCCAACTATGTCAACCCCTACCCTTTCAAAGGGAACCACAGGCAGTGGAATAAGGGGAGCCTTTGGGGTGCCACCAGTTTTGCCACTGGCTTGACAGGTGACACAGGACTTACAAAAATCTTTTGTGTCCTCTGACATTCTAGGCCAATGAAACAGGGGGACAAGCCATTCCCATGTTTTAATTTGCCCTAAATGTCCAGCCAAGGGAATGTCGTGGGCTAGAGTTAGGAGGAACTCTCTGTATTGCAGGGGAATGACCAATCTCCTGGCTGCTCCAGGTTTAGGGTCCCTTGCCTCTGTATACAAGAGGTTGTCCTTCCAGTAAACTCTATGTGAGTCACTGACATCCCCATTTTGCTGTTTGACAGCTTGCTGCCTTAGACCCTCTAATGTGGGACAGGTTTGCTGTGTCACACTCAGCTCCTCCCTGGCAAGCCCCCCTCCACCCAAAAGGTCAGCAGTGTCTGCTTCCAGCTCCTCTGGTGAAGGTTCTGCACAGGGGGGAAATTCTTCTTCCTCAGAAGTAGAATCATCTGTAGAGGGAGGGATAGTGGGTAGGGATTTACCCTTACTAACCCTAGCTTTAGGGAGCACTTGGTCCGTTGTTCCAGGATCCAAGTCACCCTGTCCTTTTTGCTTTTTGGCCTGAGCCCTTGTCAAAGCAACGGTATGCCCAGGAATGCCCAGCTTTGCTGCATGAGCCTCCAACTCCACTTCTGCCCAAGCTGATGTCTCTAAATAATTCCCTAGTAGACAGTCTACAGGTAAATCTGAGGCAACCACAACTTTCTTTGGACCAGTAACCCCCCCCCCCCAGTTGAGATTCACAACAGCCATGGGGTGGCTAAGAGTGTTGTTATGAGCGTCTGTCAGTTGGTACTGGTGACCAAGTAGGTGTTGTTCAGGGTGTACCAGTTTCTCTATTACCATGGTAACACTGGTACCTGTGTCCCTGTAGGCCTGAACCTCAACACCATTGATTAGGGGAAGTTGCTTGTACTTATCCATATTAAGGGGACAAGCAACCAAGGTGGCCAAATCAATGGCACCTTCAGAGACTAGCACAGCCTCTGTGGTCTCCCTAACAAGACCAACCCCAACTAAATTACCAAAAGTGAGCCCAGCTACTCCCTTGGATTGGCTATTAGTAGGTTTGCTCCCACCACCACTGCTATTACTAGGGGCACTAGGTGTAGCAGTAGGGGTTGTGGTAGTGGGAGGCTTGGTGCTTTTCTTTGGACAACTGGCATCAGTTGTCCAATGGCCTTTTACTTTACATAAATAGCACCATGGTTTCTTTACTTGATTGAAAGAGGATTTGGACCCACCACCCCCACCAAAGTGTTTTTGTGGGCCTGATGAAGACTAATTTTTAGATTTGTCCCCACCCTTGTCTGAAGACTTACCATCCTTCTTCTTGCCATCCTTGTCACCCCCTGTATGAACTTTTCTGTTCACTCTTGTTCTGACCCATTTGTCTGCCTTCTTACCCAATTCTTGGGGAGAGGTCAGATCTGAGTCCACTAGATATTAGTGTAACAAATCAGACACACAGTTATTCAGAATATGCTCTCTCAGGATCAGATTATACAGGCTTTCATAGTCAGAAACTTTATTGTGACAGCAGCACCTCTGTTTCCAAGATGGCAGAGGTCTGGAGCACACTGGAGGAGCTCTGGGCACCTCCCCTGGGAGGTGCAGGTCAGGGGAGTGGTCACTCCCCTTTCCTTTGTCCAGTTTCGTGCCAGAGCAGGGCTGGAGGATCCCTGAACCGGTGTAGACTGGCTTATACAGAGATGGGCACCATCTGTGCCCATCAAAGCATTTCCAGAGGCTGGGGAGGCTACTCCTCCCCAGCCCTGACACCTTTTTCCAAACCTCTCTCTGAGGAAGTCCTTTGTTCTGCCTTCCTGGGCCAAGCCTGGCTGGGCCCCAGGAGGGCAGAAGCCTGTCTAAGGGGTTGGCAGCAGCAGCAGCTGCAGTGAAACCCCGGGAAAGGTAGTTTGGCAGTACCCGGGTCTGTGCTAGAGACTCGGGGGATCATGGAATTGTCTCCCCAATGCCAGGATGGCATTGGGGTGACAATTCCATGATCTTAGACATGTTACATGGCCATATTCGGAGTTACCATTGTGACGCTGTACATAGGTAGTGACCTATGTACAGTGCACGCGTGTAATGGTGTCCCCGCACTCACAAAGTCCGGGGAATTTTCCCTGAACGATGTGGGGGCACCTTGGCTAGTGCCAGGGTGCCCACACACTAAGTAACTTAGCACCCAACCTTCACCAGGTGAAGGTTAGACATATAGGTGACTTATAAGTTACTTAAGTGCAGTGGTAAATGGCTGTGAAATAATGTGGACGTTATTTCACTCAGGCTGCAGTGGCAGGCCTGTGTAAGAATTGTCAGAGCTCCCTATGGGTGGCAAAAGAAATGCTGCAGCCCATAGGGATCTCCTGGAACCCCAATACCCTGGGTACCTCAGTACCATATACTAGGGAATTATAAGGGTGTTCCAGTATGCCAATGTGAATTGGTGAAATTGGTCACTAGCCTGTTAGTGACAATTTAGAAAGCAGAGAGAGCATAACCACTGAGGTTCTGGTTAGCAGAGCCTCAGTGAGACAGTTACTCATCACACAGGGAACACATACAGGGCACACTTATGAGCACTGGGGCCCTGGCTGGCAGGGTCCCAGTGACACATACACTAAAACATCATATATACAGTGAAATATGGGGGTAACATGCCAGGCAAGATGGTACTTTCCTACAATGATTTAAATAACTTGTTGTGTAAGCACTACCAGTCTCCAATCCCCCACGGGTGATTACCATAATCCTTTAGAATTAAGATATTTAAAAATTTCCGAAATAAATATATTTTGAGACTCGTCCTATACCTAAAGCCGCTCAAGTATAAACCCAAATTTAGCCCAATGCAGACCATTGTCAGCTCACAAACTAGCCAAACATTACAACTCTCAGATTATGCAAAAATAGTCTTCTTCAGAAAGCATTTTGAGGATGGATCTAAATTCTTTTCAATATACAGATAGTGGGAGGAGGTTAATTGGGCATTTTCAAGACCAGTCCCCACTGTGACATTTCAACTTGTAGGTCTGTCACCACAGATCCAACCCCCAACCTGACATTCATGAATGAACGCTACAAGAGCAGATTGTAACTCAACTTATGTCTGTAAAAGAGAACGTCAATGCTATTTCAGCAATGTGACTCAAAAAAGAACAGAGACAAATGAAGCAGCATTAACACCACACAATAAAACACAAATTAAGAAACATCCACTTGTATTAAAGTAATTGCAACACAACTTGAAAAGCAGTTTTCGTGCAAAAACATGTGTACATAAATGTGAAGCAATAGTGTGATAACAGGGTTGTTGCAGTAAGCTGAGAATTCCACACCTTTTCAATTAAGAAGAACTGAAGAGGCCAGAAAAGAGACTTAATCTTAATCTTACCAATTTCCTGCCCTCCGTTCCAAAGACCTTCACCGTAATCACTTTTTCTACCACTAGAAGTTGTAGAGGACATTCTTGTTTCCATTGTGTTGCAGCAATCACTAGACTAAAGCTCCTAGTCTTGGCAAGCGGCAGATGGATTTGTTTGGGTTACAAATTAATGTACAGCTATTGGAGCATCAACCTGACACTCCCTCAAATCTGCTGATACTGTCACCACTCTTCTTGTTCCACACAATCCATTCTCCATCATTAGTGTTGTCCCACTCCCATGCCACCTCTGGCCTGGGCCATATCACGAGGCTCCTTTACACCTATTACTCACTCAGGCTTTAATTATTCATGCTCTTAACTTTAATTTCTCAGCAATGACTTCAAACACCCTGGGGATTAGAGGTCAGATAACCAGTAGAATCTAATCTAATCTAATCTAATCTAATCTAATCTAATCTAACGTATCAGTAGTCACTATTTTACCTGGCAGTTTTACATAGAGCGAAGCATGTTCCAGGGCATAAGAGCAAGCACTTGACAATAGCCAGGGACTACAATTCATGTCTTTTACTAAAGAAAAAAAAGATCTTTCTGGAAAGATAATTGTTTTATCATACCTTAATAAAAGTGCTGGGCACACAGGAACTCTCACACACGCAGGCTGCAGGCATGGATGTCACTTCACCAAAATGCCTGGGGTAGCAGAATTGACATCATGTGCCCTTTGACCCTGACTTTTCAGAGGGGGGTGACATAATATGACATTAACCAATCACAGTAAGTGATATCATGGAAGTGGATAGAAAATTATTACTAGAACAAATTTGAAACTTCGGGGAAAAAAAACACAATTCCTGCTAAAAATGCTCCGCATATGTTGCCATTGTCAAATAGTATTCCTAGATATAGGGCTGTGTTGAAATGAAATGGTGTAAAGGCTGATCAAATGCCATACTGTCAGGCTCATAGCCCTTTAATGAGTTATGTATCTGCTCATAGGAAAATACATATCATTTATGACTGCTCATCACATGAGAAAAGTGACCAAAATTTAGACTTGTCCAGGGTAGCTGCTGGTAATCCCAATTATAGAAATGTATTTTATAAAGTTCTTCATATTACAGTTCTGCCATTTCTATGTACTGTAAATAACAAGTGTTATTACCAGACGTAATGGTACTCAATGAACTGAACTCAGGGGGATAGATGGCTGAGATTCAGACCTCTCAAATTTCTGATGTGAAAATTATGCATGGCTCCTTGCAAACACTCAAGTCCCTGAGATATACTGCCAGCTGACTAAAAGACTCAGGTGCCTTGGTATGAGTTTGACAACAGAGCTAAAATTAAGAAAGAGGGTATTATTGAGACCGAGCTGATCATCAAAACGTTATTTAAATAGGATATTGTTGGCCCTAATAATGTACAACAAAAACGTGGTTTGCATTAGTGAGTGATTTAAAGAACCAATACCATTCAATATACATCATCAGCAAAGTAACATACATACTGCAACATATATATTCATTTTTATTAAACTGGTACTCACCGTTCAAACGTTGCATTTCAATGGAAAATTATGGTTCAAATGGATTCAAAGCAACAGTTACTTTAATACAGCTCCGAGGAGCTATGATTAATTTAAGATGCAGTTGAGAAAGGTGAAGTGATGGTAATAGCTATCATTACTAAAGCAGATATTTGTGTTTCAATCAGACACTGGGGCTGCAATGAATCTGCACAAGTACCACAGCTTCCATCTTCCTGAGAATATTCAAGCCCTCAGGATGTATGCAAAAGAATGTGCACAGCCCCCATTCAGCCTCCATTCATAAGCAACGACCTCTGAGGCGGTACAGCACAGAATTCAAAGTGTAAGCGATAGGCTCCATCCTCACCTTGAGCATGTCTCTACCAGAAACGTGCCAAAATAAATATGTAACCCAAAAAAAAAAAGGAATCAGCATGCCATAGGATGTAATGGGATTTATATTTTGGCGGACATGCTCTCCATCGCCGTTGTGATGAAGTAACCCATCCGCTGAAATCTAAATCAGGCCCTAAGTGAGAGCAAGCAACAGAGAGAGCCTTGTATCAGTGTCTGGGGAGCTGCCTGGCCCTTGTTAAAGAAGAAAATATGTATAAAAGTTGAAAACATTTTTTGTAATATACTGGCCTACCAATATCTGGAACTATAGGAGACTACTTTTTGCAGATGTATAAAACGCGAACAAGCAAAATGTCATCAGCCAATAGCTGAAGGGGGATGGCACTCTACCCTATGGTGCATGCTGGTGGGGCTGAAGCAAACAAGGAGTAGATCAGTTGATGACTAGAGCTGACTGAAAGCCAGATATGTGTATAGATAGATAGATAGATAGATAGATAGATAGATAGATAGATAGATAGATAGATAGATAGATAGATAGTTAGATAGATAGATAGATAGATAGATAGATAGATAGATAGATAGATAGATAGTTAGATAGATAATACCAGACCTAAAAAACATGATTGCCCATTACCCATGTTATCATTTGAAAACATGACTAGTGTTTTAAGTAGATATTTAAGGTTGTCCACACTTAAAATGTCTTTCATGCTGCAACAGAAAAGAAATCGAGGTTATCAATATACCGTACAGCGAGACAAGTGCATGGGTGTCTATGATTGCCATTAAAGTGGGGACTTGCATTAAGAAGGATGTCAAAAATGAAAAGCTTGGTAATAAGAGAGGGCAGTGGAGGAAGAAGTTAGTAGTGCAGACTATGGAAACCAATGTCCTGCACTAAGGCCAATTTTCTTGCTCATGGCAGCCACAGTCAGTGTGGAACAGATAATAGGCCTGGGCACTAAAATAAAAGTGCACCCCACTGACGAATCATATATCTAAAATGTTGTTCCCTATTCTGCAAATAGGGGCAGTTTTGAACTTGTAAGGACACCCTGTATTGGTGTTTTGCAAAGCATGGCAGATTGCATGGATTTGTGTTTGCTGCATGCAGTGGGCATTTCAGGGAAATATACAGTGGAAGCCTGTCCATCAGACCTCAAAACAGGCTCACAAACAGCCAGAAAAACAACCCACACATTGACCTGTCAGACCAGCCCTTTGGCCGACTCTGGCTGCAGCCAGTGAGATGAGTGAGCAAGAACAAGTTCCAGACGGGTTTTACAAGACCTCTTATCTGACTGCCCCTTCTTTTCATTATCCTCCCTCTAACTTCCGGTTGACAAGGGTATGCATGGTACATAACTTAGCCTGTACCTTTCATACAGATGCAGTGGCACCCCTCTCCAGGCCCTTTTTTAGGGTTCACCTGCATGAGTATGCACTAGCGCGAGCAAGACGTTTGTGTTGAGCATTGTACTTGGAGCTGACCTATTGCTTACCATTCATTGGTATCATGAGCACTCTTATTTGCTGCCTTCTAATTGGGCAGCGCTTGCCAGGTGTCTCTTCTTTTTAGGTCGAGCATAATCGTTCGACCTCGTGCATACGTTTAGTATAGTTATTATGGCTTAAATCGATTTCATTTGTTGTTTGCAGTGTCCTTTAAAAAACTTTGCTTGCTAGTGGTCAGTTGTGCCTTTTTCTCCCTTCTTTTTCCATTTCAGAGCAGTGACCAACTACTGTATTATTGCACTCTGGTTTCTTTATCTGTTGCTGTGACGGACTACTTTGGCATTTCTTTGGTGCTCTCTTTTTACTGTAGGTGTTTTAGGCTGGTAGCTGCCTGCGTTTTATTGCAGCATTCCATTCCTTCCACCTCCACCCATGTAGCTGACATTTGTTTTGACTTTATTCCAGTGCTGTCCTCACCTCTGGCTCCTAAAATAAGCTTATTTTACAAAACATCATTTATCTCACTGTTCTCAAAGCCACAATATGCCCTTTCTGGTATAATGTAGCTAAACCTTGAAGCAATGATGTGAAACTCGCTAAGCATGGCATCTGGAGACTCTCCTCCAGGGCCCCTCCCTGCAAACACTCAGGACATCGCACACAGGGCATCGCTTAGCTCCTTTGTCGGGGCCATAAATCTTCTCAGTCTTCTCTGCTATTGTAAACCTCATTCGAGATTTGTTAAATGCGAGGCAAGAACACTTGCAAGACTTCATTCTGTTAAAATAAAAAATAAAATACTTTTCCAGCCTTATTTTCTATCGTCTCTTTTCAAGGGCTGTAATTTCTGATGTCACTAGCCGTCAGTGACCACCAAAACGTAGCAGGAAACGACGAAATTATGAGACAGGGGTGACAAATTTATGTGACAAGGAAAGCTCAGTTAGGAATTTACAATTCCGATAGCTGTAACTCAAGAAAATGTGAGACCTATTGTATTGCAAATGCGTGTTCTTTCTGTGATGCATGAACCAAGCACAGATTAATATAGTTCTATTAGTGTCCTTCCTCTATCCATCCACTGCTCGCACTGTGACTCAGGTACTATTTGTTTTTTCTCTCCAACCCTCTGTGCATTTTGATTTTAGACCTCCCTCAAAACACCTGTGCATTTTACTTTTAGATGTGTGTTTTGCTTTTATCCCTCCCTCCCACCCCCTGTCTGTTTTGCTTGTATCCCTCCCTCTCACGGTCTATCCTTTTTGTTTTTAAAACCCTCCCTCCCACCTTTTGCCTTTTTTGCTTTCATCTCTGCTTCCAACCCACCACCCATTTTGCTTTTATCCCTCCTTCCCTCTGTTTTGCTTTCATATTCTGCTCTATTCCTGTTTCTTCTTTCCCCCGCCCACCCTGTCCATGTTTCATCTCCCCCTACACATCCTTGTTTCTTTGCCGCTCGTTCCAACAGACAAAAGGAAAAAAAACGCTATGATGTGTCCAGCGCTGGTCACTTCATACCGGTTTTTAGGTCGACGGCGCAAGCTCTTTGACCTGTTGTAAGTATTGCGGGCTTTTAGCCACGCCCATCACTTTCACTTGTTCATGGGCTTTCCTTTCAAAAATCTTTTGTTATTGTTGGTAAATGTTCTACGTTGGTCCCTCCATGGGGCGGTTTTGTTTCCGCCTTGCAGACTGCCACTGTTACATGAATAATTGCACAAGTGCCAATATGCTTGACTGCGAGCTAACTTCTTGTACTTTTTGTGTCTCTCATTCTCTCTCATGCTCATGGTGGCTGTGGTGTTTTGAATCAGCTTGCTTATGGCAACTGTTTTACTTTTCATTTTTAATTTAAGTGGCAAGGAAAGTCCCATTAGGAATTTACAACTCTAATAGCTCTAACTTATTTCGGTCTCCAGGGACATAAAAGTACAATACAGCACAAGTAAAGTTATATGTTCAATATTTGACAACCAAATTATTTTAAAAAAAATACATTTATCCAAAAGTAAAATTAAGACCATGATGTTCTTCATACAAACATCCATCAATTACATAATAACTGTAAATACGGGGGCAGAATCACGTCAATGAAGATAACATTTTAGTTCTAAGAAGCCACATGGCACTAAGGGCCAGATGTAGAAAGCATTTTGCATGGTGCAAACTGCGAAAATCGCAGTTTGCGTCATGCAAAATGCCTTTTGCGATGCACATTCACAATTTGCGAGTCGGTACCGACTCGCAAATTGTGAATGCGACTCGCAAATAGGAAGGGGTGTTCCTATGCTATGCTATGCTAAATTGCTTTGTGACCGCGAATGCGGTCGCAAAGCAATTCGCAGTTACCACCAGTGTCACACTGGTGGTAACCCATTCGCAAAAAGGAAGGGGTCCTCATGGGACCCCTTCCCCTTTGTGAATGTTGCCAAAAAGGGTTTTTCAGAGCAGGCAGTGGTCCAATTTAAGGAAAACGGGCGGCAAAATAAAAAAACAAAATTGCTTTATTTAAAAAGCAGTCACAGACATGGAGGTCTGATGACTTCAGCAGGCCACCATCCCTGTGAGTGCAGGGACTCGCTATGGGGTCGCAAAATGCGACTCACCTAATTAATATTAATGAGGTGGGTCTTTGCGACCCCATAGCTACTCGCAGTCGGTGTCTGAGACACCGTACTGCATCCGATTTTGCGAATCGGAAATTGTGAGTCGCACCGATTCGCAATTTCCGATTCGCAAAATCGGACTTTGCTACATCTGGCCCCTAGAAACTTAGCAACAGAAATAAATAAAACATGATGAATATCAGACCTGAGAATATGAAGAGCAACGGCATAACTTCAAACACCTATTAATCTACAGGCAGGAGCAAGCCAATTCCTGAGGGGCACTGCATAGACAGGACAAACAAATAAAACATGGGGTAGATTTTCCGTGAGGGCGTTGCATGCTGGACAGGCCGTTGCTCCCTCAGGCGACCAGTTTCTTGTAAACGATCTTAATGGTAGAGTCCCTACACGAAACTGGAAATAAAGCTTCCTGTCCTTTGGAGTCAAAATTACATCCCAGAATGCCTCATATCTGCACACATCTTTTAAATCAACAAAGTCATGCAACAGTTTAAAACAAATCACTGCACTCAACTCCTCAGAGTCTACCACCCCCCAATAATGCTTCTTTAAGTTGTTCTTCAAGGAAAATGAGGCAATAGCTGGATGGTTCCAAAGCTTGCGCAAACCAAGTACGTATAGTAACTCTTTAATATTTCAAAGCCAAGAAACGCTAGAAAAACAATTGGCTTTCAACACAACCTAAAGAGCTGCGGTGTAGGAGGTGAGTTCCGAAGTAGTCCAGAGCCGCCTCCAATACAAAAGAGGGTGCAAGCAAGCCTTGTGCCCTATTCCCTTAATACCCAAATCCTTAAAGAGAGGGAACAATGGAGTGCTATGCAGAAGAGAAACAAGCTTCCCCACGAAAGTTTTTTCAATTAAAGAAAGTTTTTGGGCTTTGACATAGCTCCATAGCTCTGCACCGTAAAGGTCAAAACTCGTGGCCTTGGTCTCATAGACCTGAAGTGCTGGGCAAATCGGTTTAGTATATGAGACACCAAATTCCTTAACCAGGGCTGTAATAGCTCTAACTCGTTATCGTTTGTGTTCTCCAACAACCACCCTCTCTCCTGCTCCCCTCCCTTGCTTTCCCGTTCACCCCTGCCCTGTTGCCAAGCCAATAGCTCGCCAATAGGTGAGACCTATTGCTTTGGCAATGCTTGTTCAGAATCACCACTCCTGAGCACCAGCAGTACCTGTTCAACTTAAAGGCCCGGGGCAAAACAAATTACAAACAAGTACAGAAGTCAGCCCCCAGCAATGGAAACTATTTTACTTGATGTCTTGTTTCACTTCGCAGTGGAGGTTAACACAGCCAAAAATGAAAATAGAGCAAAGCAAAGTGGGATGCAGTACATTGCAAAATAGAACACACTTTATCCCCCAGCACAGGAAAGTATTATAACGGGTGCCTTGATTTTCTGCTCAGTAGAATCTAACATGGTTCTTTTGGCTGCACAGTCCAAGGTGCAAATAGGGGAAATTAATTACAAAATAGAAACTCTCTTAGACACAGCAGAGGAAACTACTTAATTAGTGCCTTGTTTCTCTTCTCACTGAAGGTTAGCAAATTTACCCTGACTGCCCAGTCAGAATTCATTTGAAGTTAAGCAAAATCGGGCAAAGCAAATTTCAAAATAGAACACATTGTTGCTCCTAGTAGAGGAAATTGTTATACCAGTAGTTTGCTTCTCTGGTGTTCTTAATTCATATTCAGTGTGGACCACTGGAAGTAGAGTGAAAAGTTACTAGTTGGCAGGGCACGACAGGGCTCTAAGCCTTAAAAACAGGTTGCAGCTGGTATCTTTGCAATTCTAAGGGTCAGTAGTATGGGATCAAGATACCAAGCATCAGGGATTTTCTATATCTATTTTTAGATTTCGCCTGAGGAGGTGCTCATGTGCTGTCAGCGAGCTCTATTGTTAACAAATAAAAAGCATAAAAACAGGGGATTAGAGCCCAGCTATTATCATTACTTATCACTGACTTGCTTCCAAGTCAATCTTGTTTCCTTGCTTCTGAATGGTTAGTGCCTGCTGCTCCCTCCAGGCGCATCCAGTGTTGATGCCTGCTGTGGAGCATTGACCTAGTACAGCTTCCTGTCTTTGGCCAGGGTTCTTCCACTAGTTGTGCGCTCCTGCGGGTACTTAAAAAAAACACATTCTGCCTCTTTAACTCTCAGAAACTGCATGTCTGCTGTCTTGTCTCCTACCCCTCCCTTATGTTGCTTGTCCCCCCACCCTTCTACCACTGTCCCTTGTGTTGCTGCACCCTCCCTCATCCCCCAATCCACCCTTGTGTTGCTCCCCTTCAACTGTCCGTTGTTGCTTCTCCTACCCTTCTCCCCTGCTCCACTCTTGGTTTGCTTTTGTTTTGTTTATTTATTTTTTGCAGTTTTATGTAGCACAAACTTGATCCAAAGGTTTTGGAGTGCTTTACAAGAGGGCTAGTTTCATTGCACAAGGGCATATTCATTTTGTAGGTAAGGGAAGATGAAGTGAGCTTAACCCCTATCCCGTTGTGGCTGCTCACACCCCGGCCTCCACCCCATGACTCCCTTGTGTTGCTCTCCCTCCCACTGCTGTCTGTTGTTGCTGCTTCCTTCTTTTCTCCCTCACATCTTCCTCTTGTTGCTTGCCCTGCTCAGACCTGGTTTAAAAAATAAAAAAGTGCTATGACGCCGTCAACACTGGCCACAGCATATTGATTTTTTTCCTCTGAGCTATGTTGCACAGCAGCCCATAGGTAACACAAAAAAACACTATGACGTGGTTGACGCTGGCTGCATTGTATTCTTTTTTTTCACTTTATGTCATGTTACACAACAGCTCACACTGCTGTGCAACATGTCTAAAAAACCATTGACGAAGTCAATAGATCTTGCATAGGTGAAACGTATTGAGTTTGCCAATGCTTGTTTTAGATACCGGTTCAGGCCTAAGAGCATACAGGGTGGCAGAGTGTTTACTCCACAAACTTCAATAAGTTTTATCAACATTTTCAAGCTTTACCCCATTTCCAATGTTTATATTATGAGGAAAAAAAGGAGTAGGTCGTGTGAAAAGAAACCTCAACAAAAAACAATGTTCAGTGGGATAATCCAGAAAGAAACGTTTTGCAGGTAAATCGATCTGCAAAACATTCTTTGCAGGATATTTTTTGCCCATAGGCGAAGTTTTGTTCAGGCTTCCTGAAGCTCAAAGTTTGTAATCTGTGTCAACCTTTGCAAGCAAAATGTTTGTATCACTGATCCCAGATTTGCCAGTTCGCCTCTATTCCTAATGAATTTTCTTTCTGGCAATGCCTCGAAAGTGTCTTACTTCGCAAAATAATAAAATAACTGATAATTTAATGACATCTGGTATGGACGCAGGGCGGCCTGCAGGCATTACGACAAGCACCCTCTTAGAGCAGCTCTTGATCTCACACATCAATGAGGCGCCACTTGCGCCACAAGAAGGACGGAGGCTGAAGAGCTGAGAGCGGAGAGTTAAAAAAAAGACCAGACAGCATCTCATGAGCCTTTCATCTTCTTTTTACTGGCTCACGGAGAAGTTTAACCCCTTCTTTCTACCAAAGCGTCTTATTCCCATTCTGTTGTGTTCCCTAGCCCTTCACATTTAGTCTAATTCTGTTTAACTCTTGCTACTCCCATCTCTGTTTATCCCCACTATTTTCCCTACGCTCTTAATTTTACCCCCTTCCTTTTAATTTTGTTCATTTTGTCCTGTAGCTCACCCTAACGCTCTCTTCCCCTTCTTCTATTTTCTAGTGTCTATCTCTCTGTCCTATCTCTGCTTTCTTCCTCTGAATTTCTGTTCCTTTTCTCTTATTCTTTTTTATCTTACATTTTCTTTATTTCTGTTACCCATTCTTAGTCCTTCGCTTTTTCTTTTCCACTTTTTTGTTTCTCATCCTCTCTTTTTCACACCCACATACTCGTGCCCACACATACATTCTCTCTCTCTCTTTCTCTCTGTCCTGTACATTCTTCACTCAATTTTCTCTCCTTATCTTAGACACCTCCACATCTCGGTCTCCGTTCTTGTGCCTATTTTCACTCTATCTCTATTTCTCTCTCTCCAACTCTCTCTCTTCATATTGATATATTCCTGCTATGCCGTCATAAAGAGTGAGTCAGACGAATAGAGGGCTGTATAGAACTGGTAAAATGCCTCTATTTGTCCTCTTTTGTACCTAAAACCTCTCTGTCTTTTCCCCTTATTTCCTTAACATATCCTTTCTCTTGCTTTTTTCGTAGCTATCTTGCTAATAGTAGTCATACTTGGCTTTGATAACAAATTTACTGTTTTACATGCAGGAGGGACAGCTTGCTCCGTTAATAGGTACAGTATTCAACTGATCACTCAATGCAGTCACTATTCGCTGTGCATGTAGTGACAGGGACACTGGCGTAACAAAACTTGAGGGGGCCCCTTCGGCACTCACTCAGGAGGTCTCAGGCCAGGGTACTCTGCTGATGGGGCCCCCTGGAGCTAGGGTATGATCAGAATGATGTATTTGTCTTATTTCCGAGGCAGTAACAAGGGATTAAGGCATTAGACATTAAGGAAAAATGGGGGAAGAGAAAATGAAAGAGGGCGGGTGCGGTTCTGAGCCCAGCCACTGGATGGCGGAGTGGTGCCCAGCATGTGAATCTAGAAGGTCATCAAGCTGCAAAACCATTTCACCAGGTAAGTAACAATTATGATTCCATCTCATAAAATATGACATTTGTTTTTTTACGTTTGGCTACATTCCACTTTTCACTTCAGAGTCTTACTTTTCACTTTAGGCCCAGATTCTCAAAGCTTTCATGCAACGCAGCGTAGCACCCAAAGATGCGTTGCCTGACATGGAAAGAGCAGGAGAGCTCCATTGTCACAGAAATATGGCACTCCCTTTCCCTTCGCTTGCTTCTTTCCTAATTTGCTGTGTTTCCAAATGGTTGTTACCTGCTGTGTGTTTGATTTAGTTCTTGCTTGCGTTTGTTTTCCTTTTTCTCCTTCCTCGCTTTCCCTTGTCTCTTGTTTGTTAAGTCAAACCTCCTAGACAGTGAATGGACTGATGGACTGATGGTTGGGAGACGTATTGTGGGCTTACCAAGAACATTCTGGCTCTTGGAGCCCGCCAATTGGCTTTACTGTCATTCTCATTTACTTGCCTCTTATATTATGGATTTTTTGTTAATCTTGTGTTTGTCACTTGCATGGAGTATTGCCTATTTACAATATGTTTGATTCAATATTTTTGATCTGATACTTCCTTTCAGGGGACATACTTTTTTGTTTTCTGTAAGCACTGCACAAGAGTACGTTTGCCATCTCTTTCTCTCCCTCCCTTATATGATTCTCCAGCCCTAAACTGCACTCACCTGCACTTCTCCCCACACCTGCCCTCTGTGTTGCTCCCTCCCACATGTGCTGTCCTCTCTCGCTCGTTAAACCCACCCTACCCCCTCCTTTGTGCTTTCCTCTTAGCCCTCTCTACATTGTTCTCTGGCCTGTTGCTTCTCCTACCTAACCCCTGCTATTTTGCATCTTCTCACACCCCTGCCATGTTGTTTCCTCACCACTTTGTCATGTTGATTCTCCCACACACTAGCCCAGAATGTTGCTCGCCCTCACAGTGCTGCAATTAAAAAATAATTGCTCACCTCATTTTGTTGATGCTCGCATGCGTATTGAGCTTGCCAAAAAATGAAACAACCATTTCGTCATAATTGGTTTTTTAAAAATCTTTTTCGTTAGCCATGCTGCATAGCACAGCTAGCAACGTGGCAAAGCCAATAAGTCCCAAAGGCGAGACCTATTGGCTTTATTTTTTTCTATTTCTATTTATGCCATAATACATATGCCCGATACATGGAACTATGCTTCATGTTATAAACAGTATATTAATACAGGGGGAGGGGAAGAAAAAAAGTGTCTATCAGACAAAATATTGCTGCTTCTACATACATATAGGTATATATATATATATATATATATATATATATATATATATATATATATATATACATATATACACACACCTGACAAGCTCTAATGAGAGAGAAACACATGTCAGGGGTTGCTTTACTCATTCCAGGTTGGCTTGGACAGTATTTGACCAGTCCAAAGCTGTAATACTGTGCCTGGAGTGGTAAAAGGCTTTTGTCATTTTACAGCTCGGCCAGGATGACACTGTATCAATCCTATGCTTAAAGATTTTTGCTGTACAAATGGCAAAATACTTTGTCACTATCTAGCTCGGCGTGGATAGCACTGTGCTGATCCTATGCTTAAAAACTTTGCTAGATAAGCAGACATTTGAGGTGAGCAAATCTAGAGTGTCGCTGGTGTTGCAGGGTGCTCCTTACTAGAGCTGCTCTCCACCTAAATTTGGGAACTTCCCAGAGTTCTCCTTTGTTTTTTGCATAATTTATGCGTCACTCTAACCCTGAAAGGGCCTTGTTTTGACTTACATTGGGTGCTCCCTTGTGTCTGGACAAAGCTAAACCCCTCTGAAGAGCTCTAATGAGAGCGAAACACGTGTCAGGGGTTGCTTTACTCATTCCAGGTTGGCTTGGACGGTATTTGACCAGTCCAAAGCTGTAATACTATGCCTGGAGTGGTTAATGGCTTTTGTCATTTTACAGCTCAGTGAGGATGACACTGTGTCAATCCTATGCTTAAAGAGTTTGCTGTACAAATGGCAAAATACTTTGTCACTATCTAGCTCGGGGTGGATAGCACTGTGCTGATCCTATGCTTAAAAACTTTGCTAGATAAGCAGACATATGAGGTGAGCAAATCTAGAGTGTCGCTGGTGTTGCAGGGTACTCCTCACTAGAGCTTCCTTCAGCGTTCACCGATATCGCTGTGTTCCCACATGAAAAAACATTTGAGACCACTTGGCCTCCGATGCAACTTGTGTTTATTTTCTTAATGGTGCAGCAACAACCCAGCAGGTTTCAGAGAACTTGTCTCCTTGATCACGGGTAAACTTCTACTCGTGTAACAAGCAAATTAAATACCCAATGTGCACCAATAATAACTAACACAAACAAAGGACAGCAATATGCAAAAATACTAATAGTGGCAGCACAGCACCCATCTTTGCCTGGACGAGCATAATACCACATCATACTTATTATCATATTGTACACATTACATTGGTAAACCTTATTATATAATTCAATTTCTCACAGTTTGTGAAAATAAAAAATAATAATAAGAAGAAAATAAGTTAACATTCATAAATCTGGTTATTACATGTTATCCAAACCGTAGTCGGCTATTTGACTCAAAATTTAGTGCACAGACTGAGCTGCTCACTCTAGAGGTGTGGTCACTCTTCTAAGGGTGTGCGCTCCCTTTTATAGCTAATTTCCTGCCTGTCCACGAATAGGCATGAATGGAGCAGAGGGAGAGATGTGACAACAGAGATACATATCAGGGGCGGTGTATCCTTTGAGGCTGACAATCCTGAAGTGTTCATTCACTAGCCCAGCTGGGGGGTGGGAGGTGTGACATCCTGTCCGCTGCAGCCTGTTGTTTTCAACTCCTGGGAGTGTTCACACGTCCTGGCAAGGGGTCATAACTCTCTCTTGGTGGCAGCAGGCACAGGAAAGCACAGGCTGACCAGCCAGAACACAAAGAAGTTGGGGCAACCTGGTGGGTAACCTCTGAGGTGCCACCTAGGTACATTTCAGCCGTCCCTCAAAACCAGATTCATGTCAGGGGACGTTGTTTGACACCAAAATCAACATATCTAGGTGGTACCATAATGGAGCTGGGGACTCTGGTCTGCCTGGGTACAAATCCCAAGTTATCCTATGGATTGGCTATCACTTGTAGTGTACTTTAATGGAAAAGATACTTTAGAGACATATAAGCTTGCACTTACATGTCTACACTTTAAATGTAATTCACCCGCCTCCTGTACTGAAGAGGTTCCTTAGGGGTGTCTGACATATATGTAAGGCAGTGCATTGGACTGTGCCACACATAGTGAGAGCACAGTCGGTGTCGAGCAGTTTGCACTGCTCCTGCAATCTGCAATGACAGGTCTGCTATCAGTAGTTTATTTAGGTCACCCAGGGTGGCTCAACCTCGTGCTGCAGCCCTAGGGACCCCTTTACCATCTGTGCACTGGGTACCTCAGGTACTATTTACTAGGGACTCATAAGGGCGTAAAGCCCTTCCCATCTGAGACTTTACCATGTCAACAAACCAGTTTTGGGAGAGAGCACAAGCACTGGGGCCTGGACAGCAAGTTCCAGTGCACTAACAGAGTCATGATCATCAGCACTGGTGCAATAAGTGGGGGATGTGACCATACACAAAGAGGCACTTTCGTACAGTGACACTGATTGTTCTTTCCAACACTCACTCGACACCAGTCTGAATTCGACTGTCTCAACTGAATCCAACTGAGGTTTCTGTTCTTGCAATACCACTAGGCAGTCAACACTCCTCACATTTCTGGCACAGACACCAACATCAATCCTGATCAGGGTGATGAGCTCACTCAGCCCTAGGCCGATGACAATTGGTATGAGGACTTGGAAGGTGCCAGTGGGCTAGACACCTTCATGGAGTCTCCACTTTTATACTCACCTGGCCCAGCCATAGAAGAATCTGCGTCCTGCGCCATGGTTATGCGTAGGGCAGCTGAGGTCGTTGACCATCAGCTTCCACACTCTGGAGGTGAAAACCAGCATCCTGACGGAAGTCCTGCATACTGGCCAGACTGCTTCTGAGCCTCTCCTACCTTTTAATGAGGCCTTGACAGAGAGCCTAGTAGGGGCTTGGGCTAAGCAATGTACTGGCCCTGTGGTTAACCAGCAGATCGACAAACGGCATCTCCAGGTGGACTGGCTTGTTTGTTGCAGCACCCTTCTCCTGAGAGCCTTGTTGGGCAGACCTCTGCCAGTTGGGCGAGCCCCAACAATTTTCCTACCACTCCCCTGACAGGGAGTTGAAGAGCATCCACCAGTTTGGTTAATTGTTCCATTGATGCTTCCTGCCTCCTAAGCCGCCACACTCATGTCCTCTGGGACGCCCATGTGCTTCTGGAGATCTTCACCCTATTCTGCCACAGGCCTTTCAGGATGGTTGTGATGCAACCAAGTTAATAAAAAATTGTGGCTTGCACACCACTGTTTACGCCAGACAAGGTGTAAACACCAGCGTTGCCATTCGTCGCAATGCATGGCTGCGTTCAACTGGGTTCTCTGCAATATCTAGTCCTTCCTGAAGGACATGCCATTTGATGGGTCTTTTCGGGGACAAGGCTGATTCTGACCTTGACATTTAAAGCGAGGCGACCACTCATCTTGGGCTTTTCCACCCAACCTTGCCAGTAACACTTCCAATTTTCCTTATGTGGCTTCAGTCGAGGCATCCCCTGTCGCCAGTCTAACCCAACAGGCGACCCACCAGTTACGTGAAAGAGGCTGTGGTGCCCAACGCCCCCATAGCTAAGGTCAGCGTGTCACTCAGCCCACACGCAGCCCCACCAACAAACCCCTTTAGTGTACCCTTACAAGGTCACAGTCACCCAGTGGGAGGGAGAATCCACTGATTCTATCCAGGCTGCCAATCAATCACATCAGACAGGTGGGTTCTCCAAATTATTCACAAAGGCTATGCCTAAGTGTTTCTTTAGTTTCTGCCGCACCTTCCACCATCTACCTAATGACTGATGGAGGACTATCTCTCCATTTTGCATCAGGTGGTGGCCAAAGGGACTTTTGAGAGGGTGCTGGTGCCAGAAGTAGGACATGGTTGTTATTCACGCTAATTCCTGGTGCCCAAGAAGGACGGAGGGCTTCGGCCGTTTCTAGATCTGTGCCCTCTTAATTTCTTCTTCCAGAGGAGAAGTTGAGAATGCTCACCCTTGCCCAGTTCTTGTCTACCCTTGACCCTGGAGACTGAATGGTGGCATTGGACCTGCAGGACGCTTATTTGTATATTCCAGTCCTTCTGGCTCTTAGGCGCTATCTGCGGTTTGAGGTGGGAGAGAAGCATTTTCAATTTGCTGTGCTTCCATTTCGTCTCACCAGTGCCCCTCGGATTTTCACTACAGGAAAAGCGGTGGTGGCAGCACATCTTCGGAGGTCAGGGATGCCATCTTCCCCTACCTTGAGTACTGGCTGTTAAAGGCAGGTGCAACCATCTCCGAACCTCCTGTCATCTTTGGGGTTCCCTCTCAACATGGCAAAGTCACACATAACTCCTTCTCAGATGCTTCCCTTTATTGGAGCCATGCAGGACCCAGTTCGGTTTCGTGCCTTTCCCCTAAGAAAGAGAGTCAACGACATTCAGGGTATGATGCCGATCTTTCAGCCTTGGTCCAGGATTTTATTGAGGTCGACCTAAAGGTGCCTGGGGCTGACGACCTCCAGCATCCTGCTAGTTGAGCATACAAGGTGGCATATGCTGGCCTTTGCAGTGGGATCTGAAGTCCCTTGGCCCAACATCAAGGGGACTTCTCCAGCCATGTCCAGATCTCGGAGGAGAGTGCAAAAGATGACTGCAAAAGATCTACAGTGGTGTCTACTGGACTGAGAATGGGTCAGCTGCAGATCCCTCTTCCCTCCCCACCCAGAACTGGCAGTGGTGACCGATTCCTCACTTCTGGGTTAGGGCTATCTAGGGGAGGTGAAGATCAGAGACCTATGGTCTATGGCAGAGCCGGGCTCCATTTCAACCTTCTGGAGCTGATGGCCATCCTTTTCGCACTGAAAACCTTTCTGCCCTCAGCAATGGAAAGCTGATACAGGAGCTCACGGACAACAACACCTCCATAAGGTACTGCAAAAGACACAGCAAGGTGTGGTCATGGAACCTGTGCCAAAAGGTCCTTGCACATGTGGAAATGGCTGGACCACCAAGAGATTTTCCTTTTTGGGTATCTCAAATAACTATAACTCGTGCCCTAAGTACAGTCTATTCCCATACACTACTATACACACCCATTATCAAACGGAGGTGTGTTAGCAGGGAGGACAGTCCTTGGACACAGCATACTATGGACACCCATCATCTGAGAAAGAGGTCTCGTGAAGAGGCCAGTCTCTCTTCACACAGCCTACTACGTTCACCCATCATCTGAGAGAGAGCTCTGAAAGGAGAGATCAATCCAGGCACACACCTTACTATGCATATCCATCATCTCAGAGACAGGTCTGACATGTGATGCCAGTCCATGTACACACTACTATGCACACCCATCATGCCAGAGAGGAGAGGAAAGGGCAGTCCCTCTCCACTCACTCTTCTCACACCCATAATCTGAAAGAGAGGTCTTAGTGGAAAGGCCAGTCTCTCTCCACACACCCTACTACTCACACCTGTCATCTGAGAGAGGGATTTCAAAGAAGAGGCTAGTCCGTGTACACACCCTTCTATGCAAACCCATCATCTGAGAGAGAGGTCTAACAGGAGAGGCTAGTCCATGTACCCATCTTAATATGCACACTATCACTAAATAATAACTGAAGACATGATAAAGAACCATATACAATAGATGACAATGACATTTGGAACTTTATGATCTGGTGAGTGTCCCACAAGCGTCTCCCAATCCTCTTGTGAGAGTAAAGATATCTTAAGAAAAGACTGCTGATAATAAGTCTCGGTATCAGTTAATAACTGAGCAAATAAACAATTCCTATTGAATACTTATCTGTTTAATAATCACACACATTTTACAAAGAGTTTGCAAACTGTTACCCATATCTTGTTATACTACAGTAAAAAAAAAAAAAAAAAATAATAATCTCTGAACACAACATATATTATAAAGCCATTCTATCATACATCCACACACAAAAATAATGATTTTACTTTAGAAAAGAAAACCCTAAAGATTCACTGAGAAAAGCAACGGTTAAAGTACTGTTATTTTCTCAGAAATTCAGCAGTTATATTTAGCAGCAGTAAGTATACCTTTCATCCCCACGATGCACTGCTTATGACCTCACATATGGGGCCAATTTTGTTTAAATTTTTTGCCATGAATGTGAAGTGGATCTGCAAATTTGTGGCAGAATGCAAATATTTTCTTTTAAAGTGAGGGCTTGCATTTGGGGTAAAACCCCTGAGGTGGGCCAGAGGGCTTGGGGAAGTGGTGCATTTATATATGTTGGGGAGGGGGTGCATGGTCCCCCATCCTGAGCCTCTAGCAGGCCCTCATCCCTTGGGGACAAAAGGTCCAATAAAGGCTAGGGGGTGAGCGCCGCCCACCTCCTCGAGTCAATCTGGGGTCCCCATCCCCCTGGGCTGATTGAAAATTAAAGGGGAGGGGTCATGGAGCCCTCCCCCCAGTCCCTGAACCTCCAAAGGCCCCAGGGACCACTCCCCCCGGGACTGGAATTATTTAAGAGGTGAGGGGGTTGTATGGCTCCCCACGCCGAGCCTCAAAAGGCCCCAGGGAGCCCATCCCTTGGGACTGTTTCCATTGTTGTGTCTCTGGAGCCCACCCCAATGGCACTGTTTCCCTGCCCGCAGGGAAAACTTGAATGCTCCCACCAGGCTGGTGCTGTAAAAATGCTCCTGCCAGGTGTGAGCACACATTTCTTTTCTGTCCATGCTCTTGTGGGCAGGAAAACAGAGATTGCTCCCGCCCAGCAGGAGCAGAGATAAAATCTGCTTCCACCGGGATGGAACAAAGCTGGCTCCTGCTGTACCCACCATATGTTCATACAGGAAGCTGGTAGGCCACAAGGGCCCTGGGGCTCCCCCTGCACACTACAATGCTATTTTTTGTGTGTGCCCCAGAGGCCTATGAGGGTAGGTTCCCTGGGATCAGTATTGGCTTGTGGATGGGGGATGTGCTTAAATAGTTAATACAGCCCCCAGGTTTGGTTCCCCAGGGCCTATAAAGACTAGTGCCCTGTCCCCTTGATTAAAGAGTACGTCTGCAGGGGATGGGTTCCCTGGGACTTGTAAAGGCTCAGAGGGAGCATGCATCCACCTCCTCAAAAATGTGATAGTAAAAAATAAAGAATTGCAGGCTCCCGTTGTCAACCAATATAGGTGCTGACAGGGGGAGCTGGTAGTGACCTGGAGCTCCCACTGCAGTCCATAACAAAACAATAAGGATCTCGGCACCCCGGGCAGGCACCAGGGCACCCAAAATAAAATAAAAATTAAAAAATGAATGATAAATGAGCAGCAAGAGCTTTATTATTCACTGCTCCTTGAAGGAGCTCCCCACAATGCCCTGCGAGTGTTCTTTAAAATATTTTTTGGAGCTTGTTGATGTCTCTAGATGGGGCAGGGGCACCACCGGGTATTTTGTTAATGTTGTGGGGTGCTGCATGAGGTGCAGCAACCCCACAACCACATGACAAAAACAGTAAGTCTTCTGGGTCATCAAAACCATGACCCTCAGAACACTTTACAATATTTTTAAAGCACTCTTTGCTGGAGCTCCTTGCTCTTCAGATGGAGCGCAGGGACCCCTTGTGGTGGGTTCTGGCTGCACTTAGCAGCTTGAAAAGTATTATAAAAAAAGACTTAAAAACATATTGATTTTTTTTAATTAAGCTTCATTACATATTTGTAAGATGGTCACTTTTAGACCCAATTTTTATATTTTGGTGTTCTGATGAGCACCGTCGAGAATTGGGTGTCGGGCCTGGCCTGCGGCCAACCCCACACTGCATATAACTGAAGCTGCCAGCTATGAGTTGGAATGCAAGGCACGGCTGTGGCCATCCCCACTCCAGGCAGCCATCAGCAGAGTCCCTGAAAAAAAAGTGAAATTAAAAAAAAAGGGGCCAGGGTAGGGTCACCCTGACCACTTAGCTCTGGTGCAAGGGTCCCAGAGGGACCCTGCCAGAGCAAAAAATACAATTTAAAAAAATGTTTTATGGCGCTCGAAAGTAATTATAACTCATGCTCCCAAGCTTGTTAGATTAAAGCCCCCGGTCGGCCATGTCCATGCTGTCACCATGCACTGCTAATTACCACACATATTACATCCCTCATGACATCTTCTATGACATCATTGATAATATCACTGCAACATTTGCAGTGAAATTATTGATGAGAAAACTGTGCATGGTGGGGTTGAGAGTTATAGTTACCTTAGGGGACGAGTTATAATTGCCTGGGATAACTATAACTGCTGAATTTCTATGGTTTTGTGTGTGTAAAATCTGAGCCTAACTATAACATCCCTGTCACCTTTGTTTATATATATATATATATATATATATATATATATATATATATATATATAGCACACTTTTTACTATTATCTTATGTAAATCATCACACTAGTTTTATCTGTGGCACTTCTGGAGAACAGCACACCCTTCCCTCTAACTGCAATGGAAAACTGCCACTTTTTTTAGCACTTGAAAACCTAGCTATTTCAGTCTAATTAAAATATTCAGTTACTGCTTGACAATCGCAGTGTAATAATCTCCTTATCACCCTACACTGCTGGTGAAGTACCGGAACATAAGAAAATATTTTGCATGGAACACTAGAAGACACCACAAATCAACGAGACATTCTGGCAGCTGGCAACATAAACATGTATAAGCCTCACGTGGGCAGAAGCACCACAAACGAATGCCATCCACATGGGTCCACAGATCTCTTATTGTAGAAATGCGTTACTCTGCTCTTCTGGCTTCCTGGATTTGACTCCCTCCTTTTGGCATGGGTCTGTTGATTGCGCCATCTGTCTCACCCATAACTACTTAGATGATGCGCTTGGCTGTTTTTCAACCACTATATTGCCCTAATAACCAGTGCTTAATTTGTGCTTGTTGTTTCCGGTGCTGAGCACCGGCACTTATTCTTCCTCCTCAAGCATTTACTGTGAGCAAAAGACACACATGGGAAAGACGGAGGTAGAGAAAAACGAAAAAGCGTCACAATGGTAGAAAGCTGTAAGAGTGAGCTGAAGGGGCAGGGAGTGGCTGTAAATGGATTAAAGAGGCCCAAGATGGCATCAGGTTCATGCTGCCTCAGTATCTTGGGCTAGAAAATTTTATTGCAGCAGCCGCCTGTTTAAGAGGAGGGGTTTTGACACCGGCACGTTTTTATTTACAAATTAAGCACTGCTAATAACTCCTTGACCAATTTGATTTGGACTAACGTCTTAGCTCTGCCGCTACCTGTCACAGACATTGCATTCTTCTCTGCACTGGCTTATCTTTACTTAACGTCGAACTGGTTGGAGCTGATTCCTCTCCTGAAGACTTCTTCACCCAGCCCTGGAATGTCTCTGTGTGAAATCTGACACAGTGATTACCTCCTTTGTCTCCCGGAATGTTCTGCTATGGCAGTCGCATGGCATACTTTTCCCCGTGGAAATTTGAGTGCGTGGACTAGTATGTAAGAAAACAGCTAAGACTAGGGTAAAGCGCCCCCCCAACTTGGGGGGGCGCGGCCTGTTAGGGGACGGGGCCTCCGAGGCCCAGCGCCCCCTTTTTGCACCGGAGGTGCGCAAGGCTGGCCATGACTTCCGCCCCCACGCCTTGCGTGGCGTGAGGGCGGAGGTGCAAACAGGTGGATCGTAGCGGCTGCGTTGGCCGCTAGCCGGATCCAGCCGCTGCAAACTGGTGGGGGGCTATTTAAGAGCCCCCCCCAAGAAGGCTTGTCCTTCTTTACCGTTTGCGGCAGCTGGTTGCGTGCGGGGCCCGCAGTTGTCCCACCCACCCTCCCCTTAGTTTAAGTTGTGAAGTGTGGTTTTATGCAGAAATTGAGATATAAAGGTGACTAGAAACAACAGGGGGGTCCCCAAGGTTGGGGCCCCGGGAGGACACCAGGGATAGGATCCTGAAGTTCTGAGCCAACCTGCGGATGTACACACCAGATCAAGGGGTAAAGGAGGACAGATCGCAGGGCCAGCTCTTGGCCGCCTCGTTACACCCCAAGTCTGATTGGTGTTTGGAGGGGGGGCGGGACCCTAAGCGTGAGGACAAGGATTGGTGTAGTCAGGGTAACCGCCCCTCCTAAGGATACAGGTGAGATATGGGTCACTTGTGTGTTCCAATGGTGGTTCAGGATAGGAAGGGAAAAAAATCTGCAGTGCGGTTGATGCTGGAGAGATTATAAGTAGTGAAAGGTTGAGCCACAGTTACCTTAATGACATCCATCTTACTGAAGATGGACCCATCCAATATTTAGAGCGGACTGGGCAGTGCTTAATGTGTAAATTAATAAGTGCTGGTGTCTAAATCTTTTCTCAGAAACCCGCAGCCAGTGCTGTCAAAATCGGGATTGCTGACTACCAACGATGCGCAGTTTTAATTCCACGTCATGCCCTCTTTTTTCCACCATCATACCATCCTTCCCCTATTTTTCGTCTTGTGGGTTTATTTAAATCCCTGTTTTCACCTCTTGTTACATTTTTTCTTTCTCTTCCTCTACCTTTGCTCCTTTTGTGTTTTTCTTTCTTTTGTTCATGCTCAAAGTCTGGTAAGAAAAATTAAGTGCCGGTCCCCCAAAATGAGTGCTGGTGGGCCCCACCGCAAACCACCAGCTCAATCTTATGAACTGGGGGCGAGCTTCCCAAGAGGTGGTGCCGACTGGAGCTGATTTCTGGGGACCTTCTGTGCACCCTCCAAAACAGTGCCCTTAGCTGCGCACTAACTATGTGGTGCTTCCTACTTGGAGCATAGTTAGTGTGCCTCACAGGAATCTTTTTATCTGTGTACCCCAGCGAGTGATATGGCGCACGCACATAGGCAAAGACAATTCCTCATTTGCATGAGGCCACACCTCCATGGAAATGATAGAGCGCCCCATACATTTTGATCAGGTGCAAAATGTCCGCACTCGCTATGGATATTACAGAAGAAGTATGCAAGTGGCTTTTTCCTTTCTGTAATACATAGGTTCTGTGGGATACGAAACTGCATATGCAAACACTCACAGCGCTCCAGGGAGCCTCTGCAATCTGGTCCTTGAATCTCAGAATGCAGCCTTAAACTGTAGGCCAAAACAGTAAAAAATGTACCCTAAATTGCAAGCTAGTAGTGCATTACCTAGGGTACCTAAACTCAGAAAACATTCAAAAGCAACACAAATCTGCTGGAAATGGAATATACAGTATTGGACCCTAAGGAGCCAGCTGTGGTAAAGTTC
This sequence comes from Pleurodeles waltl, assembly GCF_031143425.1. Classification (NCBI taxonomy): domain Eukaryota; kingdom Metazoa; phylum Chordata; class Amphibia; order Caudata; family Salamandridae; genus Pleurodeles; species Pleurodeles waltl. Next base: position 1,129,740,693 of record NC_090446.1, on the reverse strand, counting down.
CATATCAAAAGAGGTTTGTAGGGATTTTGTTTTGTTTGCTTCGTTGTTTGTTTGTTTGCTTTGTTGTTTGTTCGTTGTCAGTACATTTTCCATGAAATGGCCACTAAATGTGCACATACAGTTTAATTGATAAATCTGTACTGTACACAAATGATAATGTATGGGAATCAGGTTTAAACGAATATTTATCATTTGTGTATCACCAAGTAAAGTGTCTTGATTGGTTTTGATCCTATTAAACTCTTTATTTCCACCATACTTCAGAACTACAAAAAATTGACTTCAACTTTCCTTTCCAAACTACTGAATGTGTAAGATTCATTTACAGGAAATTCCATTTTGCTGTAGGTCACAAAAATGACACCCTATGGCCTTTCCTTTCACAGTCTTTGTCCCCAACAAGATTCTCATATAATTCACTTTACTTTTCTTTCTCTAACTGCAAAATGAAAAGAGTTTGTAAACACCAATCCCCATGTAACAAAAAACATAAGCAGCATTTCATCAGGTCATAGCCTAACATTTGACCCCCCTGTCTTTGAAGTGTGGCAAATGTGACAAGATAAATACATAATATAAAGGCATCTGTATTTGTTGCTTGGACTTTCACAACCCACCAAAATTCAGCCCGCGACCTACCAGTGGGTCACAACCCAGAATTTAGGAAACACTAGCCCCTCTGTCACATCAGGCACTTCGACTAAGTGCAATAGGGTTGAATACGTTTGCAGATATAAAACAAGCCCTTGTCAGTGTGATCTGTGCTGGTAGCACAGGCAAATCACTAAGCTGCCACCGAATGAAGTTATCAACAGTGTGATCATTGGTTGCCTGCACACCCGCCCCCAAGGTCAGTGATCGGCCAGTGTCAGACAATTATAGGAGGCATTAACACTGTGCTCTCAGGTCACATAAGGTTACAGCTAACGGTAGTGGCCTCATGGCTGCCAGATGCCACCCCTGAGGCTTATCAGAGTTACAGGGCGATACACAGGACTTTGGTGCAAAAAGCTACCACAAAAAAAGATCCCATAGTGGGCATGGCCGGGCACCAAGCAAAAAGATGGATTCTTAGTGCGGCTCCTGCACTTCACATAGAATATCCTCTGAAGTCCTATTGCAAATCCACCCATCCAGTGCCATAGACGACAGGAATGCTGCTGTGGGTGCCCTTCTGACTGCGGAGGGGACCAGGGTACCCTCCCATAGCAGGCTTCTGGAACGGAGGAGCCCCGCGCGTGGCTGCGTGTGGTGGCGGCAGCTGCCATGCGATCTGGGCGTCCTCTGCAGCTGGTCGCTGAGGTGGGCATTTGCATTGTGGGCTGGTAGGCGGAGAGGAGGAGGTCGGGCCCTCTGTCCCTCCAGAGAGCCCTGGACCGGCTGTGGGGGGAGGACGGAGTGATATGATTTTCAGAGCGCATCTCGGCCGGGTCACCATCTACAGGACAGGGTCCCGGAGCGCAGAAGACGGAGAGTGCGGCCCCGGGGGGAATGAGCAGGCATCCGTCTAGCTATCCCACTATGGGCTCCGAACCAGGAGGCACGAATGCTGGAGGTGAGGCCCAGGGCCTGCAACTTGGCCCAAGAGGATTTCGGAGTAGGGGCTCAGAGGAGCCTAGGGCTCCTGACTGAGAGAAGGAAGCCTTGGGCAGCTGAAACCCTGTGCAATACGGATCCCCCTACTCTGAAGTGCATGCCAGCCAGGGTGATGTAAAGGAGCTGCACCTGGAGAAGGCCTAGCCAGCCAGTCGACGGAGGGGCTTCTGGCTGCAGGAACAATACCGCCCTTTTCCCTTCCCACTGCTCATCATCCTACGGCCCCCCTATGAACATGTGAGTGTGTGAGGGATACTCTGGTAGGGGTGGCTCGGAGGAGTGCTCGGGGTGTGTGTGAACTGAACTGTCCTGCTCCTTTCCCTTTGGTGTCACCGGTGTGCCTCGGTCATGGACAGAGACAAGCCACACGAAAGGGTTCAACACAAAAAACTGGAGAAATACACCTTCTTAAAAGCGCAGAGGAATAAGAGATGAGACAAGAGGCCTCGGAGACGACAATTATAGAGCCGCAGGTAGATCAAGAAATACCCACTTTAATGGACCTGATACGCGTTGTAAAAGTTACAAAATCCATCTTAGAATCTAAAATTGACAGTGTGTCAGTTGAGATGGGGGATTTAGGAGACTGTTGGTGATTGATAATCAGTGTCCTGTTCAATGCATTGGGGTCGAATGTTGAGGGTGCATTACGTAAAAACCCGATGTGGTGCACCTTGATTCGGGTAAGGTAACATCAGTCAGGTGGTGGATAGTGTAGGTATCCTGAGGGAGGGATGTATATTGCTGCTCTCATGGAACTTTAATGACATGGGATGTAAAATTAAAAGCGGTCTGATCTACCAATAGCTCAAGCGACATGCTTCAGTCCTGGAGTTACTCCAGGAGACCCACCTGAGTGGAAATGTTTGTAAAATGCTGACTAGTGGGGGGTATTGCCTGCTGGCACATCCAGGATATTCCCCTGGAGCTTGGTGAGTTACTGTTTTGCTGAAAATAATCTTTCCATTAGAGGTTATGAAAGTCATTGTGGATGACCGGGGCGCTATGTGTTAGTGATTGGCAGGTGAAACTGAAGGGCACTGATAATCGTCTTGGTCTATTTACCTGCACACCTTCAGGCATATTCGGAAACCCACCTTCTGCAGCTTCCTGAGGGACAATTGACCCTAAGGGACGATTTTAACCTGGTTATGGAAAAGGCAGTTGATTGCCTCCGACAAGGGTATGGTGGGAGGAAGCCTGCATCTGGCAACATTTTTAGGAACATATGACTTCTTAGATGTTTGGAGGCAGTGTAAACCCCTGTGCAGCAGGACTTATGCTACTTGGGGGCACACAGCAAATATTCACGCCGGGACTATATATTTACACAAGGGTCATATGTACCCCGTATCATGCAGGCAGTTTTTAGCTCGGGATATCAGACCACTTTACTTGAGAGCTGGGTATATGCAAACATGAAGACTTTAAAGGCTGGAGATTGGACCCCTGACTAGTGAAACAGGAGGGAGTGGTGGATGACTTGCGTCACACCACCGATAAAGGAAAATGAGAGCTCGGTGTAGTCAAATGTGGTGACGTGGAAAGCTTCTAAAACATTCTTAAAGGGTCAGGTAATATCCTTAGCAGCAGCCAAACATATGGAGTGGTGGGAACTAATGCAAAGATTTGAGGACCATCTTCTCCATCTGCAACTATAGAATGTGTTGCAACCCATTGATGAGGTACAGCATTGACTAGAGGTTGCTCAATGGGAATTTCATGATCTGGCTACTAAGACAGCCTGCACCCACTATATAGCTGGGCAGCAGAGACTCTACGAAGTTGGCAACACAGTGGGGAACCTATTGGTCTGGCTCAGCAGGAAGGAGGAGGAGGCGAGGTGGATGAGGGAAATACAAACAGAGACGGATGGGACAATGATTAGTAATGTTCTAATTGCCGGTGAATTCACCTGCCATTACTCCCTCTCATACGTGTCACTATTAACTAGAACCATGGAGGAGATAGAACCATGGAGGAGATAGAACCATGGAGGAGATACAAGACTTCCTCCAAGACATTCCACTCCCATTATTCTGTGATGCTGTCAGTGCGGCACTGGACGCTCCTCTTACACCTGTGGAGATTACAGAGGCCATTGGAGCCTTACAATCTGGCAAGGTCCCAGGTCCCAGCAGGCTCCCGATAGAGGTTTTCAAATGTATGGCAAGCAAAGTTTCCAACCACCTCCTCCATATGTATGAAGTAGCGCTTATAGAGGGTCGTCCGGCTAGAGAGATCCATTTGCCGACAATAGTGGTTGTTAACAAGGCAGGTAAACCAACCAACCAAAGCTCATCCTGCAAGCCTTTCTCACTATTGAAAGCAAAATTAAAATACTGGCCAAGGAATTAGCAAATCAGCTGATATGCGTAATCTCGACCCTCTTACATCCTTCAGTCGCGCTTTATGCTGGACAGGAGTACCAGGATGAATCTCTGCCGGCTATACAGCTGCCTCGCCTGAACATAGTGTCACTAGCAGCTGTGGTGTCCCCGGACACATCCAATGCATTTGATTATTTTAAATGACCCTATCTATTCAAAGTGCTAGAAATGTTAAACCTAGAGCCTCGCTACATGAGATGGGTGCAGTTACTATATAGTGATCCACTAGTGTTACTGTATAGTGACCCACTTTTAAAGTCAGTGGTGAATACTCAGCTACAGTCTCACTACACAGGGGAAGAGGACAGGGATGCCTGCTGTCCCCTTTGCTTTTAGTCCTGGCATTGGAGCTGCTGGCATGCCAGGTAAGAGTTGTCCCTTGGTATGTGGTCTGCAATGGACAGTGGACTGAGAGGAGAAAATCTCCGTTTCGAACCTAAAAGTCTCTATTGACAGAATATTGCAGTCCAAACATATCGTTGGGAATTACAGTGGGCTTCGTATAACGAGGTCCAAGTTGGTGGCCTACCCTCTCACGATGTGGGGGCTGACCCAACATAGTGGGGTGACCTGAAGATCTCCAGGCAAGGCTTCTGATATTTAGGGACATATATTACCCATTCACCTCAGGGCTTCCTTAAAGGCAACCTATATGGTATACTGGACAAATTTGAAAGTGATGTCGTACACTAGCAGACACTACCGCTCTTTCTGCTGGGGAGGACAACTCTATATAAAATGATGGTGCTGCTAAAGTTCCTTTATATTTTGCAAAATACTCTTTACATCACCCCTGAAAGCTTTTTCTAAAGTGTTGATTGAGAAATGGGACAGCTTTTATGGAATGGTGGCACCCCTAGAATTGCTTTATTCAGGCTCACAGAGGGAGTGAATGAAGGTGGGCTATCCCTCCCAGACACTAGGAGGTATTACTGGGCTGCCCAATTGGTTGTTGTCAATGACTGTATTTTGCAGACCAGAGGGAGGCAGGTGGATAGGTAACGCCATGGGACAAAAAATAGACTGCGGTGGCCAACCTATATTAAAGTAGTGCTTAATGTGTGGGACAGGGTGCATGAGTAAATGGAGTGGTACACAACCATAATGGAGTATGCCTCACTATGAGCTCCGTGGGGACTCCCATAGGTACGGGAATGTTAGGCTTTCAGAGTTGGGACCTAAAGGAATCAGTGCCCTGGAGGACGTGAGGACTGGGGTGAAAATGAAGAGATTCCAAGTGATAAGGGAGTAAGATAAGGTGCCAGAGAGTGAGGTTATTCGTTATTTGCACCTAGACACGCCTTGTTTAAAGACATCACAGATAGGCCAAGAGGATAGAATACTTACTGAGCTTCTGAGAAGAGGGGCAACGTCACTGATTTATAGGAAGCTCATGAATAATCTGCCTGATGCCTTATAAGCTTTGAGGGGCTGTGGGAGAAGGACTTAGGCGAGTTCACAGGCAATGAATTGACGGAGGCATTGTCTGGGCCTAGAGAAGTGGCTAAGGCGGGCCTCCATCTTGTACAGTTGAACATACTACATAGAATCTACTATACTAGAGTGCTGCTGGCTAGGTTTGGCAGAATAGATAACGATACCTGACTCCAGGGCTGTGGGCAGAGCTGTACCTTTACACATACATTATGGAACTGCCCTGTCCTGAGGCTACACTGGCAGAATGTGACACCAAGGCTGTGGAGTTGCCTCTGACCCTGCAGGGAAAGCTCGGTGTTTTAGGAGTGTGGGGTGTCTTGTGGCCCAACACAACATTGCAACGCTGCCTCATTTGGAACAATGGACCATGGACATGGACTGGTGTATGAAAGCCGAGCAATTTGTATATGAAGGGAGGGGTTGTCCGATCATATTCCAAAAGATCTATGGACCGTGGCAGAATTATTGTGGCAGTATATAGTTATGTGGTTGTACTAATTCCCCTCTTCCCCATAGAATACACAGAATACCTTGTAAGGTCTTAGAAGTACAACACCTGATATCTACATGTTTTACATCACTTGCATGGTTCTCATGAAAAGTCAATGCTGTATTATGACTGATGTTTTGACCACGCACTGGGTGACCCTCTGTGCTTTGCAGGATGCACTGACTGTCTTGTTTTGTCAATAAAAATATGTTTGTTTTAAAGAAAAAGGGCACATAGGAGCTTCATGGCAATACCTAGGAGTCCTTATGGCAGGGCCTCGGGATGAAAGCGATGACGCTTACCTGTGTTTGTGAGTTCTTTTTCTAGACCATGAGATCTAGATGTGTGGAGAACCCCCAAATTTTCACCAGATGTTGTGTTTTCCTGGTCCTCATTGGCTAATCAGGAGGGAAGCCAGCTTAGGTCATATCATCACTGGCTGCCCTTGGATCAGCCATTATTGTACCAAATAAACCTACAACATATCTTTCTACAAACAAACTGGTGTAATCATAGTCATTCACGTGTAGCCCTTTCCTTTGCATGCATTTGTTCAGTGTAATTAAGTGTGTGTGCCTTGCTATGGAATATCTGTGCTATAGAATATGCAGTATTAGTATCTAAGGAACCAGTGGTGTTAAAGTTTCATACCAAAAGAGGTTTGTAGAGACTGAAAGTTCTTATGGGGGCTTTCACGTGCTCAGCTTCCTTGTATTCAGATTTTAAAAGAGGAAGATGCATATGTGATGTTTATTCAAGGTAGACAATCCAGTTGGCATTTCAAAAACGTCAGTGCAACCCAGCCTACTGCAGCTTGGCGTACATATTTAACTCCGGTTATGTAATATGTGTTATCCATGTGCACTATATTATTTAAGTGTCGCTGAAGAGTTACACAAAGCTGAAGGGGATCATTTAATGAAAATGACTAGACAAGTGTGGCTGCTTAACTCATTAACGGAAAAGTCAGGACGCAGACCACTGTTGGAGCAAGTGCATTAATCTGGTTCTTTTCCCTGGGATAGGGACAGGAATCCACCAGGATGCTGGTTCCCAGCTCCTTTCCACTCTAGTCCCACCACATGATTTCACACAGTGAGTTCTAGGAAAGGGGGAGTGGACATGGAGAAGAAGAAAGGTGCAGAGTGACGTCTTCTGGGACGTCTTCTAGTCTATAGTATCTTCCCTCCTGTCTTCGTGCTGAGGTATCCTTCTAGGATGTGGTAACTGTGAAGGAAGAATGTACACAGTAGTCCTGTCTGTGTAGGGTAAATTGGAATACTGGTACATGGGTTAGAGTAACCTTAACTATAGGGTCCCGCACCTTACCTTCATTATCACATCCAAAACTCTTACCCAGTCTTCTTTTCTCCATGTGACTGATGTTCAGAGGTGAGGTGGAATGCGGCTGTTGACAGAAGGAAAACAGGTAAATTGAATTTCTGCCAGTACTGTAGTTTGGCAGGCGCGCGTTCACGGAGCTCCCGTTCCGCTGAGGGGTCCTGCAGAATCAGTGTGGTCCAGGAACACCTTAAGGAATTTGGGGGCACTGTGCCAAACATAATTTGAGGTCCCCTGCACAGAACACCTCTGAATGTATTGTCTTCGGAGTCAGACTGCGATCACACTGGTATGCAGAAGCTGTACTACTTTGATGCAGTCACAAATGGAGCACAAAATAATATAGTAGGTTGTATATGCTGCATAAACGCAAAGGCGTGTGCAGTTGAACTGAGACTATAAACTCTAAAAGGTGAAAGAACTTGCTAAATCTAACCAGAATCACTGCTGGCTGGCTAAAAAAAAGAAAGTAAGTAAATTGATTATTTGCAACGCTAAATAGTCTGGGACTGTTACAAAAGCTTAACAAGGGAGCCCCTTGAAAAGTGTGGACTAAGAGCCTCTTTGCCCAGGCCTTAAAACATCTCTGGCACGGATGGGCATTCGGTGTGTCTTAAACAGCTTGCCACACCCAAGATGGCCACCACGGCTCGTGAGACATTGTAGTCTCAAGACAGCCCTCCAGCAAGCTATCACCAGGGGCGCACGTGCCCCAAGAGCACACGTGCCAAGGCAGACACCCCCGAGCCATGGGTCCCGACAACTGCAATAAGACTGCAATTGAAAATGTTTGCAGCTTAAATGTGTAGTGCCATTAGTGAACTAGCAGACAAGTCAGTTGTCATGTTACCCTTTATGTTGTATAGACTCTTATTATACATGGAGCAACATCATAGTCTATTAAATTAAGCTCAAGAGATATTTGCAGAGGCTCTCACAATTTGTTTGAGCAGGGAAGCTGTGACTGATTCCTTTTTTGCTGGTTTACATTGTGCAATTCAGCCACTAAATGGGTATTACTTTCTCTCCCCTGTTTTGCATAAGTGAATAATGCTTTGCCATAAATTCTTGGCGCATCAGGCTAGCATGCATCAGGCTAGTGTGTGGGACGAAGGCAGTCGCCACATGAAAGTTCCTCATATTTTGGGCTCCAGGGTCCAGAAAGAACTGAGCCAGAGCCAGGATTCTGTCTCAGCCTGGCTCAAGCCTTCCATGGCTGGCCCACCTCTGACATGTAATCAAAGACTCATTCAAGAACTGAGTTTAAAGGTAGGTTTAGAACTTACAGGTGTGTTCCATTTGAAAGGTATGCACTAGAGATTGTTTAAAATTAATAATTAATGTTACCTGGTTTCTTTATTCCTTTTCTTTCCTTTAATATTCATTTATTCCTTTGCTTTGATTTCTGACCTAATGTATTTCAAAGCAGTTCACCTGAAACTCTGCTTTGCATCAGTCCTCCTAATTAGCTGTGGTGTATGTGTGTGTGTGTATGTGTGTATTTTATATATATATATATATATATATATATATATATATATATATATTATTTACTGGCGGTCGCCAGTAGGTAGTTAAAGTTGGGACCATGTTTCCATAGAAAAAGTGTTTTTTTGACTTGCCTATATTTTTTACTCTGTTTGACGAATCTTCACAAAAGTTTCCAAAGAAAGTGTTTCTGGGAATCTTGTTGTACATGGGAAGTTTCGGGGTGAGCTGTCAAGCAGGGGCCGAGAAAAAGGGGGTGGTCAAAAAAAGTGTGTTTCCTATTATAATTCCCATAGAGATTTTAAACACAACTACAGCCCGAAGTGCTGGACGTCATTAAACCAAATTTGTCAGAAAGGTAGCTTTGATCCAGAAAGAAGCCTTTTTGTTTTTTTGGTGTAAATCCATTCAGTAGTTTTTCAGATATTAAAAGAAAAAGAAATATAGATAACTAGAAGCACAAAGGATTCATGAATAATAACAAGCTTGTGCAGAAATCTGTAGAGCTCTGGATGGCTGCCAACTAGGAAGTGTTAGCAGCCATCTAGGGACTCAGCTTCAGCTTTTTCACTTAAAAAACAAAGGTTACAGGGATGTTATGGTTAGGAAATAGAATTGAAAAAACCTTAGAAATTCACTTAAAATAACAATGGTTGCAGGGACGTTATAGTTAGGTTCTGAATTAACTTGCATAAAACCAGAGAAATTCAGCAGGTATAGTTAGAGTTATTTCAAGTAACTATAACTTGCGCCCTAACGCTCGCCATGCACTGCTAATTACCCCACAAATTACAGCACTCATGACATCTTTGATAACATCATTGATAAGATCATTGTAACATCTGCAGTAAAATTATTGATCAGATAGCTGTGCATGGCAGGGGCGCTAGTTATAGATACCCTAGGGCACGGATTATAGTTACTTGAAATAACTCTAACTATAACTGCTGAATATCTCTGGTTTTGTGCGAGTAAATTGAGAATCTAACTATAACGTCCCTGTAAACTTTGTTTTTTTAAAGTGAATATGTATATAATTTATATATACATATGTATATATATATATATATATATATATACACACACACACACAGTAAAAGAGTGGCAATCTCATGCATTGTAAAGTGCAATTTAATAAACTAAAGTTTGTGTGTTTATCATCGACGCGTTTCAGCTGTATGACAGCCTTGGTCACGATGACCAAGTGATAATGAGAGTGTTGCTTTTTACTTCATTTTGTAAGGTTGTGTGGATTTGAAGCGTTGGGGTGAATACGCCATTAGGTGGCACCTCCGGCGATCAGGCAGGGCGCCAGCAGCCACCAACGCTCTTTGGAATATCTATCTATCTATCTATCTATCTATCTATCTATCTATCTATCTATCTATCTATCTATCTATCTATCTATCTATCTATCGTTCGATCTATCTATCTATGTTTTTGTTTCTGTTTGTACTTAAGAACCAGTCTGTACGCAGGAACACTTGTGCCAACATTTATAACAAGGCCCCTAATTATGTCAGTGGAGGTCCAAATTATGTGACTAATTAATAATCCAACAATAGACTAATTATGAGCTACACACTGAGGGTGTTATCCTACAATTTTGTAGTTTTAACACAGGGTGATAGAAAAGGGATCTCCATTCTAAGGAAACTATAAAGCTTTTTAAAAAAATATATATATACAGTATAAGTATGCACACTCACCACATTCGATTGAAAACATTTTTACCAACAAAGATATTTTTTTTGCATTGGACATAATTGTATTAAAACTGCCCCTACGAACACACGGAGTAAAATAATTTAATTTAACATACCATTTTGCTTTCAGCAGAAAACTACCTTATCTTATGTACACTTCGTGGCTCTTTTGATCCGTGTATATGAGTTAGCTTTTAGAACTAGCCTTCAATTTGAGGTTTATTTCGTGTCCAAACTAAAAGCATCTAGACGTACCTCTTTCTATTTAGAAACAGCACTGCTGAGCACTTTTTTTTACATTATGTATCTAGACTCGCAAGGAGGCATATTAATGTTCAAGACATCAAACTTTAACAATAGAAATAAAATTAGATTTTACGCTGAGTGCTCTCCTAAAAGCATTTTCATTTACAAAGATTGCCTGTGGAGTAAAACGCATTTACTGGAACAATGAAACAAAACATTGTTATGACATAAATAATCATGGCCCATGTAAGAATTGCATTCAAATATGTAAAGATGGTTTTCATGCTTCGTAAAAAGCCCTTCCCAGTCCACCCATTAGAAACATTAATACTGTCTAAGTAAAAGTTTATCATCTCATTATATTACCCGTTTCATGCTTGAACAGAGCAATTCAAATTGAAAGATGACAAGTTAACTTTTGCAAAGTTCACACTTTATTACTTTTGGACTAAAAACATTTTTTGTTGGAATTTGCAACTCATTCAGCAGACGGCGGATCATTTGACAAGTGTGGTAGATCCATAATTATGCAGAAAATGCCACTGCCTATTAGTAATTATAGGTCCTTTTGTCGTGTTCTGGGATGCGGTTTTATCTCTGGTGGGAACGAGGTTAACGCATTTCTAGAGAAATGTTAATCTTTCTATATCCCTAGCATCCTCTCATTACATCCGAGTGTCTTTAGTTTAAATGTTTGATTCCCCATCAGGATTTTTTGGGGGTCGCTGGGAAAAAAACACCTGTCACAATGCCCGGCCCGTGATGTCAAGCAAGAAAACGGGCAAGGGAGTATGGTAGACCTTTTGGGTAGTCTGTCAGCGTGTAACATGCAGTCACCTTCTTAATTCCTGGCCACCCTGTTCATTAGGTTTCAATGGCCTGGAGAGAATGCCCCACCTGGCAACCCCCCTGCAGCCCGCACGACAGTGCTGTGCTAGAACAGGGGGTTATGAAGTGTGCACTGGGAAGGCAGACCTGCATCTACCACATCTAAGAGGGATTGTGTGCTGAGTGTGCCCAGATATACTAGTGACATGCGTGAGCCTTCCCCAGGAGTTATAGGTTGAGCATACGAGGAAGATAATGCTTCGTCTTGAACTTCCATTGGGGATCGTGTGGAGTTCACAGATGGAGGCCAGTCCTCAACTTCCACACGGGACTCGGACATGTGCACATCCCATGGAAGGACGGTCTAGTGGTTGTTCTTCGGGATGTCTGCCTTACACTGTGATATACTTGTGCTCCCGTTTTTTGTGTGAAGGCAACTTCTGCACCGTCTTTCATATTAGTGATGATTGTGCTGACTATAGGACTTGCACACTGGCATAGTACATGCACTCTGCACGGATTACTCATGCACTTACATTAGAAGCTCTGCCTCAGGGGTGTAGCCTTGCCCATTGGGGTATTTCTTTTGTTTTGGGAGGTTCAGAAATCATTTTCTGGTACTCATTGGGATGGCAGGATAGAGTCAAGTATGTTTTTTTCTTAAATTAGCGATTATGTTGTAATTCTTTATCTTGCAGGCAATTGCCAAATTCAGTATAATCATGGCTCAGTTCTACCTATGAGAGGAAAACCACCACATCATAACCCCTTCCTGTCAGGTGTTTCCTATATACCCACTCTGAGTAATACTCTTTGCCTCCCATCTTCCCTACTCTGCATCTCTGAGTTGTTATGTCCTTAGCTCAAGGTTTCTTTCTTGCACTTGGTCCTTACACTCCAGTACTTGGCTAGCTTTATTCTGACTACTCCTGAATTGCTTGTCCTTGTTTAGTTGCCCCAGTTTTTCACCTGTTATCTATTCATTTCGGTCAGGCAAATATAAGCTTGAAACTTCAGAGCTCCCCCATTAGACAAGACAGAAGAGAATGTGAGGTCAAAGGTATTTGCAACCAGAAGGTATCTTTGTGCCTTGGTACCTTTTTACCCCCTAATGCTTTCTCACACTACCTTCAAGGGAACTTCAACGAATAACCAATTTTGCTCTTGAGACAGACAGGACGATTTCTAGAAGGGATTTTATCTGGTCCAGAGGTGAGGATTAGATCTATAACACCCTTCCTTAATTTCTCAGCCTCCAAGAAAAGATAGTATGAGCATAATGCTGGACTACATGACCCATGAGTCTCAAAAATAACTCATCATGTTATGCTATTTGTGTTTGTAGAGTGCATTATCACCTAGGGGGTATCCTGGCTCTGAGCAGTTGTGCTTTCCTAACTAAACCTAGAGAGAAGGTTTTCCAAAAAGCCAGGTCTTCAGCTTCTTACAGAACTCAAGAAGAGATAGGAAGCTCTGATGTATAGTGGGCAGTCGAGCCATGCTTTAGGAGCAATGTGTGATAAAGCTCAGCCTCCGGATCTGTTTTTATGTTTGCGTGGGATGTGTAGGAGTAAGAGTCCAGCAGAGCGGAGTTG